>NC_080194.1:101189335-101519321 GCF_030028045.1 Hippopotamus amphibius kiboko
CACCCTCAGAACAGAACTCTTTCGTATGTAAGGGACTTACCGTAATGTAGAATTTTTATTTCAAACTTATTGAAAAAGCTTCTTTCAATTAGACAGTTTTAATCATATACCACCCTGATGCATAAATAAAAACTTAGCAAATTCTGACAGTAACTGTAAGACATGTAGGACAACATCAAATAGGACAAAGCTTGTCAGTTTTCGTTATTGACATCTTGGACTAAATTACTCTTTTTTTTCAGAGACTATGCTGTGCTTTAAGGGTGTTTAGCAGCATCACTGGTTTCTGCACATTAGATACCAGTACTACCCATGTAATTAGATGCCAATATTAGATGCCATTAATTAGATGCCAGTATCACCCATGCCCCTCATCTCCCACTCCTACCCCTGAGTTGTGACAATCTAAAACGTCTCCCAACAATGCCAATGTCCCCTGGGAGGCAAAATTGTCCCTAGTTAAGAACACTTACATAGGATAATACTAATAAATCAAAGCTCATGGATCATTGTGAGATAACAAGAGCCCAAAAGGAGTCTGAATGTGGAAAACTAATTCACACAGGAATACTTCTCAGGGACAGTGGTTACTTGTTTCAGCCTTCAACCCTGGGCTCACTTGCTCTCTCTCTCTCCTTTCTCTTTCTCTCTGGCACTAAAGATGAAACTTTGGCCTCAAGGGAGCAGCCCTCCAAAACAGAAGTCTTTGTAATCTCTGTAAAGCACTCTCCTATACCATCAAAATTATATATCAGCCAATTCTCCTAGCTGCCAGGAAGGAACTGCAGAAAAGCATACAGCACCTCTTCCTTCTGTACTCAGCAAATGTGCATTTACCAGTGTGGAAAGAGATGTTTAAGAAGAACTGAATTTAATAGTGTTGTATTTGAAGTTTTCCCTATTTTCCGAGTATTATTGGCTTGTCCTGAATGTCCATTTTGAGAATTCTATAATCACAAAAGCACCTTTCTTTTGCACCACACTGTTGTGAGGTAACGAGCAGAACCTTTGAAATCTTTACTTTAGGAAAGTAAAATTTGAACATCACAAAACTTACAGTGCTTGTTAAAAACGCAAATTCCTTATACACATCCAATGAAACATTGGCCTTAAAAAAGGAAATTCTGACACCTGCTACAACATGGATGAACCTTGAGGACATTATGCTAGAGAAATAAGCTAGTCACAAAAAGACAAGCGCTGTTCGATTCCACTTACATGAAGTACCTAGAGTCGTCAGACTCAGAGACAGAAAGGAAAATGGTGGTTGTCAGGGCTGGGGTTCAGGGGAAATGGGAAGTTATTGTTAAAGGAGTTTCAGTTTTGCAAGAGGGAAAGAGTTCTGGAAATAGATGATGGGAGTGGTTGCACAACAATGCAAAGAACCTAATGCTACTGAACTGTACATTGAAAAATAGGTATAATGATACATTGCATGCTCTGTGTATTCCACCAGAATTTAAAAATAATTTAAAAATACCAAGTTTAAAAAATCATATTCCTGGTTACCACCAGGGATACTGATTCGATAGGTCTGAACGGCCCATGAGTTTGCATGTTTAACAAGCAACCCAGCTGGTTCTGACCTTCAGATTATCCTTTGAGAAATACTAGTTTATAAAGCAGATAAGCGTACGGAGGCACTGAAGCCAGCTAGAAATGTATGATTTGCCAGAAATGCCAGATACAACTGTCTTCAATAAGGACAAGATTAAAAATTAGTTCACGTGGCGGGGGTGGGGGGGGTGGGGGTGGGGGCATGGGGCCGAGCTCTGGAAAATAGTAGGCCGGAGTTCCAGGACTACAAAAAATGACTCTAAATTGGACCTAAGAGAAGGCAATTGGTGGCACCTGGTTTGATGTAACTGTGGGTGGAGGCATGAAAAGATTAGTGAAGGGGTAGGATTCCTCACATGTATAAATCACCACTTATGAAAATGGATAATTGCTTGGCATTGAGGTAATTATGTATGCAAATTAGAAGAGTATATATATAAGCCAAACAAAACAAAGAAAATTGCTAGCACATTCTAGAGCCACCATGCCAGTCGCACCATCATTTCCAGCTGCTAAGATGTAAGTACCAGCAATGACATGGTTTCCAATTGTTTGATGCTCTGACAGTCATGTGGGGAAACAAGAACATCTTATTTAGAATGTGTTTTGAAATAAGAAAAATCTCGATGAGATCTCTCCCAGTTGATTTCATATTCTCCCCACACTAAAACAATATGACATTTAATAAATACAGGCCTAAGTAAGTTTTTAAATACTCATTCTCAGTGTCAATATTAAGTGGGAATTCTAGAATTCTCCTTTCTAGCTTTCAATTCTTCCAGCTCTTCAAGGCATATAAGTAACAAGCAGATGATAAAGGGAACAAACAGAAATGAGGCTTTTCCTCCCTTTTTCTAAAGTCTTATGTTAGACAGTGATATTTTGCGTTTGTGTTGTTTTGTATAGTGTTTTGTGTTTGTCTTGTATCTGCCTATTGTCTGGAACAGTTTGTTGTCATTCTTAGATTCATATTTCAAAGTATTTCAGGAAAAGAACCTCTATTCTTAAAGCTTCTAATCTCTCCTATTTCTCTTGAGCTTTAATGTGATAACTCTTAGATGGCCACAATGAAAAGCCATCATTTAAGATTTTTGAAGTCTGTGAGGGTAAATGGAAATGCTCTCAACTGTTTATAAATTTTAAAAATCAATAAATGATAAGAAAAAATTGAACCTGGAACAGAGTGTACACGTTTAATAAAATAAAAATAATTAAGATAGAGTTCCCACTCCACAGAGTTTACCATCTAGGTGGTAAACGCTCCCCATCTAGGGAAGAAAGGTATGTAAACAAAAAGTGCGGTAGATAATTAATTCTAGTGCTATGGTAAAGTTCTGTATGGGTAGAGTGAGGCTTGAGGAATGGTGTCATCAGGCAGGGGTGAGTCACATGCAGAGGCTCAGAAAGTCTTCATATACAAAGTGAACTGAGTCTTTAGAATGAAACTCTGTCTTTAAAAGGTATGGCACAGGGAGATCAGCTGGGTGCTCAGTGACAACCTGGAGGGGTGGGACGGGGAGGGTGGGAGGGAGACTCGGGAGGGAGGGGATCTATGTATACATATAGCTGATTCACTTTATTGTACAGCAGAAACTAACACAACATTGTAAAGCAATTATAATCCAATAAAGATGTAAAAAGAATTAAATAAATAAATAAATAAAATCAACAAGTTTACAATCTCATTAGAGTACAAATTTAAAACATGAAAATAGAGTGAATAATCTGGCATTAATTTGTATAGGACTGATTAATAGATCTAAAAGCTTTTGGAGAAGTAGGGCAGGTAGGTTGGAGTAGGTGCAGAGGGAAGGTGTAAGGGAAGTAAAGTCGAGCCAAGCCTTAGGAGGAGCAGGATATAGGCAAGTACAGTGGAGGAGATGGCAGAGCACAAGGCAGGGAAAGAGTCTAAGCAAAGTCAAGGACCAGGAGGAAACCAGCTGACTGAGCAGGTTTGGAGGGATAACAGGTTCAGATCAAGATGGGGCTTTAGAAGTAGGCAGTTTGGGGACTGACATAGAAGGTGATGTCCTTTCTCACAGAGTCCTATTTTTTTTTTTAATTTATTATTTATTTATCTACTTAGTTGCACCAGGTCTTAGTTGCGGCAGACGGGCTCCTTAGTTGCAGCTCGTGGGCTTCTCAGTTGTGCCATGAGGACTCAGTTGTGGCCTGCATGTGGGATCTAGTTCCCCGACCACGGATCGAACCTGGGCTGCCTATATTGGGAGCTCAGAGTCTTAACCACTGCACCACCAGGGAAGTCCCACAGATTCCTGATCCAGGAAGCCATATGCTGAAAGCAATACTTCAGGAAAACAAGTCTAGTTTCCATTTTGAAAATGGACTCAAAAGAGCTTAGAGTGAAGGCTGGGAGGCCAGCACAGAGGCTGCTGCAGTCCTCCAAGAGGGAGGAATTATGGGCCTGAGAAGGCGCAGCAGCAAAGAATTGGGTAGGAAAGGACTGTCAGTCACTGCCTCTGATGGTGAATTACTACATTTGTATTTCTCTTCATACTTTTCAGAATGATTCATCAACATATATGTCATAAATATATCTGTCAAGCAAATTTATCTGATCCATCAGAGAAGCCAAGTAGTTTCTCAAAGGAGGCAGAATTAGTAATGAGTGGAGCATGTCCCAGAATCCAGGGTCTTCAATCCAAATCACTTTAATACAGGGTTTCTCAGCTTTAGCACTATTGACTGTTTTGGACCAAATAATTCTTTGTTGTGGGGAGCTGTCCTGTACTTTGTAGGAATTTCAGCAGCATCTCTGACCCCTACAGTTGATGCCAGTAGCACCCCTTTTCCCCAGTTGTGGCAATGAAAAATGTCTCCAGACTTTGCCAAATTCCCTGAGGGCAGCAAAATGGTTGAGAACCACTGCTCTATGTCACACAGTTTAATTTTTATAAGAATAACACCTCCTCCTATGCTCTAACTAGGCTGATACTTTCCATTAGTTTTGCTTGTAACCTCAGGGTAGTGCCACTCAGACACTGAGTTTTTGAAGGATGGAAAGAACCCGAACAGCAAGGTCACTGCTTTTGTGATCAGTTCATTTTGGCAAGGATGGCTAAAATTCATCATCAGTGCAATTTTCTCTTCCTCAAAACATCCTTTCAAGGTGTCTCACCGTGACACACTAGTTCCATCCGGAACTGTGGGGATGATTAGCTTGATACTCTTGTCCTAGGAATTTTTTTTTTCTACTCCCTGAGACCCCATCCCAATCCCTGTGATCTTGCTCTTGGGGAATGCCCTTTTGTTCATTGACCTCTTCTTTATTCCCAGTCCCTTCCAAGTCAGTCCCTTTCAACTCAGCTTCATATGACAGCCTTATTTCTCTAACGTATTTAGTATGTGACCTCTGAAACCCGTATTAACTTTACCAAAATTTCTTATACAATTACAGACTTTGAGTGTTCCTTCCTCTTTAACCAAAAACTGATTTTGTCCTCATGACCCAAATTTCCTCCTTGACCAGAGGTGGTGGCGCCTTCTTCCCTTTTACCATGGGGTCTCAGGACCCTCAGGCATTAGCATCCAATCTGGCCTCCACATCCACTTCCAGACCACTTTTCTGGCTGCCTCTCTTCAGTATCCTCTTCTTTAAAAGTCCTCTTCTGGACACTCATGTTGCCATCCCTTCTCATCAGCTATAAACCAAGACACTTGCTTATAGAAAAGGGATTGGGCCAGACCTCCTCAGTAGAAAAATCTTCTCTCCAAATTCTAATTTGCAATAATAATATACATAAAATAAATACAGAAAATACCAAAAGATTGGGTAGGGTGCGGGGGAAGGATGAATTGAAAGGAAAATAGAGAAAAAAAATCAGTCCTTCCCTCAATTTAATGCAGCAAAAATACTTGCCTACTTCCAAAAATTAATCTAAAACAGATCAACTGCCACCAGAACGTCTTCTTTTCTGTCCTAGACCATGAGGTACATCTCAAATGTACATTTACTAATGGCTAATAGCCTGTTATTCTTCCCCAACATCATTCCAGGCTCGCAGCCATCTTTTCCCTTTAAATCTCTGAAATTGGTGCTTGCTCCTTCTAGAAACAGCCTTTCTTTCCTTCATGTCAATCCACAAGGAAGTCTTGCTCCTTGTGGTTATTAGGTGTTATTAGGAACAGCTGTCTCCACCCACAGGTGGAGATCATGTTTGTTCCAGCATTCAGAGTCATGTGGAAGGAAAAGGCTGTAAACCAGAAGGGAGCAGCTGAGTCTTGTGTTTACAGCTCCTTTGACTTAATGCTGTCCTGCTGGACTAAACTTAAGCTTCACATTTTGAGAAGACTGAGTTAATAATGACATTATGTTTGATACACTGAATTTATATTTGGACTATTCCTTAGACGACTGAGGTGAAGATGGGGAAGTTTACAATTTTATCAACATGGACAACTAAAAATTTTTTTATTGAGTTGAAATTTACATAACATACAATTAACCATTTTAAAGTGAATAATTTAGGGACTTCCCTGGTGGCCAGTGGTTAAGAATCTGCCTTCCAATGCAGGGGACGTGGGTTCGACCCCTGGTTGGGGAATTAAGATCCCACGTGCCGTGGGGCAACTAAGCTCGCACTCCACAACTGCTGAGCCTGCAATGCTGCAAACTACAGAGCCCATGCGCTCTGGAGCTGGTGTGCCACGACTAGAGAGAAGCCTGTGCGCCACAATGAAAGATCCCTCGTGCTGCAATGAAGATCCCTCATGCCACAACTAAGACCTGATGCAGCCAAAAATAAAATAAATAAATAAATAAAATACATATTTTAAAAAATAAACTGAATAATTCAGTGACAATTAGTACACACCACATTGTACAAATACCACCTTTGTCTGGCTCCAAAACACTTTTAGCACCCCAAAGGAATCCACACTCATTGCAATATGACTTTTAAACCAACCTGGGAAATTATACATGGTTTGCACAGTACTTGCAGTAGGCATTAGGTTTCTATTTTCTTTTCTCATCCTACTAGTACCTTCCAATCCACTTTATAAGATTCGATAGCTTTAGTGAAGTGGGAGTACGAGGATGACAGAGAGTAATAGGAGAAACCCCATCTAGCCTAGGTAACCTGCCTCTCTGGAAAATTGCTAGGTAACATGGATCTATATAGAATGCACTCAGCAAAAAGATAGGTGTAGGATGTTGGGACAAATAACTGCTTAAAAAATGACGATGGTAGGAGTTTGGAGGAAGTTAAACTAAAAAGAGAAACTAGAATTAAGAACAGTGCCTGGCACGTGGCAGATGCTCAATAAAGATTTGCTGAATGAATACGTGAACAAAAATAACCCTAAATGAATGAATGAAATAAGCCAGAATGAATGGATGGATGCATGCATTGGAAATGGATTCAGGATGCAAGGAGCAGTGTTGCAAGTGAGCGATTCAATAAGCCGTGGGGAGAAGCAGAGTAAATACTTTCCATGTCACTGCAGTTGGACCAGCCTTAAAAACAAATAGGAAAGAGATGTAAAGAATCTATCATTTTTTATTCAAACATTTACACTTTAGGCAAAAAGATCAAAGTTCCCACAGCTTGTGCTATTATATTTAAAATTTTAAATTTATGGGAACCTTTTATACCTAGAGAAAACAGCTTCAAGGAAAAAATATTGATTGAATTCTAGTACTTAAGGTTTTAGAAAAGGGCCCAGAAGTAGAAGGGCATCTATTATTATATACATTATTATTTATAAGCTTGGATTATTGCTCATGTCATCATAAATTTACATGACCATTTCTTAGTCAGTCTTGGTGATACTATTTCTAGTTCGTATATATTTCTTTATGTGTCATTTTTCTCTCCTATAACTGTTACTTGAAGTATGCTGTTAATTTTTAAAAGTTGTCTATCTAAAAACAAAATTTCCTGTCTAGTAAACCCTTGACTAGAAGAATCTCTAACGTGATACACACCGTCATGTGATTATTGGTATTGTAACAGACTTAATTAAAGCACTGGCATATTTTCATCTACACAATAATTAGTTTAATAGAATTTCACACAACCTAGAAGTTGCTCTAGTCCAAGAGAGTACTCATTTCAGTTCCCTTATACTCAAGTGAGACATCCTAACTCAGGGACAACAAGCAGATATGGCACATTTTACCTTCTGCAGGAATGTTCTAAGAACTGTAGGAAGCCCCCCGATTGCAGACAATTCTTGACCATCCACAGGCGTAGCTAGAGATTTGGCATGCTTCTTAGCTGAGTTCTTTCACCTGCTCATGTTTAGAAGCTAATGTATCATTATCCTGTTTGGAGGCACTTGATAACATTGCACTTGTTCAAAGTAACATTCAACTTTTCACTTGACAATTGTCTTAATCTGGTATAACAAAATACTGGGGGACTTAAAAACAACAGAAATTGCCTTCTCACAGTTCTGGAGGCTGGAAAGACCAAGATCAAGGTGTCAGCAGATTCGGTGTCTGGTGAGGACCACCTCCTGGTTCGCAGACTGCCGTCTTCTCTCTGTCCTCACAAGGGGGAAGTTTCCAGGGAGCTCTGTGGGGGCTCTTTCCCTGAGCACTAATCCCATTCCTGAAGACCTAATCACCTCCCAAATTTCCCGTCTCCTAACACCATCACGTTGGGGATTAAGTTTCAATATATGACTTTTGGGGGGACATAAACATTAAGGTTTTAGCAACAATAACCCTCTTAACCATGTGGAACAGCAAATGTAACCAGGGGAAACAGGTGCCACAGCAGGGGCGATGGGTCCAATCCTGAAATCTGTGTGGTTTACGTACTATCTGAAGCATGTCCCATAAATTAGAGCAAATGACTAGTAAAGGCAAACAAGGATCAAAGAGTACTTAAAATGCACCCACATTAAGTTATGGAGGTTAAGGTGGTGGGGGCGGGGGGAGAGGGAGCTTGATTACTTAGCTATGCCTAAGTCTTCTAACCAAACACTGGCTTGGTCCTGGTAATAAATTTAGAAACAACAAATGAAATTATCAAATTGTATTTCATAGAAATGTGCCTGCTTAAATCACAGTACAAGTTTTGAAGAAATATAGTCTTGATACTTGCTAGTTATACTAAACAGATAATTTTATCTAGTTTAAAACCTAGGATTTTGAATAAAAAAATGAAAAAATCCAAATATGTTAATAAACTTTCTTTAAAATGTGCAGAGAAGAAACCTTCCAGTTTAGTTTGAGCCACCATTTGATATGTGTGTACTAATTAACCATAATGGTTCAGTTAATTAGATATTCAAAGAGGCTATTGTGCACCAGTTGATGGGGAAAGGAAGATGTAGTCTTGCTCATTTCATTCTAAGTGGACATTTCTTCCCAGCTTGGAAGGAGCTGAACTCAGTCTTTTCGGTATTAGAATTTTCCTTTACTCTTTCTGTCCCACTTTCCCCTCCTCTCCTGCAATGAAGCTGGGGATGTATAGAAAAGTCTTCTCTTATCTTCACCCCTCCTTGCACTTTCCAAGTTACCCAGATAGCAATCTCCTGGGCTCAAAGAGCAAAGTCAAGTTCAATGGATTAGTACCATGGAAGCAAACAAATATAAGCCTCTGCTTTTGAAGAAGTGAGTTATTGAGAACTTTAAAAAGTCTACTGAGAGTTGGGGTAGTATTATTTCCCCCTGGGTTGGCAGTAGTCATCAAAGTCCATCCCACCATCATTGTGGGTGCTCTCACTTACCCTGCTTTCTCTGCTGATGAGAAGTTTCCCTGAGAACAAACAAAAATTTATTTTTTTTTTGAGGTGTCCCTTGATGTATGCACAAGGATTGTTATTGAAAGGTGACTCTTTTAAAAGGAAAAGCAACATAATGAAGTAGGCAGAATCACTATAGGGAAGAATTTCCAAAGAATGAATACTGTAAAGTGCCAGAACTGGTAACTGATGTATCAAAAGAAACATCATTAGTCTCACTGCTGTAAAACATTTTTGAGCTTCCCTGGTGGTGCAGTGGTTAAGAATCTGCCTGACAATGCAGGGGACACAGGTTCAATCCCTGGGCCAGGAAGATCCCACATGCCACAGAGCAACTAAGCCCGTGCGCCACAACTACTGAGCCCACTTGCTGCAACTACTGAAAGCCTGAAAACCTAGAGCCCATGCTCCGCAGCAAGAGAAGCCACCACAATTAGAAACCCATGCACTGCAACAAAGAGTAGCCCCCACTAACCACAGCTAAAGAAAGCCCGTGTGCAGCAATGAATACCCAGCGCAGCCAAAAAAAATAAAATAAAATAAAAAAGAAGTAATAAAATAAATCTTTAAAAAAAAAACACTTAAAATTCTCAAAGAACCTTCAAAATCATATTTTCGATTCCTCTAGATTGTGTAATCTTCTTCCACAGAGGTCTTTCAGTAACAATATTTAAAGCTATAAGTATTATCAAAATGTACATACTGTGATTACCACTGTTATCATATTCGTATTGAATATATGTGTATACACAATTGTGATTATAACTATATCTAACTCTATACACATATGGGAAAGAACTTTAGGATAAGATTCAAATGTGGTAAAATAGCCCTTGAATTAGAATGATAGGATTATAAAAGTATTTTTTTCTATTTTACTACTTTAATGTCATCATGCTTTATTTTCAATTTAAAACAATTTTAATCCTTATGTCACAAATATTTTGAGGTAAGCTCTACCCATAAGCAAGATTTCCTCCAGCTTGGAGGTAGGAAGAGAAGAGATGGCATCTGAAAGTCCTTTCTTATCCCAGAAGCCAGGCAGGTGCAAGGAGAAAAAAGAGAAGAATCTAACGGGACACCTGGCTGGGGAGGACAGTCTGCCCTGTCTTTGTCTCTCTTTGACTCTGTTTCATACATTATTTCATTAGCACTAACTGTGTGTTAAGCACGGCACATACATTATCACATTTAATTCCACGACATTATGAGGTGGGTGCTATTATACCTCTTATCTTGCAGGTAAGGAAGTATAACCACCCAAGGTCACACATCTAGTAGACTGTGTAGCCAGAGCTTGAACCAAGGACTCCTGTCTCCCAGCTCATGCCCTGAGAATAGGATTTCAACTCCCTTGCCTTGGCCTAACTTTCTTATGTTATCAGGCCCATACCTATCTCCCCAACCGCACTTCAGGTCCTTTTTCCCTGCTCCCCTCCCCACCACCAACCCCCATATTTACCTCAATCCGGAGACATCAGCCCAGGGGATGTCAGTCTCTCTGCTGCCTCAGCATCTTTGCACTTGCCTCTGCTTGGGAAACTCCTCTCCTGGCTCCTACCCAAGGTTGGATTTGTGTCACCCCTCAGATCTCCATTATGTGTCACTGCAGGGTGGCCCTCCTGAGCACCCCATGTCCCCCTCTCCCCAAAGCTGCTCCTCATCACATCACCCTGTTGATTGTCTTCATAGTCCTTGGCACACTTGGTAAATCTTTACTTATTTCTGTACGTATTATCTGTCTCTTCGCACAGGAATGCACCCTCCATGAGGACAGAGATCTTGTTGGTCTCTGTACCTCTGTGCTTCCAGCCCCAGGCACAGGGCGTGACACACAGCAGTTGATACTAAGTGCACTTAACCGCAAAGCCACATTACCTGGGACAGGGAACCTAATGGATTATTTCCCGCTTGATGACAGAGGTTCAAAAGATTTTGTAAGTAGATAATAAATCTATTTTTTTACCCACATTTTATTCAACTTTAAGCCACTTTGAGGAATCTGTACATTTATTTTCCCAGTTCTTCACAGGCTGGCTTCTGAGACTTAGATTTCAGCACAAATGACACCTCACCCGGGCCTTCCCTGGTCGTTCTCACTGGAGTCAAGACACCCGTCTGACCTTCACTGGCATTTTGGATCACTGATCACACTCTAAGTTTATGTTGACTTGTTTCTTGTTTTACCCCTCTGCCCATGAGAATGCAATGTTCTTGAGGGCAAGAACATCTTTATCTTAACATTGTACCTGTACTGTCTAGAACATTTCCTAACACATACTAGACCTTCCATAAATATCTGTTGAATGAATCAGTACACTGGCTCTGACATGTATTCTAGTTTTTTGTTTTGTTTATTTATTTATTTTATTTTTGGCTGCATTGGGTCTTCATTGCTGCACATGGGCTTCTCTAGTTGTGGCGAGCAGGGGCTACTCTTTGTTGCAGTGCACAGGCTTCTCACTGCAGTGGCTTCTCTTGTTGAGGAGCACGGGCTCTAGGTGCTCAGGCTTCAGTAGTTGTGGCACGTGGGCTCAGTAGTTGTGGTGCATAGGCTTAGTTGCTCCATGGCATGTGGGAGCTTCCCGGCCCAGGAATCGAAACTGTGTCCCCTGCATTGGCAGGCAGATTCTTAACCACTGCGCCACCAGGGAAGTCCCTTAGTTCTTAAAGTTTTTAAATGGATTTCTTTGGGATTCTTTGTAAGTAGACAATCATCATTTACAATCAATTTTCTTTTCTGAATGTTTTACTTTTTCTTCCTTTATTGTATCGACTAGAACTACCAGAACAATGTTATATAATATAGATAACAGCAGGTACCTTTGATTTGTTTTTGCTTAAGTTACTTGCCATTGATTATGACATTGATATTATCTGGGACAGACACTCCTTACCACAGTAAGCAGACATGCTTCTAATCCTAAGAATTAGGGTTTAAAACTTAGTTTAAATAATTTAGTTTACTTCAAACAAAAAGCAATCTTGAATTTTATCAAAGAACTTTTGATCATACGATATACTTCCTTTGAACTCCTGATAAGGTAAACTGTTAACATTAAAATATTCTTGCATTTCTGGAATAAACTTTACTTAGTCATTTAATATTTATATTGCTACCTTTGATTTACTGGCATTTTTCTTAGAATTTTTTCTACATCTATAGTCACAAGGGAAATTGTCCAGTGTTTTCTTGGTTTTTGTGTTTGTTTATTGACCTAGCTGTTTCAGGTGTTGCTGTTAGGCTCACAATAGTTGCATATAATGCCCTGGGAAATGTTTTACCTCTTTTTGGAACAGAATGTTGTTTGTACAAATCTCAGAGTCCACCACTTCCCTCCGTTGTCCTTCAGGTGGAGTGGGAACACTGAAAGCCCCCTCCCTAAGGATGTGGGGTGAGGCAGAATGTTTAGGACCAGGAGGAATAATGTGTGTGCTGCTTAGTTTCTTGATTTGGCGGGTTTTTGAGGGGTTTTGTCAGCTAGACTTTTGAGATCTACATCTCACATATATTGAATTCTGACATGAAAGAACAGGAGGCTCTGGTCTCCTTGCTTTATATGATATTTTGGGTTTCAGAACCATACTTCTACTATCTGTCCCAGCAGGGCTCAGTGACTTGTTTAAATACTCCAGAGGTCTTTAGGAATCTTGCATGATGTTTCTGTTATCCAAAGGGCCATGATACCTCGTTATCCTATGGAGCTCTCTGCAGCCATGTAGAGGCACATTATAGAAGACTATTAAATATAATGCCATAGATTAGATATAAATGGAAAGGGGGAATATATAAGCATATAAATAAAAATATTAAAAATAAAAATATCTAGTAGTTGGATTATAGATAATTAATACTTTTTTCTCTTTTCCATATTCTTACATTCTTACATAATAAACATTACTTGAGGGAACAACCATTCCATCACTTTCCTATGAGGGAACTTCCATGACTGAAGTAACTTCCCAGCCTCTCGACCTGATCCTTGCTTACACCTTCTCAGGGTAAATGGAGAAAAATCATCTGATTAGAGGATGGTAAGGGTACAAAATTCCTTGATCTATGCTTTTTGACTGGGTGAGACTCATCCATTAGAATGCCTGAAGCACTGGTGGGCATTCTCCCCACCACCTTCCTCAGCACCAATTATATCTGCTCCCAGATCCACATCTCCCTCTGGTCCTCTGCCCTAAGGATTAGACTTGGAAGGGGTAGTACGAGCAAGCCCATATGGCTACAGAACTAAGTCACATTCCTCCATTAACTTAGCAGTAAAAATGCTGAGATTTTGTTTTATTCTTAGTTTTGTTTTTCAGTTTTCCCCAAACCGCCAAAAATAGGTAGTACTTTTGTAGTCAGAGAAAATGCCACTTTTTAAATTGTAACTGCTCTGTGTGTGAACACTGTTAATAGGGACCTTTTACTGACCATCAACCTTGTTAACTGCTTTATGTGTGCTCTCTCAGTGAATTTTTAAATAGTCTTATGAGGTTGGTTTATTATTATCCTTGCTTTTATAGAAAAATCAAAAACAAACAAAAAAAACAGTGTTCAGAGAGTTTAAGCTGCTGTTCTCATTTGTATTCCATAATTGTGGATACAGGACAAACCAAAAAGGGAGTTTCCTACCTAGATTTGCAAAGCTATTCACTGAACAATTAGAATAGTGAAATCTGAAATGAACAATTTTATGAACTCCCTATGCAAACTCCCTTCTCAGAGTTTTCCATCTCTTGATTACTAATAAAGGCCCATAACTGCATCTTACATTTCAGCCAACTTGTATTTGCTTGTTTAACTGAAAGTTCTCACCCAAATCACCCCATAGCCTGCTGCTGAAAGAGAAGATACCTCTGTGAAAAACCTACCTGCAATCTACAGAGATGAATTTCAATGGCTTACTGCGGACATAAGTGTCTTTAGGGGACAAAAATTCAGACATTCAACCAAGTATGTGATCAGCATTTCTCTTGGCTGGATGAAATATCAGTGAAGGAAAATAACTAAGCCTTCTGCTGGGGGTTTGCCCAACAGACTGAAGAAAACTGGAGACTATGGGAGATTTCAAAAGATCATTGCTATCCATCCAGCTGCTACTATTAAAAACCAAACTGATGAGTATCTCTCGAGCTGAGAGGCTGGGCAGGAGGTTATCAGGTTCACCAGATACTAAGGATGAAAATGGCTGCTTGGAGCTGGCTGAATGAGCCCATAAAACAACCCTTTGAGAATTATTTTTACTTTAAAAGCACTAAGTTTAGCCCCACAGAACCTGGCTGTATGGTTTCCAAGGCAACCTCTATGCCTTATAAATTTCTCAGTATAAAACCTCAGTATAAAGATTTCCGAATCATATGCCCCTTTGTGCCATAACCCAGGGCTGAAACATGCCTGGGTGCTGATGCTCAGGACGGTCATTCAAGGTTCTGAACACAGCCTCCACTCTTTGTCTACCTTTGCCATCTTATCTAGTCTCAGAATTTTGGCAATTATCTTTAAGCAGGTGACTTCCAAATCTACTTCTCCATCCCTGTGTCAAGAATTTCCAGTCCCACATTTTTCACTTTTGCTCAGTATCCCCACGTGGATAAATTGCAAGTACCTCACACTCTTTATGTCTGAAACTGAACTCCTGATCTTTTTACAAACCTGCACTTCACCTATAATCAAAAAGACTCTTTCAGAAGTGTCTCCTTTCAGACACTTCTCTTGAAACCTTGCATCATCTTTGTGCCTCTTTCTTTCTTAACTCTCATATCTAATGAGTTACCAAGTCCAGCCAATATCTTTGGACTCCAATCCTCTTTTCTATTCCCACTTCCGCTGCTTTAGTTTGGGTCCTCCTTCCCCGTTCTCCTGCATCAGCATTCCAACCCAACAGTGCCCCTTGCCATCATCCTCCTCTACTTACCTACTGCTGCCAGAATCGTCATCTCAATGTTCAGCTTCAGGTTTATCATGGTCATCCTTAAAACCTGTATTGACTCCTCGCTGCGTACACAGTGGAGTCCAGATTCTTCAGCATGGCATTCACAGTCGGGTCTCTTTCTATGTCCTGTACCCTACCTCAGTGGTTTTTCAACCTTTTTAATTATTGTCTGCCAAGGGATCTTTTAAGGTTTTTTTTCTTATTTGTCCCACTCATGAAATTTTAATGCCATAGGTATACAGTCTGTTTATGCACTGGGTGTATATCTGTACTTTACATTTAAAAAGTAAGTTGTTTTACCCTCCGAGAACCAATTTTTGCTCCACTAGGAGCAGTATTGCCCCTACTTAGAATTCATACTGTAGCCGAAACACATCATTTACCAATCCCTGAATATGCCTATGTATTTCCTAGCTTCCAAGTTTCTACGCACTTTGGTCATTAGCCAAAGGAGTTGAGGGACTATGAGAAAATCCTAGAGTGTACTTCTGCTCTATTCAGTGCACTGTTCCCCTTGCCTGGAACAGACACACATCTGCCCCCACTACCCTCCATTTTTTCCTATTGATATATGACTCTTCATGTTGCAACCCAAGTACCATTTCCTTCCCTTGAAGCACTCACCTGGAACTAACTTCTTCCTTCTGCACTCTAATAGAACTTACTTTATACATCTATTACGTTCTTCTGTGTTATGTAGTCATTTTTCTATTTGTGTTATCTCCTTCACTGTATTATAAACTTCCTAAAGCCAAGGACTATCATCTTCACAGTGTATAGTGGTTTCATATAGTAGTTGAAATCAGTTCACTGCTACACTGGGAACAAAATAAGAGCCTGCCTGTGCCCACACTTTAAAAGTTCCATATGTACGCTAAATAAATGAACATACTAAGGAGTAGAAAAAATGGGCATTGTAGACAAGCCACGTTCCTAAACCATCATTAACACAGAGATTATTTATAAAGGAGTTCTGTGTGTTGTACAACATTGGTGAACTTAATTAGTTTCTGCGTCATAGAAATAACAAATAGACACCCACGGAAAGTTATTTAAATGGCTACCTGCTTAGACGTGTCTTAAATAACAATGATCAAGGTGAGCAGAGGATCCAAAGGCCGAAACAGAAACAGCCAATTTTGACACGTTTCTGTTACAGATACAAAATCTGTATTGTGCTGATTTGCCGTGAAAAGAGATGATACATGTGGAAGTACATTTTAAATGTTAGTAACCATCACCACTGCATAAGAAGTCACCAAATTAAGCCTATGGGGCAATGAAGTTGATCTGATCAAGTTATTTTTTTGTGCAAAATGAAGCGAAAAGAAACAAAATGTTTTCTGAAAAAGGCTGGATAATTTTTAAAATATATATATGAATATATTTAGAAATTTCCATCACACCTTGCAATAATACTTTCTAGGGAAAGCTATTTCTGTGGTTTCACAGGATTGCATTTTGCTTTAGTCAGAGGATTAGGTGTTTTATTACTTCCCTGAAGCAGTTTATTAAGAAGATTATCAAATGTTATAGAAAACTACAAACAGGTGCTTTTTACCATCCTTTGGGCATGACTTCTTCTAAAATACCCAAAAAACGGTTTTGTGTTTGTTTGACTTTTCTAAAGTCTGAGAATGACTTGTGGGACAGTGAGTTGGGGGTAACTGAAGGATGGGAGAGTGGCAAAGAATTTATTTCCAAGCATACACTAACTTCAGGCTTGGGGCCTGGTCCGCCCACAGCCAGCTGTATAACAGGTTCAACCCTTCCGGGTCTTTCTAATAGGGTAACCCTTCTGCCAGTTCTAAAGCTCCGAAGTGCAATTCTATTTCCTAAGGGCTCTTTACTGGAAACGAGCATTAGTCGTGAAACTCTCCTTTTCACTCCTACTAGTCAAGTTCAAGTTTTGTGGGCAAACAACAGTCAAAATAAACACGCTGGAGCCAACACTCAAGCCTCGGCCTCACTTACGGGCAAAATTACGTAGGCTTTTTAGTTAAACAAGTCTGATAGTGGGTAGGGGAGGGGAAGGGAGGAGCGTGGAAGGGCCCGCCCCTTTGGAATGGGATTGGTTCCCTCTCTCCGTTCAGCCTCTCATCTCGCACCTCGGTTGGACATGTTGAGAGAAATTTGACGGTAAGGTGTTGTCAGAATGAGCCCTGCAGGTGTGGGCTGTCCCCTTGGGTTTTGGCGTTAGATTTTCAAAGGGGCGGACTTATCACTGGCTATGGGATCAAGTTCCTGAAACTGGTCTTCTACAGCTTGAAAAATGTCACTGTAACAGGAAGCGCCAAGGAGCTTAAGTGTAATTTACACACAGTAGAGAAAATGACGAAAGTTCCTCAGGGGTTTGATTTCAGTTTCCTAAATGACGAAGAAGCCAGGAAGATCCTTCAGGTGCTGGAAAGAAATGAGGAGCTACAGAGGGCAGAGAAGGACAGGATCAGGTACAGAGCGATTTCCTTTTTCCCCGGCGTCTGGTCCACAGAGGGGGGCGTCCGCGGCGTGTCGGAGCCCGGCGTGCGCAGAGGTAGGCGGGGAGCTGTCGTGGGCACCTGTCCGCGGCCGGGGAACGCGCCGCATCCGCCCGCAGCGCGCGCCCGGCGGGGAGAAATTGGCAGTGAGTTCCCTTAAGAGCTTTGGGAGGCCTGGCTGGTGCTCATTGCAGACACGGCCTTGCGGGCAGGCAGGTCGGCGAGCTCGGGTCCCGCAGCGTGGGGCGCGCCCCTGCCCTCCCGCGCCGGCGGGTGGCTGGGAGCGTTCCTCTCGGAGAGCGCCCCGCGCGGCTGCCCCGCCCCGCGACGGGGACACGTGGGCGGCAATCGCCGCAGGGATCCAGGCTGGGTGGCGGGTCGCTCAGGTATCTCCCAGCCCGTCGAGTCGCGTGGGGCTTGCGGGCCCATGAAATGGGGCGGGGAGCGCAGTCCTGACCCCCGCGCGCCCACGTGCTTACAGAGGCCTCTGGGTCGTCCACTCTCGCCCAGTACACTCTTCCTCTGCCCCAGAGAAATCTCCCTCTCCACCCCACGCGGGCGGTCAGCGAGGCCTGCGAAGGCTGGCGCCTCACTGGAGGCCAGGTGTTTCCACCCCAAGGGCTGGAGTTCGAGGAACTTGCCGAATTGTGTGGAATGAACCTAGCTGGGACCGGACGCGTGGGGTGGCTAGAAAGGTTCGATCCCCTTGCATGTGGTGCTTGGGGAAGAAGTTTCTGCGGAATTTCACCCTTGACCTTGCTGTGCAGTGTTGTAGGTGAGGGATTAGTTACCAGGGAATGAAATCCAGAGATAATTGCCTGAGATGTAAAGTAACCAGTTTTTCTGCTGGGAAGTGTGGGAGAAGCCCTGGAATGAATTAAAAACTTTCTCACCAGTCCTGGAATAAACCCACCCAAGGCTTTCTCTAGTGGACTGTGGAAGAAAATTCAGGACATCACTCCCAGGCCCGAAAGTATGGCATTGATTGGAATTTAGAAAGCCATTTCGTTTTTGAACAACTTCTTTGTGATCTAAATTCTTTGTTTCCGCTTCCTTCCAGACATCCCACTTTCCTGCGCCCCAACCCCCCAGGAAAAAAATTTCCAAAGATACTCTTCACTTAGGGAAACCCTAGCTGGTTTTGTAGAAGCAATTAGATTACACTGGACCCAAAGCCCTGTCTTCACCCCCTACCCACCCCCACCCCAGATAAGACTCTTGTGAGAGAAATGAATACTTGAAGTTTGTGGATGTGTATTTAACACCATCATACTCTGCCTTTAGAAAAATAGGCTCCATCATTTCCTCAAACTGTGCAGAAGTGTGCCCGTGTGAGCACAGTATGTCCACACCCACACGCACCCAGGAGCATGTACCCACACGTATGCACGTGCAGTGTACACAGGCACACCCAACCTTGGGAAGGAGAACTTTAGAATTGCATGTGGTTTGTCTTCAACACATACTCCAAAAGGACTAAGAAACTGTAGTTGCTCTCAGTGTGTGTTCTTGGGAGTGTTTCTTGTTTCTGGAGAGGATGGGACTTCTTAGATGCATCCAATATATTTGGGGGGAAATTGAGGGGAGAATTAGGATATAATAGGAAGGAAGGAGGCTTCCATTTAGGATGTTATCAACATCCTATGAACTGCTCATGAACTATAGTTCTTAGAAATAGTAACATCGTTTGTTTTAAAATTCAAGGGAATTTTGACTTTTTGTATTTGACCTGGTGCTTGCCTTGTGTTTTCTCTGTAGCAGCTCATTGTGCTCATGGCAGCTGACTTTAGGGGGATCTGGAACTACACTTAGGTGGCAAAGGCCATTGGGTTAGGCCTTAGGAGGAAGGCTAAAAGCACATTTTCTGATTTCATGGCACTCAGATCCCAACTGGAGCACCAGCAGAAAAAGCCATAATGCTAAGAAAACATCAATACTGTCAACTCTTAAACAAATTTTGAAAAATAATTAGCTCAGCAATTTTTTCAATGTCACCATTAAAATATAAAAATAATTTAAGGAAAGCAGACACTTGAGCCAAATGCTCAAGGCAATTATTTCTAGTACTTTATTTTCCCCTGGTTGTTTCCTGAATCCCACTATGAAATACCTATCACTGGATAGCAGTCTTTGTGGGGTTGCTCTGCTCACCAGCTCACGTGCATTGGTTTCAGCAGCAGATACTGGCATGCGATGACATGTCAACTTGGCTCTTCTGTTTATTTTTGATGATCATATTTTACTTATCAAAAGTCGTGTAAGGCATGTCTTATAAATCAAGATTTATTATTTGGGAGAAAGTACAACAGTCCTGTCTGAGAGACTCTCCGAGGCCTTTTTACTGTACTGAGAAACAGTCTCCAGATCTCTTGATTAGGACAAAAAGGGAAGGGACTACATGCAGAAGCTTGGAAGGTTTGCTGGTTGGGGCCTATCTATGATTGTCTTGAGCTGTCTACAAGACAACTAGGAAGTAGCCTACGGTTAGAAATATAGAACCACAGAATCGTGCAAGGCCAGGGGAGTCTGGAGGTGGATGTTAACAGCACGGAACTAGTGCATGCTGGAGACCATAGCCCCACCCACAGAAACGAGCTTCCCCCCATCTTCCTTCATCAGTACCAGAACTCTCTGGCTCCAGCTTACTGGGAAAGTATTTGCATTAAATATCATAACATTTCCAATATATGAAGAGTTTATTCAAATTTTTAAGAAAAACACCAAGATTCAAATTGATAAATAAGCAAAAGATAGAAATAAATCATTCACACTAGAAGATATCCTAACAGTAAACAAAACATACAGGAAGATGTTCACCCTAACAATAATTAAGAAGAAAATAAAAGAAAATTGAAGTAACCTCAAGATATCATGTTACACCTTTAAAAATAACAGAAAAGACCTGGTGAGGGTTGAAGTGAAATGGATAGATTCTGCACATTGGTTGTGGCATTGTAAGTTGAATACCATCCTTCTGATGAACAATACGGCACTATCTATGTGCATATGACTTGCCCTTGACCCAGTTGTCCAATTCTTGGATGTTTTTCATTAGTAGGAGATTGAGGTGGAGAAGATGACCACACTAACATTTATTAAGTGCTGCCTTTTTATGTTATAATAGTAATTACTGTGATAATAATAAGCTAACATTTATTTGTCCCTTACTGTATACTAGACACTGTATTAAACTTGTTATATATATTTAATCAATCCTCTCAATAACCTCATTAGGTACACACTTTAATTTCCATTTCACAGAGGAGAAAACAACTTAAAAATGTTGAGTATCTTGTTCAAGCTAAGCAGCAGAGCTAGAATTCAAATCCAGATCTGTCTCAAAATTATTTTACCCATCATCGTTGACTAATCCTCACAACCATCCCTTGGGATGAGTATTATTAATGACTCCACACAGAAGGGAAACTGAAATTTAGCAAGGTTAAGGAACTTGCCCAAGGTCACACAGCTAATAAGTGGCAGAGCTAGAGTTTGAACTCAAATCTATCAGGCTCTAAAACCTGTATTCTTTCCTCTATGCTATATTTTTCCCCGAGTAGATGATTTAGTAGAGGAAAAATAAGACGTGCTCTCAGATGTTGCAGTGTTACCCATAATAGCAAAATAATGGGGAATTTCAAATCTAAGTAAGAGTGAAGCCATTACAAAGGACAATTATGAAGACGTTGTTATGTCCCATCTGGTCTGATATTTTAGTTCTATATTTCTGACTACCTTGGTTGTTTTGTAAACACCTCAAGCTTATCACGGATGCAACTGTGGAAAAATGCATGCGCCTTTGTTCTGTGAAAAAGCAGAACACAAAATAGTGTCTATGTTATTATTTCAGTTTCTTCCAGACATCTAGGCATGTGCATAGAAGAAAATAAGCAAAAATCCGTGCTTCTCCTTTCCATGAATCTCTAAGGGCCTGCTGCAACTCCTGGTGCATGATGTACATTCAGTAAATGTTTGCTGAAAGGCGAGGGCTTGCCCTGACAGTTGGAGACTGGGCTGTGCTGCCCTCAAGCCCAGCGCTGCCAGGATGGGAAGTCAGACCTGGGGGTAAGGACGTATCGTAGCCTGGGCAGGAATGCTGGGCACATGCCACCCCTGAGGCTCTAGGAAGGCAGATGAGGGGAGAGGTGTAGGACTTCATAGCTTAGAGGAGAGGGAGACCCAGTCACAAGGCCCTGCCTTTATAGGCCCCTGTAAATACTTGATGAAGGAATCAGTGGTCTCCACTGGCTGGAGGCAGAGGCTTCTGCAGTCCCTAGCTTCTCTCCCCACTTCTCAGTCTCCATTTGTTTCACCTTCTCACTCCCCGATACCCTCTGCCTAGCCTGACAGGGTTTCTCCCTCCTTTGAACCCTGTAATGAGCTGTAATCACTCCTACATTTATCCTCTTCTGTCCCATGAGTCTGGGATCCGAGCTACAGAAATTCTCTGAGAGCCAGTTAAAGAAATGGAAATTACCACTTAAATTCCAACCTGTGAGTTACACTCCTTTTTGGACTGTGGAAAGGGTTTTTCCTGAAAGTATTCACTTGCGCATAGATGGATAGATGTTAGATAGATAGATAGATAGATAGATAGATAGATAGATAGATAGATGGAATAAAATCTGAAAAGCAGCTTACTTTTTACAGGTCTTTGAAAAACACAACTACCTACCTATCACGCCCATCGCCCATCACCCCCATCTCATAAGTATGACTGAAATAGAAAGTACCAAGAGATTATATCAACTAGTCAGCTCACAGAAGAGATATCAATAAATAAAAAAATGTTTATTTTTCCTATTGCAGAAAACTTATAAAGTATAAGATGTTACAGTGCCAGTTGTAATTAAGTTGAAAAATGGCATGTCTAGATTTAGACTTTCTTTACTCAGTGGCAAGATTGCAGCCCAGGAGGGTTTTCTAGAATTTAGCTCTTTGATTGATTTATGCTAGTGTACTTGGGCTGTGGTTCAGTCCTTTGTGCATACACTTGTGTATATCAGAGTGGTGAAGGGATTGGTAGCTGGTGGAAACTGCAACATCCTGCAGAGGTCCAAAGCCAGATGCACAGCAGGCAGAAAGCCTGTCTCTCGTATGCTTTCTGCCTGCTCTGTCCTCTGCAGCTGGTGATGGTTGCCTCTGGCTAGGATGGACTTTCAAAAACCATTGGATGCCTCTTTATTGGGCATCTACTATGTGCCAGACACTGGGTTGGCCCTGAGAATACAGCAAAGAAATTCTGCCCCAAATGGCTTCAGTCTATGAAAGTTTTTGGTTGGTGGTAAATCCTGTAAAATGAAGAGTTCATATAAATGTAGTTTCCCCTCCTGGGGCCCTGTGTGCTGCAGAAGGGACCATGAGAACTGCCTGGAGGTCAAAGGAGTGCCCTATAGGTTGGTGTGTTCTGATAATATAACAAGGAACAGGATCAGCATCACGGATCTCTGAGGTGTCTGTGCTTTTCAGTAACATCCAATTTAGTTAATTCCTTTAAACTGAGGGGAGAGCCTCCTCTCAGACAAATTCTCCTGTCCAGTTGCTCCTTGGATTGGTCTCCATGGGCAACACACGTGGAACTACTATAATATTATAGTTGCATATCCCAAGGCTGGGGAGTAGTGTCCTTATTAGGTTTTGTGGCATTATCATAACTCTTTTCTCTCTTAAAGGTAGTTTTTATCCTCATCCTAATCTGATAAAGCAGGTATTCTTTTTCAAAAGCTAACAACAACAACAGTAATAATAGCTGTTATTTCTTTAGCTCTTGCTCTGTGATAAACTTGTGCGTAATCTCCTTTCATTATTTCTACAACAATCTGATGAATTAAGGATATTTTTAATCTCCATTCTACAGAGGAAGTTTAGGGAGGATAAGTAACTTGACTGAGATAATATTACTAAGAAGCACTGGACTTGTGAACTCCATCAGCACTTTTTTTTTTTAAATTTTATTTATTTATTTACTGGCTGCACTGGGTCTTCATTGCTGCATGTGGGCTTTCTCTAGTCGTGGAGAGCGGGGTCTACTGTTCGTTGTGGTGCACGGGCTTTTCATTGCGGTGCCTTCTTTTGTGGAGCACGGGCTCTAGGCACACAGGCTCAGTAGCTGTGGCTCATGGGCTCTAGAGCACAGGCTCAGTAGTTGTGGCGCACGGGCTTAGTAGTTCCGCAGCATGTGGGATCTTTCTGGGCCACGGATTGAACCCGTGTCCCCTACACTGGCAGGCGGATTCTTAACCACTGCGCCACCAGGAAGTGCCTCCGTCAGCACTTAGTCACTGTGCAGTGCTGCCTCCTACAATGAAGCTGAAGTGATTACCCTCACATTGCCCACCTAGCTTGTAAGAGAACCAGCACTGAGATGTTTTCACTTCAGAGCTCTTGCTATTCACTGACTGTGAAAATAGAGAACGTACAATTCTAGGTAGTCATGTGCCCTTACTAAAAATTGGGAGTATTATTACTAAGGAAAAGGACATAATGGATATTGGGGGATCGCTAATAGTATTTGCCATATATAGGAAAAATTGCAGGTACCTGTTGTCAAGGAAAATAATCAGAAATCAATCTATAATGGGAATAGAAAAGTTTTATTTGAGCCGTACTGAGGACCATAGCCCAGAAGACAGCCTCTCAGGTGACTCTGAAGAACTGCTCCAGAGAAGCATGGTTTTCAGCACAGTTTTGTATCTTGTCAGAACAAAGAACATCAGACAAGTCAGGGATACATTCCTTCAAGTTTTCAACACAAAACAGAAAACAAACAAACAAAACAGGTACACAGTGAGTCAGTACACCCTTGGCACGTGGGAAGGGAGCCATCATCGAAGGAGCAGCTGCATTTGTGTCTCAGGCAGGAAGGCATTTCATCATTATTTTTAACATGGAAGTTCTTTACTTCTGGTCATTGTGCCCTTTTCTTTAATAATTAAAACAGATGCACAATGTATGTACACACAGGCTGTTTTACTTAGCACAAAATTCAAGTTTACTCATGTAAATATAATCCAGAATGACTTCCCCGTACCTCGATATGTAAAATTTTCTATCACTGTTTGTTTTTTTTTAAATATGCATTTTGTAAGGATATACTCTAAACTATTAAGATGGTTATCTCTTAGATGTGATATTTAAAGGGACTCTACCCATTTTACTGTTATTTTATTCCTTAAAATTCATAGGTTATTTTTTGATTATTTCGTTTGCTAATAAATGCAAAATAACTATCGTTTCCCTTTGTAAATATGACTTTTTAAATATTTGTCTTAAAAACATCTGAATATTTTTCTGCCCTTTTCTTTATAATGTTTTATACATCTTATAATGTTAATGTATTCATGGGTAAGTTGGTTTCTGTACATCAATCTTGAGTTCTTCATGGTCAAGGATTGTCTTAGGGATGGAGAGCCTCACACACCTGGTAGGTAACTCAGCTCCTGATTAAGTGGACCTTGACTTACTTCTGTGAGGGAGTACAGAGGGAGGGAGGGATAGATCTGGGGAAACCATATGAAGGACAAAGAAGGTCAGGTTAAGGTTAGTCAGAAAATATTATTCCTGTTAGCACATTTGGGTTTTAAAACTGAGAACTAGGGCTTCCTAGGTGGCGCAGTGATTAAGAATCCACCTGCCAATGCAGGGGACACGGGTTCGATCCCTGCTCCAGGAAGATCCCAGAGGCCGCAGAGCAACTAAGCCTGTGCGCCACAACTATTGAGCCTGTGCGCCACAACTATTGAGCCTGTGCTTTAGAGCCTGTGAGCCACAACTGTTGAGCCCATGTGCTGCAACTACTGAAGCCCACATGCCTAGAGCCTGTGCTCCGCAACAAGAGAAGCCACAGCAATAAGGAGCCCATGCACAACGAAGAGTAGCCCCCACTCACCACAACTAAAAGAAAGCCCGCGCACAGCAAAAAAAAAGACCCAACACAGCCAATAAAATAAATAAATAAATAAATAAATAAATGAATGAATAAATTTAAAAACAAAAAACAAAACTGAGAACCAGTTGGTTAAGAGCCTTACTGAAGCAATTCAGGTCTGTTGTTCTGCAGTTAGTTGCTACACAGGCCATAATACTGAGAGCCCCCTTTACTCACCTTTCAGGAATGTTTCCTCATTGGCATCGCCAATGGCCCTATTTAAAGGCTCAAAATATCAGCTCGGCATACCACAGGAGCCAGCTTCCTTATTCCTTTGTGTGTTAGACTTTCTAATGATGAACGAGGAAATTAGGGGCTACAGTGACCACCAAACTCCCCACTTTCCAAAGAAAAGTTCCAGTGTTTTATATTTATATCAAGTTTGCCTTGGTTTCAACTTGAAAACAATGCATTTAATGGCAGCTGAAGGAGGGAGGGGTCTGATCTGGGGTGGGGAGAGAATAACCTGGCAACCACTGCTCTGTTCTCCAGATCTGTTGAAAAGGTCTGTCCTCCAGGTATCAGGAAGGGATATGCTCCCTCTGAAGGCACTTGGAAGAATCTGTCCCAGGCCCTCCTAACTTCTGGCAGCTCCTGGGCTGGTGGCAGTGTAACTCTAATCTTCACAAGGCATGCTCCCTGTGTGCGCATCTGCCTCTGCTGTCCAAATTTTGCCCTTTGCGTAAGGATACCAATCATACTGAATTAGAGCCCATCCTAATGACCTCATCTTATCTTGATTACCTTTGTAAAGACCCTATCTCCAAATAAGGTCATATTCTGAGGTACTAGGGGCTAGGACTCCGACATATCTCTTATGGAGGATACAGTTTAATACATAACAGTAAGCCTGGTTCAATATTTTAAAATAAATTACTATAAACCACTATATCAACAGTCTTAAGAAAAAAATACCTGATAATATCAATTGATGCAGAAAAAAGCCATGATAAAAAACTCTTGGCAAGGAGGAAGTGGAACCTGGTAAAAGGCATCTACAAAAAACTTATAGCTAATATCATACCTAATGATGAAAGACTGCTTCCCCCTAAGATTGAAAACAAGACAAGGATGTACAATCAGTCTTACTGTTCCTGTTTAACATCATACTTGAGGTCCTAGCAAGGCAAAGAAATGAAAGGTATACACATCAGAAAGGAAGAAATAAAACTATCCCTATTTGCAGATGACATGATTGTCTACAAAGAAATCTCCCCAAAAAGAAGTAAAAAAAAAAAAAATCCTGGAATTAATAAGTGAATTTAGCAAGGCTGTAGGATACAAGTTTAATACACAAAAATCCATATACAAACAATGAACAATTAGAAATCTAATTTTTTAAAAAAATTATGGAAAAACAAAGGAACTAAATAGATGAAACAATTTTGAAAAAAAGAAAACTGAAAGTCACACTACTTGATTTTAAGACTTACTATAACGTCACAGTAATCAAAATATCATAGGATTTGTGAAGCGAAAAACATATAGTTTAATGGAACAGAATATAGCCCAGAAATAGAACCCCAAAATATAGCCAATTGAATTTTTTACAAAGGTATGAAAGCAATTCAATGAAGGGTAGTCTTTTCAACAAGTGGTGTAGGGATGTTTGGGCACAAGGCTAGAAACATTTTCATCACCCCAAAATTAAACTCTTTAAATAGTTACTCTTCAAAAGACAAATACCATATGATATCACTCATATGTGGAATCTAAAATATGACACAAATGAACTTGTCTACGAAACAGAAACGGACTCACAGACATAGAGAACAAACTTGTGGTTGGTTGCCAAGAGGGAGAGGAGTGGGGGAGGGATGGATTGGGAGTTTGAGATTAGCAGATGCAAATTATTATATATAGAATGGATAAACAACAAGGTCCTACTGTATAGCACAGGCAACTGTATTCAATATCCTGTGATAAACCATGATGGAAAAGAATATGAAAAAGAATATATATTTAATCCGAATCACTTTGCTGCACATCAGATATTAACACAACATTGTAAATCAACTATACTTCAATAAAATAATTTCTTTAAAAATGTTACTTCTCATTCCTGCCTCCCTCCAATTGCTGGCAACCACCAATCAGCTTTCTGTCTATATGTATCTACCTGTTCTGGATATTTCATATAAATGGGACCTTTCATATAGTATGTAACCTTTTGTGTCTGCTTTACTTAACATAATGTCTTGAGGTTTATCTACTTTGTAGCATGTATCTGTACTTCATTCTTTTTTACGATTTAATGATATTGCATTGTATGTATATACCACAATTTGTTTATCCATTCTTTATAAAGGTGGTTGTTTCCACCTTTTGGCTACTGTGAATAGTGCTGTTTGAACATTTATCTACAAGGATTTTGAGTATCTGTTCCCAGTTCTCTTGAGTATATACCCAGGGGTGGAATTACTGTGCAATTTGATAATTCTGGGTTTAACTTTTTAGGAACCATTGAAACTGTTTTCATCCACACTTACCTTCATATAGTTGTGATCATACTGTGTATGTTTTTGTTTGTGTAATATCTGACATAAAAATAACCCCTTGAAATTAGACTCTTAGTCAACATTTTTTGTGGCTGCATACTATTTTATAATTTAATTAATCATTTCAATATTTTAGGTACTTCAATTTTCTCCTATTCTTTTGTTTCTCATTGCCGTTGTTAATGAGTCCAAGCTCATACTGCTTGCTGCACTACAGGCTGATAAATCGAGAGACATGTTGTTGGGGCAAGGTGTAGAGAATTTATTTGGAAAGCCAGCAGACCAAGAAGATGGTGTACTGGTGTCCCAAAGAACCATCTTACCCAAGTTAGAATTCGGGATTCTTTTATACTAAAAGGGGAGGGAGTGTGGCTGGTTTGTTGCAAACTTCTTGGTGCCAGAATTCTTCCTTCTTGAAACTGTCCATTTAGGTCTGGTCACAGTGTTCTTATAAAACCTCCAACAAGACAAATGTTATTCTCTGTTCTGCAGCTTTTTATCTCTATAAGAATGGAAAAAGTGTTATACCTTTAAAGGTCAGAGCCTTGAGAATGGGTTATCCTACATATTGCAGGCTATAGGCAACATCCTTTTACAAAAGGTTCGGAACCAGCATGACTAAGCACAGGCAACAGAGCACACAGGTTAGAGCTAAAGGAGTAGATTCAATATGGAGTCAGGTTTGTTCTTCTCTGTTACACTATGTTAAATAACACCATGACAGACATTTGTGCTTACATCCTTAATTTGATTTATTATTTTTTAACTAATTAATTATTTATATTGAGCACATGGGCTCAATAGTTGTGGCTCACAGGCTCTAAAGTGCAGGCGTAATAGTTGTGGCGCACGGGCTTAGTTTCTCCATGGCATGTGGGATCTTCCTGGAGTAGGGATCAAACCCATGTCCCCTGCGTTGGCAGGCAGATTCTTTCCCACTGCGCCACCTAGGAAGCCCTAAAATTTAACTTTTTAATTAATCTGATATATATTTTACCTATAAGTTAGATTCATTATATAAATTGATTTTTTTCCCCAAATAACTAGCAAATTGTCCTGGTACCACTTATTTCCATCTGCTTCTAGGGCCCATGGTTATTCCTTTTAGAGAAAGGACTGTGGAACAACCAAATAGTGTCAACAACAACAAAGAATGGATGAGGCAAAGGGGCAGCTTTTATGAAACCTAAGAAGGAACTGGCAGGGAATAGGCTTTAATACAGAGAAGTGTGATTGTTTGTTATACAATGTATCAGTGCACATAGTTAATGGATGGAGTTTCAGTTTCCTTCCTCTTGCCATTTTCTATGCCAGGTAGCAAACCCAATTGAGATACCCATCCAGGGACCTGGTTGTCAATTAGATCTGGTTCTTTTCCTAGGCAAACAAATACTTTCTTAGGGGGGTGTAAGTTTTTAACCTATAACAAAATTAATTTGCTTTAAAAGGATACGTGATTAACGGGATTACTGGACAAACAAGAAAACAAAATTAAAACCATCCATGTTGTGAATTTAAGGTTTAGCATTCACAGGGGAACAGGAGATCACAGCTTATCACTCAAGGTCCCACCAGGAAACCAGAAACGACTGGGTATTTAAAACAGAGTGTAGAGCAGTGAATTGGTTAGTTACATGGTGATAAGAAGAGGGAGAGAAACCAATCAGGGGACAGTGAGGCTGAGCGAAGATTGGCAGCTGCAGGAAGCCTGGAGGCAGTAGTGTGCTGGTAACTGGTTCTCCTGGAGAAAAAGCCTTGATTTGTAGCATTGGCTAATTTCAAGCTAGAAACAGTTTAACAAACGGCTTGCAAAATCCCTGAATATTTACAAGCTGCCTTTGTAAAGCAGTACAAGCCAACTCTAGCACACCATTGGTTAGAGAAAGTGAGCAGGTAGTGTAAGCCAAGCCCTACAGGCTAGGATCCCCAAGAGAAACTGGGACCGTGGCAGGCCTGTCTGGGGATTTGGAGATGTGGGACAGACAGTCACTGCCAGAAGTTCTGCATGAGGCAGAGGGAGAGGAGAAATACCCTGACTTTTCCTTTCTAGCCCTTCAATCTCCTGCCCGTGCCTGGCTGAAGCCAGCTGGAAGCTTCTAGCTGGTAGTGAGAGCCTGGGAAATGCAGCTTACAGGGCTTATCTCCCAGCAGCACAGAGCAGGGAAAGGACAGTTTCTTGTCCTCTTTTCCCTTCCGTCTCTTCTCTGTTGTTCTCTTCTGTCGTCCTTTAGATTCTGCTTTTTCTCACTGCCCAGGCTTATATTGCTAAGGCTTTGCTTCCCTGCCAGAAAATTGTCTTGAGTTTTCTTTCCACTTATTCTGTACTTATTGTTCATGCCCACTCTGCTTTTTTACAGTTCCTGTCTCTTGCCTCAGCACCTTTTGGGAGTGGCCCTGTTCTGCTCTTGCTTCTGTGCTGCTACTTCTTTCTCCCCACATATCTGGATATTCTTCCTATGCCATGGTCAGTCTCCAGCATGCTCAGGTTAGTCAGGGTCTTTGGGTGGAGAGGAAAAGTCTCACTCAGGGCACTTTAGATAGAGAGGGCATTGCAGAAAGATTCCACGTGGACTGAATCTGGAATTAGAAGGACTTGGGAAACCAAGACAACTCTAGGACCAGCTACTCTGCTTGCCTGTCACAGCCCACACTGTCCTTCTACTAGGATAACTTTGATCCTTCACTTCATGCTGCTGTATTTTTCATTTGGCTGATTCTTTACACATTCTCTGGTTCAGATTCTGATGCTCATGGCCGTTATGCCAGATCACCTGATGCATCTCTATCCAGCCTGTGAATGGGCTGCCCTAGGGTAAGGCATCCAATCTGTAGCACCTCCTGGGGAAAACTTATTGCTGGATTTTGTAAGTGGGGGGCTGTAGACCATCCAACTGAGCTCAAGGTGATATAATGTTCACATGGCAGGCACTAAGATTCACCTGTGCAGGAGGGGCTTGCCCTTGCGTTCTCTGTACTCACTCTGCTTCTCCTTTCTATATGCCACCTGTGTACTAAGATACAAGACAGAGATTCTCAGCCCTGGTTGAAATGACAACCACCTGGGGAATTCGCAAAACGCCCGATGCCACGCCCTACCTGACATTCCAGCCGGATGGGTCTGTGATCAGGTTGGGCATGAGTGTTTTTGTTAAAGCTCCCAGGTGACTCTAGTATACAATAAGGGATCCCATCTTGGTTGCCTGGACATTGGGTTGTGACTTCACCTGTCACATCTTTCCTGCAGGCCACTCCTTTACGTGAGTTTAGAGACTGTTGATTTCTCAGGAAACCCCGCAATTTGGGAAGGGAAAGCCTGGAGTCCAGTAAAGGACAGTCCGAGAGGGCTATGCCTGATACCAATGTAAAAAGCCTTGTTTCTAGTACTTCCCCACTTCACGATTGCTTGGCAGGATCAAAAGGACCTTCTGCCCCTGGGGCTGTTTAGTCTGACAACTGGAAAAATTGCTTTTCACCTTTAGTTGTTTTTGTTTTGTTTTACTGCCCCCACTAAGTGTGGTTACACAGAAACACAAATGCTGTAATATCCAGGAAATGATTAGATCCTGGTTGTGAATTTGCTTCCTTGAACCAATCCCTGGTCATAGGTGCTTCACATTGGCTGATGAGTAGTTATGTTCAATGTGAGGAAACAGGACCTAGCTAAAGAAGGACAACATGGAAGCCAAGGAGTTTCTGAAAGGATAAAGCAGCCTGGTTTCCCTACACATTGGTCAAAAGAAAGGGGAAGGAATTAGATCTCTTTCTTTGCTGATTCTGTGATTATTCAAGAACACGTGATGGGCGACTTTTTAAATGTATGCAGTACTTTAAAGCTTACCATGTTCCTTGGATCCTCTCAAATATTCCTTAAAGTAGAAAGAGCAGATATTATTTCCTTATTTTCCCAGATGAGATATTGTTATCCTTATTTATCTCTTTTCTCAAAATGCCTCAAGACCATCATAACGGCCAGGGGTAGATGTGAGACTAGAACACAGGACTCTGTGCCCTGTGGTACTTGAGCAGCCTGTCCTGTTGCTCTGATCCAGACATGAAGCTATGGAGATGTGTGGAAACGTGTGGATTCAAAGGGAAGTTAACACCTTAGCTTTAAGGGAGTTAAATAGCATTGAGAAAATGTGTGAATGTGATCATAGATGGCTATGATGGGGACCCCCGTGATCTCCATCAGCCCCACCCCTTACAGCCACACCAAATAAACTCACAGTCTAGGTGAGACCAAAGCACTGTCCATGTGACCCAGCTTCATGGCAAGACCCCCGTTTTCTGCCGCCGACTGCTTGCTGCTCTCCAGCCCCTCAATGAGCCTCCCAGAGGTGCTGCTATGATACAGGCAGGGGTGACCGTGGCCGAGGAGTGCTGCAGACAGAAGCCTCAGAGGCTCCTGTGGCCTGAGGAGAATCTGAGCGTTCTTAATTAAATCCCTAGGCAGTCAGCATTTTGATTTGAATTGTGTCAGAGCCCAGATGACAACAAAGGTTTTTCTTTTCATGTTTAAGGTTTTAAACTGCAGGACTTTTTGCAGCCCATTTTAAAAATCTCTGTCGTGTGTTTCATGTGTGGCCCTCTTCCTTTCTTCAGATGCGGAAGGTAGATAAGCATGACTTTGGATCATACACACTTGAGGGCAGGTCTGAGTTGCTGAATCATAGCATTTGCACTTGAGCCTACACTTTGTCGCCCCCTTCAGGATCACCAAAGGCCAAGTGAGAACTCTCTCTGCTGAAAGTTGTCCCCTAAGTTGTTGGTGTTGGGTACTTCACTCCTCAGAGTAGAAAAATCACTGGGGCTTGGCGAAGGGACCGCTGACAATGGCTTCCCCCGTGGGGGAGTATCAGGAGGGTCTGGCCATCCTTCCACTTGGTCTGCTGGCTAGTGCCTCTTCTTCCTCAAGGACATCGGTTTCTTCCCTATTCTCAGCAACCCCAAACCTCGCACCTCAGCAAACATTCTTAGTTGTAGGTTAGGCTATAGCACTGGCTCCACCAAAGACAACAGGAAAGGCGGATAAATTAGGTCATGTCTGTCCACAGCTGTTTAATTGCTCTGCTGCTGCCATCCAGGCAAAACTCTTTAAAAAGGTTTGTGAGTAACATATTCCCTTCAGGGTAGCTGTCTCCACCTTCAAAGCCACATGGACCCCACCCTCACCTAGCTCTACCTAACACTGCAGTACACTGGTTCCCCTGAGCTCTGGCTCCAGCTGCTTCCCCAGCTTTTTTCACTTCCTTGTAACATCTTGGAAGTGCAACAACTTGTAACATCTTGTTTTGGGCCTCCTAGATCCTTAAGGAGCCTTCAAGGGGAATAAAATGATACATAAATGTAATTTTTTTTATTATAAAAAATTTCCATGTGTCTAAATGCCAACTAAGTGTTGTAAGTGTCACAATCTCCAAACAGTGCTGCAGAACAACTACAGTTTTATCATCAGAGTGATTAAAATGCTTTTCTTAGCTCATCTGAGCTTCATCTCTGAGGTGCTGTAGGCGCTCATAGGTGGCAGCCCCTGAAGATGGAAGATTCTACACCTCCAGGGACCTGGGTCTCTTGGGGAGGTAAGCCAGGTCCTCGCTACTCCTTTGGCTTGGATCTGCCTTCCTTCCTAACAGGAGGTCATCATCAGGAGGTTTTTTTTTTTTTGTAGGGCAATCAACCATCAAAGTTAAGCGTTGGGGGTAGCACTGTAGTTTCACCTCTTTCTCTTGGACCTGCCAGATATGACAAGCTCCTCCGTTTGCAGCATTAAGGCAACTGTCTTGGGAACCTGTCGCTGCCTCAGGACCCTTCTCACAGTGCCTCACAGCCCCTCACAGCATCAGGGGTCAGAGTTGGGTACCTCTGTGATCCTCCTGAGAGTGAAAGCCACATAGGATAGGTTTTTTTTTTCCAGTGTGTTGACTCAACAACATTTCTGTTAGGTAGCAAACACTCATTTATTCACAGGTATACTTGAGATCCTACCATTATCTTAGTACCAGAGATACTAAAATGCTCTCCGCAGTCTTTCAGTGTAGTGGAGGTCATTTAACCCCACGTGTGGTCTCAGGGAAGACTTGCAGGAGGAGATAAGTCACAAAGATGTGAAAGACTGGTGGAGTTGCAAGCACCATTAGCAGTGGCTGTCACTGGAATACAGAGCAAGAGCCAATGACCTGTGAGAAAGGGCTTGGTACAAACTGGGGGCAAGGAGATGCTATTGAAATGCTTAGCAACAGGGTGACAGTGTCACACTTACTTCTTAGGTGGATGGCTCTGTATGAAGGGTGAAGCCCAGATTAGAAGACAGATATGTTTAGAGGCCTTGACTAGGGATGAAGAGAAGGGGAAAGATTCAAGAAATATTTGCAGAGTTAAATTAGCAGGACTTGGTAGCTGATTGGCTGGAGGAGGAGGGGGGAGGACCGTTCCTATGAACTCAGGTTTCTGGCTTTGATGAGTTTTTGGCATTTGACCTACTGTTTACACTGAAACTGGTGGATTCAAGTGGACTCTACACTTTGTGGGTCTGGATGAGGTAATATATATGAATATTAAAGAGCATCAGTTCCTCCACCCATCAACTTTTAAAAATTCAAAACAATATATTATCTCTAGATGAATGTTATCTCTTAGCAGTTAAGTTCATTTTAGGCCTGACACCAGGATTGGGGGTGACGGGAGGAGTAAGCAGATTTCAAAGCAGAATTCTCATGAGGGAGATTGAAGCTTGTTTCCCAGCTCCAGATGGCCTGGTAAAGGACATCTGGGGAGAAGCTGAAAGCAGCCACCTGGCAGGTGAGGAGGGGACTGATGGGCCCACAGGCACCACCCCACAGGCCAGCCACGGTGAACAGCCTGCCAGACAGCAGGTGCCCAGCCGGCCAGAGGAAACTGCAAACTTTCATTTCCTCCCTTTCAGCTCTGGACTTCTCTCAGGAGCTTTATCTCTCTCCTATTATAAACAGAAATAATTAAGACCAACTGATGATTAAAACACCTTTTCCCTCCTTCCAAACAAAAGCAAGACATTTCATTTCAAGTGGCTGTTTCCCTCTGTAAGGAGCAGTGAGCTGTTCTTCAGCAGCTCCCTTCTCTTCGTTCGGGGCTCAGCAGAAGTATATTTCACCTTCAGCAAGTGGGGGTCCCCTCTTCTGTGTGCCCTGCCTACCTGCCTAGGGCATTGGGGATCTTGTCCAGAAGCTTGTCCAGAGTCACGGAAGAGAGAGGCAAAGCCATCATTCTACCTTGTGCATCTACTCAACATCCATCAGGTAAGCTGCTGTGCACCAGGATGCAGTCCCTGGCAGGCCATTTGGCCCTGGTATTTCAGAACATGTTGAACACATACCTCTAGGTTCAAAGCAGTGAGGCTGAGAACCTTTAGTAGGAACAATGATAAGGTAAAAAGATACCCCTTTCCAAGTTTAACATGATGGTGGTTTACTTAAATCTTAACATGTTTGGGGATCAAGATTAGTGTTATTTTCATTTTTATTAAAATAAGAAATCACTGACAAATATTTTGAGGACCTACTGTTTGTATGGGCTGTGCAAACTTCTATGGTATATGCAAAGTGCAGAACCCAAGAAATTTATAATCTATTTGGGCAGACAAGATATGAAAATTTAAATAATATTCTAAGGCTACACTGACTAAATACCTAAGGGGTGATACAGACAGTAGGATTTTGGAGTGAGAGAAGGATGGTAGCTGAAATTATTATGAAAGACTTCACAGAGAAACTGGCCTTGAAGGGTGGTTAGATGTGGATAAGTGGAAGGTGGATAAGGGGAGAATGACTTCCAGTTACGGCTTGATAACACGTCCATTGAATCAAGTCTACATAACACAATTGTTGAACTTTAATTTCTAGTTGGAATATGTAAATCTTCAGGAATGCTGTTCATGTCAATATTGGGAACTGAATTCCTAAGGTAAAGGGCTAGTGTTTGTTTATTTTGGGAAACTGCTGGCTTGCCAGAGCTTTCTGTCAACTGAATTCTTTCCCTCCTCCTCCCCAAAGACCTAGTCACCCTCGGTAACTTGTGCTAAATGGTCACAAATTTTTAGCAGTCTTTCACATAAAGAGCCTTAGGTTAACTGTTTATATTTTTTTCTTCAAATGATAAATAGCAGAGCAGCACAAAATCATTTCTGATAAAATAGAAATTAACTCTCTTGAAGGGTTACGTGGCACGTTGCTCCATCTCTCAGGCTTTCAGCTGATTGTGCTGAATCAGGGAGCAGCCACCAGCTGTGTGAGTGACAGGCATGAGGCCACAGAAAGAAATCTTTAACTCCCCCCCAAGCCCTGTTCTTTACATGAGAGCATAGGAGCCTCCAGAAGACTTGCATGATGTTAGTATTGAAAATTCTGTGTATATGTACCAAAGACTTGAGAGAATTTCAGAGGTTCTAGGATTCCTGTTTATGACCCAATGACCAGGACAGTACTGAAAATATTAACAGATAACAGTTGAACTCCATGAGTAAATTCGGACAATTTCCCTTGATGCAAGGCCAGCAAACATAAACTTCCTATGACCATTTAAAATAAAGCAAAAACAAAATGAAGTTCTTCACTCTCCTACTTGGCTTCCTTTGCTCAGATTACTCTCTGCCATTGATGGCCTGCACGCATCCCCTGCTCTGCACATGCACGCACACGCGTGCACACACACACACAAACACACACACACACCCTGTACCCACTTTCCAAATCATTCCATTCACTGGGAAACGAGCATCACTAGTGAGGAACAACGGTGGATTCAGACGCCGCCCTAACAGGGTTTATACTCTAATTCCTATTCTACCTGTCTTTTAAGTCCTATATTCGGAAATGTTTCCCCAGCCCGTAGCCAGAATTAATCTTCTTTATAATCCCAAAGCAAAAGTCTCAGTTTTCTATTATGTGATTGATATAGTAAGAAACATATGTGTATTTTTGGTCTTCATCCCAGGTTCCCGGAACAGAATGCTAAAGCCCTTAATATTTCCTGAGTGGGAGGGGTGAGAGGAGTACCTTTTGTTGTTCATCATAAGCCCCTTTCAACAACCTGAGTTTACGATAACGGTAACATGGTGACGCTTGGAGGATGGGGGCTGGTTGCCAGAGAAACCAACTGTGTGATTAGAGGGCTGGAAATTTTAGCCACACCCCTAACTGCACCCCTCCCCCTAATCACCAATGGCTGGTGATTGAATTAGTCATGCCTACATAATGAAGCCTGCATAGAAACAATAAACAGAGAAGTTCAGAGAGCTTCTGGGTTGGTGAACAAGAGTGCCTCTGCGTGCCAGGAGGGTGGCATGTCCTAAACTCCAGGGGACAGAAGCTCCTGCGTTCAGGACCCTTCTTCTCACACATCTCTCTTCATCCAGCTATTTATTTGTATCCTTTAAAATATCCTTTATAATAAGCTGGTAGTAGTAAATAAACTATTTGCCTGGGTTCTATGAGCTGTTCTAATAAGTTGTCAACCCTGAAGAGGGGGTCATGGAAACCCCCAATTTGCAGCCGGTCACTCAGAAGTACTAGAAGTCTGGACTTGAGGTTGACGTCTGGAGTGGAATTAGTTTTGTGGGACTGAGCCCTTAACCTGTGGGGTCTGCACTAACTCCAGGTAGTTAGTATCAGAAGTGCTGTGACTAGAGAACCTATTTTTCTTTTAAGGGTCTATCTTGTCCTGTGTTATAGCTATTTTGTACGTATCTTTTCCCACTGTTAGATCTTGAATTTCCTAGTGTCTTCAAATCATTCTTACAAATTTAAATTCTCATTATAGTTTAATTGAATTCTTTTTTTTTTACTCAAAGAGCATTTTTCAAACCTTTAGCTAAGTGCCAGCCCTGAGTTAATCATGGGACCAAAAACTGTGCAAGGAAGGGCACTGCAAGCAGAAGAGAAACTTGGAAAAAGACCCAAAGAGCATGGCAAAGAGTTTGGAATGGTTGGCACATGGGATTTAAATGAGAGGATGATGGGAAACAAGTGCAGATGGGTCAGCGTGTGGTCTGATCGTGAAGTTTTATAGATGAGGGAAATGAGACACATAGATGGTATTCGATCAGCCCCCCTAACAAAGTGATTAGAACCCATCATCTGATGGCCCGCACCATCCAGGCCCAGCAGCTTTACATAAGCTCAGACGGTGATGTTATACAGCCATGCCTGTCTGAGGTGACGGGGCAGGAAAAGATGAAGATGATGCTGAGTGTGTCTGTGACGATAGTGTCTGTTGGTCCGGCCACACGATGCCTCTCTTTGTAGTTCCACAGAGGCAAAAGCAATAGGAGGCAAATAAACAAGAAAATGAGGTGCACTGAAGACACCATCTGGCCCTGCTCTGTGGCATGTCCTCGTGGCCAACCTGAGCCCCCACTTAGTGACACACAGACTGGTCTGTGAGCTACACTCTGAAGCAAATACCGAGAATTGCCAGCCCTGCCATTCTTTTGGCCTTGGCCTTGAGATTCAAAGAACTAATATTTTCAGTGACACCTGGGTTACAATAATAAGCAAAGGTGTTGAGCAGGTAAGTCATTAAAAAAATGACACATAGCCTATAAACATATGAAATAATGTTCAAAGAAAAATTTTAATGAAAAAATTCCTCATTAAATATCAGATTAGCAAGATTAATAATAACAATAACTTCTGTTGGCAAGGATGTGGGAAAATCGGACACATATAGAATCTGCTGGTTGGAGAAAACTTTGGTATATGCTTTCCACAGAGCAATTTGTCAATATATTTCATCAGTCATTAAAACATGTTCATCCTTTCTGACAATTCTACTTCCAGGAAATTTATCCTAAGAAGCTAAGCAGAGAGGCACACAATGCTAGGTTGGAACTATGTTTGTTTCAATATTATGGCCGTGAAACATTAGAAATGACTCATATATCTAATGTTAGGGGAGTAGATACATATCCTATGTCACAAAGACACAAAGATAAAAGGATATTGATATAGTGCAGCATTCTTTTTTTTTTTTTAAGATTTGTTTAGTTATTTTTGGCTGTGTTGGATCTTTGTTGCTGCGTGCAGTCTTTCTCTAGTTTTGGGGAGTGGGGGCTGCTCTTCATTCTGGTGCACAGGCTTCTCATTGTAGTGGCTTCTCTTGTTGCAGAGCACGGGCTCTAGGCGCACGGGCTTCAGTAGTTACAGCACACGGGTTCAGTAGTTGTGACACATGGGCTTAGTTGCTCGGTGGCATGTGGGATCTTCCTGGACCAGGGATTGAACCCGTGTCCCCTGCATTGGCAGGTGGATTCTTAACCACAGTGCAGCATTTTTAATATGATACTAAATGGGAAGTGTTGGCTGCAAAATAGTATTTATAGTTTAAAATCATTTTGAAAAGTGCATACATGTATAACTAACATGTTGAGTAATCAGGACTCATGGGATATAATCAAAAAGCACCTTTAGTTTTGCCTTTAAATGCCACTGGATAAACACGTGGGTCGTTCCATGACTTTTCTGCTCACTCTCAGTTAATAAACATCCTTTGGTCACTTGAAGACACAAAACACAGTCTCAATTCAATACAATACTTGGATTGTCCGGTCCCTGGTTAATCCCAGTGTCCCTCAGAGCAGCAGCCACCCCCCTGCACAGCCACAGCTCTAACAGTGAGGAGGGCTCTGAGCCTGCATCTCCCTGTGAGCCTCTGCTCTCCATCTCCCTGAAGGTGGCTCTTGGCCATTCCAGACTTGAAGTGAAGGATGGATGGGAGGAGAGGTGCATGTTTGGGTGGGAGTGGTGGGGGGGCAGGGGTGTTAGAAAGCTCTTGCTTGACTGGGATGACTGTAGGGTGGCTTCACACTCTCTGAAACTGGACAGATGTTTACATTTGCCTCTGTGTGTGCAGGTGGGGTTTTCAAGCTCTGTTCTGCAGCTATCTTGATGCCATGAGGTGCCCTCCCCTGCTCTCTGCCAACCCCTCCATGTCCCTAGGAATCCTGTGATTCACGGACAGCCTTTCTACTAAGGTTTCTTTGCCTCGTGAGCCGGCTCTCATGGACATCAACTAAGAGAACCTCACCCCCCTCAGCCTCTCCTGCGGCCCATGTCTTGTCCATGGGAAATGCGTAGAACTGTTAGTGTGTGAGAAACTATGGAAGTGCAGACTGACTGCCAGCTAAGCAGTCTCCCTTTACTGCCCTCACTCTGGGCTGGCTGGCCCCAGTTTCTCAAACTTGCACTTCTCAGGCAGGAGGTAGACACCAGCTGTCCTTTCCCCCAGACTCTAAGGGATAGATATTGAACTCTTTCATGGTACTGTTAAAGCCTCTCTCCAAAAAAAGACTGTCTCTGCTCTTCTGAACTAATGTGGGTAAGGGGACTCATTCCCCTACCATGAGATCCACCCTTTTAACAGATTTTTCAGTGCACAGTGTTGTTATCTACAGGCACAATATTGTAGAGCAGGACTCTAGACTTTATTCATTCATGAATACATGAAATTTTATACCTGTTAATTAACAACTCCTCATTTCCCCCTCCCCCAACCCCTGGCAACCATCAATCTATTCCTTGCTTTTATGAGTTTGACTATTTTAGAAACCTCATATAGGTGGAATCATGTATTATTGTCCTTCTGTGACTGGCTTATTTCTTTTTTTTTTTTTTTTAATTTTACTACCACTTCTTGGCTTATTTCATTTGGCATAATGTCCTCAAGTTTTATCCATGTTGCATATTGTAGGATTTCCTTCTTTTTTACAGCTGAATAATATTCTATTTTATACATATACCACATTTTCTTTTACCAGTTCATCTATTGACGGGCATTTAGATTGTTTCTACATCGTGGTCATTTTGAACAATGCTGCAGTGAACAAGGGAATGTTAATATCTTTTCTAGATTCTGATTTCAATTACTTTGGGTAAATACCCAAAAGTAGGATTGCTGGATCATACGGTAATTCTATTTTCAATTTTTTGAGGAAACTCCATGCTGTTTTCCATCGTGGTTGTGCCATTTTGGATTCCCATCAACAGTGCACAAGGATTCCAATTTCTCTACATCCTTGCCGACACTCCTTGTCTATTATTATTATTATTATTACTACAATGGCCATCCTACCAGGTGTGAGGTGATATCTTATTGTGGTTTTAATTTACATTTGCCTGATGATTGTTGACATTGAGCATTTTTTTTTTTTAAGATTTATTTTATTATTTATTTATTTATTTTATTTTTGGCTGTGTTGGCTCTTTGTTGCTGCACATGGGCTTTCTCTAGTTGTGGTGAGCGGGGGCTACTCTTCATTGTGGTGTGCAGATTTTCTCATTGTAGTGGCTTCTCTTGTTGTGGAGCACAGGCTCTAGGCACGTGAGCTTCAGTAGTTGCAGCGTGTGGACTCAGTAGTTGTGCTGCACGGACTTAGTTGCTCTGTGGCATGTGGGATCTTCCTGGCCCAAGGATCAAACTTGTGTCCCCTGCATTGGCAGGCGGATTCTCAACCACTGTGTCACCAGGGAAGCCCAAGCATCTTTTTATATATCTGTAGGCCATTTGCATGCCTTCTTTGGAGAAATGTCTATTCAAGTCCTTAGCCCATTTTTTTTTTTTTTTTTTTTAATTATTTTATTTTATTTTTTTGGGGGGTACACCAGGTTCAATCAACTGTTTTTATACACATATCCCCATATTCCCTCCCTTCCTTGACGCCCCCCCCTCGATTCCCCCCCACCCTCCCTGCCCCAGTCCTCTAAGGCATCTTCCATCCTCGAGTTGGACTCCCTTTGTTATACAACAACTTCCCACTGACTATTTTACAGTTGGTAGTATATATATGTCTGTACTACTCTCCCGCTTCTTCTCAGTTTCCCCTTCACCCCCCGCCCCCTCCCATACCTCGAGTTCTCCAGTCCATTCTCTGTATCTGCTTCCCTGTTCTTGTCACTGAGTTCATCAGTACCATTTTTAGATTCCGTATATGTGAGTTAGCATACAATATTTGTCTTTCTCTTTCTGACTTACTTCACTCTGTATGACAGATTGTAGTTCTATCCACCTCATTACATATAGCTCCATCTCATCCCTTTTTATAGCTGAGTAATATTCCATTGTATATATATGCCACATCTTCTGTATCCATTCATTTGTTGATGGGCATTTAGGTTGCTTCCATGTCCTGGCTATTGTAAAGAGTGCTGCAATAAACATTATGGTACAAGTTTCTTTTGGGATTATGGTTTTCTTTGGGTATATGCCCAGGAGTGGGATTACTGGATCATATGGTAGTTCTATTTGTAGTTTCTTAAGGAACCTCCAAATTGTTTTCCATAGTGGCTGTACCAACTTACAGTCCCACCAACAGTGCAGAAGAGTTCCCTTTTCTCCACACCCTCTCCAACATTTGTTGTTTCCAGACTTTGTGATGATGGCCATTCTGATTGATGTGAGGTGATACCTCATTGTGGCTTTGACTTGCATTTCTCTGATGATGAGTGATGTTGAGCATCTTTTCATGTGTTTGTTGGCCATCTGTATGTCTTCTTTGGAGAAATGTCTATTTAGGTCTTCTGCCCATTTGTGGATTGGGTTATTTGCTTTTTTGGTATGAAGCTGCATGAGCTGCTTGTATATTTTGGAGGTTAATCCTTTGTCCGTTGTTTCATAGGCAATTATTTTTTCCCATTCTGAGGGTTGCCTTTTAGTCTTGTTTATGGTTTCTTTTGCTGTGCAAAAGCTTTTCAGTTTCATGAGGTCCCATTCGTTTATTCTTGATTTTATTTCCATGATTCTAGGAGGTGGGTCAAAAAGGATGTTGCTTTGATGTATGTCAAAGAGTGTTCTGCCTATGTTTTCCTCTAGGAGTTTGATAGTGTCTGGCCTTACATGTAGGTCTTTAATCCATTTGGAGTTTATTTTTGTGTATGGTGTTAGGAAGTGTTCTAATTTCATTCTTTTACATGTTGCTGTCCAATTTTCCCAGCACCACTTATTGAAGAGGCTGTCTTTTTTCCATTGTATACTCTTGCCTCCTTTGTCAAAGATAAGGTGCCCATATGTGTTTGGGCTTACTTCTGAGTTCTCTATTCTGTTCCATTGATCTTCCTTTCTATTTTTGTGCCAGTACCATACTGTCTTGATCACTATGGCCTTGTAGTATAGTTTGAAGTCAGGAAGCCTGATTCCACCAACTCCATTTTTCCTTCTCAAGATTGCTTTGGCTATTCGGGGTCTTTTGCGTTTCCATACAAATCGTAAGATTTCTTGCTCTAGTTCTGTGAAAAATGCCATTGGTAATCTGATCGGGATTGCATTAAATCTGTAAATTGCTTTGGGTAGTACAGTCATTTTCACAATGTTGATTCTTCCAATCCAGGAACATGGTATATCCCTCCATCTGTTTATGTCATCTTTGATTTCTTTCATCAATGTCTTAAAGTTTTCTGCATACAGATCTTTTGCCTCCTTAGGCAGGTTTATTCCTAGGTATTTTATTCTTTTGGTTGCAATGGTGAATGGGAGAGTTTCCTTCATTTCTCTTTCTGCTCTTCCGTTGTTAGTGTATAGGAATGCAAGAGATTTCTGTGCATTAATTTTGTATCCTGCTACTTTACTAAACTCATCAATGAGTGCTAGCAGTTTTCTGGTAGAGTCTTTAGGGTTTTCTATATATAGTATCATGTCATCTGCAAAGAGTGATAATTTTACTTCTTCTTTTCCTATTTGGATTCCTTTAATTTCTTTTTCTTCTCTGATTGCTGTGGCTAACACTTCCAAAACTATGTTGAATAACAGTGGTGAGAGTGGACACCCTTGTCTTGTTCCTGTTCTTAGAGGGAATTCTTCCAGTTTTTCTCCATTGAGAACAATGTTGGCTTTTGGTTTGTCATATATGGCTTTTATTATGTTGAGGTAATTTCCTTCTATGCCCATTTTCTGGAGAGCTTTTATCATAAATGGATGTTGAACTTTGTCAAAAGCTTTTTCTGCATCTATTGAAATGATCATATGGTTTTTATCCTTCAATTTGTTGATATGATGTATCACGTTGATTGATTTGCGTATATTGAAGAATCCTTGCATCCCAGGGATAAACCCCACTTGATCGTGGTGTATGATTTTTTTAATGTGCTGTTGCAGTCTGTTAGCTAGTATTTTGTTGAGGATTTTTGCATCTATATTCATCAGTGATATTGGTCTGTAGTTTTCTTTTTTTGTGACATCTTTGCCTGGTTTTGGTATCAGGGTGATGGTAGCCTCATAGAATGAGTTTGGGAGTGCTCCGCCTTCTGCAATATTTTGGAAGAGTTTGAGAAGGATAGGTGTTAACTCTTCTCGAAATGTTTGATAGAATTCGCCTGTGAATCCATCTGGTCCTGGGCTTTTGTGTGTTGGGAGATTTTTAATCACTGCCTCAATTTCTGTACTTGTGATTGGTCTGTTCATGGTTTCTATTTCTTCCTGGTTCAGTCTTGGAAGATTGTATTTTTCTAAGAATGTATCCATTTCTTCCAGGTTATCCAATTGATTGGCATATAGTTGCTTGTAGTAGTCTCTCATGATGTTTTGTATTTCTGAGGTGTCCGTTGTGACTTCTCCTTTTTCATTTCTAATTCTGTTGATTTGCATCTTCTCTCTTTTTTTCTTGATGAGTCTGGCTAATGGTTTATCAATTTTGTTAATCTTCTCAAAGAACCAGCTTTTAGTTTTATTTATTTTTCTTATGGTTTCTTTCCTTTCTTTTTCATTTATTTCTGCTCTGATCTTTATGATTTCTTTCCTTCTGCTCATTTTGGGGTTTCTTTGTTCTTCTTTCTCTAGTTGTTTGAGGTGTAAGGTTAGGTTGTTTATTCGATCATTTTCTTGTTTCTTAAGGTAGGACTGTATTGCTATAAACTTCCCTCTTAGAACTGCTTTTGCTGCGTCCCATAGGTTTTGGGTTGTTGTGTTTTCGTTGTCATTTGTTTCTAGATACTTTTTGATTTCCTCTTTGATTTCTGTAGTGATTCCTTGGTTGTTTAAGAGTGAATTGTTTAGCCTCCATGTGTTTGTATTTTTTGCAGTTTTTTTCCTGTAATTGATATCTAGTCTCATGGCGTTGTGGTCTGAGAAGATGCTTGATATGATTTCAATTTTCTTGAATTTGCTGAGGTTTGATTTGTGACCCAAGATGTGATCTATCCTGGAAAATGTTCCGTGTGCACTTGAGAAGAAAGTGTAGTCTGTCGTTTTTGGATGGAATGTCCTATAAATATCAATTAAGTCGAGATGGTCTAATGTGTCATTTAAAGCTTGTGTGTCTTTATTTATTTTCTGTTTGGATGATCTGTCCATTGATGTAAGTGGGGTGTTCAAGTCTCCCACTATAATTGTGTTACTGTCGATGTCCCCTTTTATAGCTGTTAGCATTTGCCTTATGTATTGAGGTGCTCCTATATTGGGGGCATAGATATTTACTATTGTGATATGTTCTTCTTGGATGGATCCCTTGATCATTATGTAGTGCCCTTCCTTGTCTCTTTTAATAGTCTTTACTTTCAAGTCTAATTTGTCTGATATGAGTATTGCTACTCCACCTTTCTTTTGACTTCCATTTGCATGGAATATCTTTTTCCATCCCTTCACTTTCAGTCTATATGTATCCCTTGGTCTGAAGTGGGTTTCTTGTAGGCAGCATATAGAAGGGTCTTGTTTTTGTATCCATTCAGCCAGTCTGTGTCTTTTGGTTGGAGCATTTAATCCATTTACATTTAAAGTGATTATTGACATGTGTGTTCCAATTACCATTTTCTTAATTGTTTTGGGTTTGTATTTGTAGGTGTTTTCCTTTTCTTGTGTTTCCTACTTAGAGAAGTTCCTTTAGCACTTGTTGTAAGGCTGGTTTGGTGGTGCTGAATTCTCTTAACTTTTGCTTGTCTGGAAAGCTTTTGATTTCTCCCTCAAATCTGAATGAGATTCTTGCTGGGTAAAGTATTCTTGGCTGTAGGTTTCTCTCTTTCAGGACTTTCAGTATATCCTGCCATTCCCTTCTGGCCTGCAGAGTTTCTGTAGAAAGGTCAGCTGTTATCCTGATGGGTTTTCCCTTATATGTTGTTTGTTGCTTTTCTCTTGCTGCTTTTAATATTTTTTCTTTGTGTTGAATTGTCGTTAGTTTGATTAATATGTGTCTTGGTGTATTTCTCCTTGGGTTTATTCTGTATGGGACTCTCTGTGCTTCTTGGACTTGGTTAATTATTTCCTTTCCCATGTTGGGGAAGTTTTCCACTAGAACCTCTTCAAATATTTTCACAGACCCTTTCTTGTTTTCTTCTTCTTCTGGGATGCCTATAATTCGAATGTTGGTACGTTTAAGGTTATCACTGAGGTCTCTGAGGCTGTCTTCTAGTCTTTTTATTTTTTTATCTTTTTCCTGCTCTGTGGCGTTTATTTCTTCCATTCTATCTTCCAACTCACTTATTCGTTCTTCTGCCTCAGTCATTCTGCTGGTTATAGCATCTAGAGTATTTTTAATTTCAGTTATTTTGTTATCCATTGCTGTTTGTTTTTCTGAGTTCTTATGAACTGTTTCTTGTACTTTCTCTAATTTGTTATCGAGATTTTGTATCATTTTTACTATCATTACTCTAAATTCCTTTTCAGGCATTTTTCCTATTTCCTCCTCATTTATTTGGTCTTGTGGGTTTTTTTCCTGCTCCTTTGCCTGCATGGTGTTTCTTTGTTTCCTCATGGTTGTCCAAGCTTTTGGGGTTGCTTGTCCTGGTGATAGAGGTGTTTATAGAAGACTGTCCAAGCCTCAGAGTAATGTCCAAGTATTGGATTAGACGAATATTCAGTCGGCTATGTCAGGTTCTCCGCAGCCCTTTCTGGTGTCCGAGGCCGTCTGCTGGTGTTCAGCTGGTTCTCTGTGGGAATGACTGCGTCCTTCCGTGCATTCCCAATGCATCTGTGGAGAGGGATGCACTCCACGTCTCTCTACTTCGCCGCCATCTTTTTCTCCCTTAGCCCATTTTTAAATTAGGTTTTTTGCTATCGAGTTGTAGGAGTTCCTTATATATCTTAGAAATTAACTCTTTACCAGAAATATACTTTGCACATATTTTCTTCTTTTCCATAGATTGCTTTTTAAACCTACTGATTGTTTTCCTTTGCTGAGCAGAAGCTTTTTAGTTTGATATAGTAACTCTTGTCTACTTTTGCTTTGTTACCTATGCTTTTGGTGTCATATCCATGAAATCACATCACATGTCCTGATGTCAAAATATATTACAGAGTTACAGTAATTAAAACAGTATGATGCTGGCATAAATATAGATGTATAGACCAATGGAACAGAACAGAGAGCCCAGAAATAAATCCATGCATAGATATCAACTGAGCTTTGAAAAGGGTGCCAAGAATACATAAAGTACAAAGGATAGTTTATTCCACAAATGGTGTTGGGAAAACTGGATATCCACATGCAAAAGAATGAAATTGAACCCTTGCCTTACTGCATACACAAAAATCAACTCAAGATTAACTCAAAAGGCTTACACATAAGACTGGAAACTGTAGAAGTAGAAGAAAACATAGGATCGGGTCTTTGGCTTTTTTTTTTTCTTTTTTGTTTGTTTCACTTTTATAAATCCTACCAAGCAAATTCTCCTTGCTGGTCTTCTCACAATTCAGTTGGGTGTGTGGAATCTCTTGCTCTTGTGCCTCCGCTAAAACTGAGACAGTCTGGGACCCAGTGTAACCTCCTGTCACCCCTGCTTTGAAATGCTCCGTGGACATATGCGCAACACAGCAGTATCTCTGTGCGGATTATGAGTGATTTTGTTTCCAAGCTTTTCTTCAACTTTCAAGTCTTCTGTATTGAGTATAATTTCACATTAGTAATTAGGAAAAAAAATGAACTTAAACACTGTGTAATAGCAAATCAAAGTCAGTTTTGTTGACATCTGAAATTTCCTGTCCCAACCCTGAAGCATTCCCTTGTACACAGATTCCTACATGCTGCTATGGCTGGCTGTTTTCATTATGCTCTTTTGGATGACGAGGACCATGCTCTAGTTTACCTCAAGTGCTGGGTGGCACTCTATTGTAAGTCTGCAGCGGGGAAGTAAGGAAACACAGGAAATAACAGCCTCAGCTTGCACGACCTGTCCTTGGGAACTGGAACATCGATCACAACACAACAACATTCTGGTGCCAGTCAGCCAGGCTGGTCAGCTACCAGATGTGTGGCTCAACTACTGTACTCTGCTTTTCCCTGTTGGCTTCCATGGCCACAGTTGATTTTCTTCTTGCAACTTTCCTTTCTGCTTCATGGCTTCTGCCTATTCCAGACTTTGTTGCCTCATGGCTTCTTAATGACTTAAGAAGAACTGCTCAATGACTTCTCACTGTGTATCTCAACCTCTGTGTCACTTTAGTTTATCTTGCTTATCATAATGATTTCAAGACATATCAAGAGGAAGGATGTGATCAAGTTGCTCATCACTCTCCAAAATAGAGCACATCAGTTAGGCAGCATTCTTGCTCATGTTTAACTTTTGGGTCAAGCATGAATCCCTGGTTCAGTTGATTAGGGCCGGGAACGTGAAAAATTTTGGATCACATAACCCAAAGCACAGCAATTACACATGACTATTTTGCTATGAGTGGAGCAGGCTCCCAACACATTATCTACTGCCTGTATGCTAGAAAAGCAGTCCATGTATCTCAGACAGATCTACCACCATGGTTAATTCATTGCCTCTGTGGCTTAATTGAGTCCTGTTTTTGGATATCAGTAAAGGGGCCAGAATTGACAAAACAAAACAAGATTGAGGGAATCAGATATGCAGATTTATTTTTCCATGCTATACATTACTTCATCACATCCTACCTAAAAGAAGACAAACATTTTTGCAAACAAAGCCAAAGTAATTCCAAACTAAATAGATAATGACTTTTAAAATTTAAAGTCATTGTTAATAAGGAATAGACCATACGTATCTACAATACCAAGTAAACAGTTCTTTCATTTCCACTTTTCTTCTGTAAAATACACCTGGCGTTACTGCTTCATTACAACTGACATTTCTTTTCATTTTGAGAAATGGTTTGATTGTTTACAGATTGAATACAATTCCGTACCTCTTCTTGATGAACTGAGACATATTCATGAACGTATATGATAGCCTCTGATGATACATTATCATTTTTATTGTGTAACAGAGCTTCATTTAGGCCTTTTCTCTGAAAACCTATTGAGATTTTATGATTCAAGCATTTAATGCATTATAAAGAATGATCACAAATTTTTTTTTGTTATTGAGAAAGAAAAATTTAGATACCAGAATCTAAAAGTTAAAACAATAGTAAATAATAATGTATAACAACAGTATTGCCAGTAAAATATCTTTTACATGTGTTAAGTTTCCATAAATAAGTTACATAATTTGGAGTAGAGACAAGCATTTGTACTGCTGGCATTACTTCATTTCACCCCAGGTACTGATTTTGTTATAGAATTATTCTAGGAGTGCTTCTTAGGAGTATGTTTGGGTAAATAAATGTAACTACATCTAAAGACAAAACTTAATAAGCTCTTCTAGTTGAGATAATACTATATAAAAACAGTTTGGAATAACTGATCAGAACAGTAATAATGATCACTAATAACATTTAATACAGGGATTCAGAGGGAAATGTTCAAAGCAAGCCCTTTGGGATGTGACTCTGCAGTAATTTCTGATGAGGTAGCGTGTTGGTTTGTCAGGTCGGTAGAGGGCAAGAAGCCCTTTACACCCAAGCCGATCATTGTAAGGGGAGCTTGCTAGAGAGGACTTGGAAAAGCAGGAGCCCTTTGAATAAGGATTACTTCAAGGGTTAACTCTTTTTGAAAATATATTGCAAATTGTAATCCAAACCAGTGAGCTTTAACTGATGTCCACGTCACACTTTCTTTGCATCCTGAAGTGGGTAATGGTTTGCAGGTCATGGACTTTCTGAACCTCCGTTATCCCTGATGGGAACCCAGGGGCAGTACATTCATGATGGTGGCATTTAGGAAACCTCAAGTATTTTCTCAGCGTTCTGTGTCCCAAAGCAAAGACTGAATAGCCATCTGAGAGCTATCTTTCTTTCTCCCTTGGCTTACATATTTGGTCAATGGGTAGGTGGGAGTGTGGGTCAGTGAGTCTCATATTGCGACATTAAGTTCCCTAAAGTTAAAGCTGCTTTCAAAATGTTTGATTTGAGTTGATTTTCTAACATCTTTAAGTTTTCATGATACAGAGAATGAATTAGTTAGCTACAATAACTGTGGGTATTAATTACAGTGAAGGCAATATAGTCTTGTGATCTTTCTGCCTAGACCTGGAATGAAACTATGGGGGCATCACTTTCTTTCAACCTTGTGGAATTGCCTAGGCTCCTCTGAGACCATTACCCTTTCTGTATTTTTTTTTTCCAGTCAGGACATGTTATAAGAATTAGCATTAGATTGCCTGAATATGAGACAAAAAAAAAAAACCATGCTCTGCTTTCTTATTCATGAAAATGAAGGCAGGATGCACCATTGCATGAATACAGTTGTCTTGCTACCTAACTCTATATGACTAGCAGTGTAGAGAGTGTGGTCAGAAATCAGGATGTAGTGGTATTGGGGGAAAAGCCATGAATAATATAATAAACAAATCCAAGATGTTGAGGTCTTATATTGATCAGAACTTATTGGCTCTAACCTGCCTTGCAGTTGTCCTAGTAACATAACAGCCTTACAGGAGGCATTCATATCCAATCGTGTAGCTCTGAGCAGCTTCCCTACACTTGTAAGACCCTAATGTTCGACTTGAATTAACTAACCTTTACCTTACAAGTTTCAGTGGAAGATGTCTGAGCATCTGTGTAAAGAGAATATGTAAGAAGCAAAGGCTAAAATCTCTAGTTTTTAATTTTCTTATATTCCTTTGTTGGGTTATTCAACAAATATTTAGTCACTGTTTGCTATGTGTTCAGAATGTCTGGCGCTCTGCTTAGGGAGCTAGCGGTCCAGTGATGAGATGCCTAGTGTGAAAAAAGATTCAGAGGCAAGCAAGCGTTGAATAATTGAGGCTCTGGAGAACAATCTGGAAATAATGGTATTCACTCAACACTTGTTATCAGGCTGGGTAGTGGGAGCTGAGGCTAGGTAGAAGCCTAGCTCTTTCACTTACCACTATATAACCACAGGCAAGATTTTTCACGTGTCACGGTTTCAATTCCTTTTACTGTAAAATGAATATAATACCTACCTCGCTGGACACTCGTAGTGAGTAAATGAGATGATGAATGTGGAAGCATCTAGCACAGTGGCTGTCACACAACATATGCGTGACGTTTAATTCCAGGTGCACGTCCCTCTGTAGGAAGCGAGGGCTGTGACGGGTACAAGGTTCCCATAACATTTAGCAGCATCATGAAAGTACAGATATAACATGAAATATTGTCTTCATCGTCCATAAAGTTATTGTCAGTTTGACAATAAATCCTCTTCTAGTTTTATTTTAATCATGTGACGGATCCAGAGTGAAGCAGAAGAAAGAAAGAGTGAAGGGAGCATAAGGGCAGTTGACACGTGAGTACAAGATGAACAATTGGTACTTTTCAGGCTGACATACAGAGGCCCTAGGGAGACAGGGTTGGGATCTCATGAGCTCTCAGACAGAGCTAAATACAGATTTGCTAACCCTGTCTTGAGATGTTAGGGTATACCCTTGAAATATTAGCAAAAGCGATCTTGGCATAATGCAATGCAGGAAAGCACCCTTGAGAAAATCTAGTTCAACCTCCTCATATTATAGATGAAGAAATTCCGATCCATAGAGGAGTTTTCCAAATTCACATACATTTGTTCATCAAGGGCTTGCTGATCCCCTACTCTACATCAGACAGCATTCCAGGAGACAGGACAGGCAAGGGCTTTGCTCTTATGGGTTATATTTTAATCAATAAAAAAGTAAATAAATGAAGAAGATTATTTCATATGATGATTAATGAGATTAAGAAAAGTAAACCAATGAATTTGATAGAAAGTGACTGTAGTTTTGGAGGGTCATGGCAGGCCTCCCTAAGGATGTGACAGTTTAGCTAAGGCCTCAGTGACACAAAGGAATGGCCAAAGAGCATTCCCCGTGGAGGAATGGCAAGTGCAAAGCCCAGTGGGAACCCGCTTGGCTTGCTGGAGGGACAGAAAGAAGGCCAAGTGATGAGTGGTGGGGAGAGGAGTATGAGAAAAGTGATAGAAAAGGCAGAAGGTGAGATACTGTACAGACGTGAAGACCATGGAGTTTGGAATTCAAAGCATGTTTGGCAGCTGCCAGAGAGATTTAAGCAGAGGAGTGGAATGCATGATATAACTTAACATTTTAAAAATGTCACTCTGGCTGCTGTGTGGAGCCTGGATGGAAGGGGGGGTCAGAGTGGAAGCAGACAGAGAAGTAGAGAGTTCCTGTGTTTGTCCAGGTGAGAGATGCTGGAGGCTTGGGCCAAGGAGGTGGCCATGTAAATACTGCTACTTGTTAGACTACAAATTCCAGGAAGGCTTGGAGCTGTCTCTTTTGTGCACTTACATATTCCAAGCTTCCAGAACAGTGCCTGGAACATAATAATACTCAAAAAGTATTAGCTGAATCAATGAGTAAATAGTTACTTTCTGAAGTTAGACTGGAATCAGGTTTAAGATAAGCAAAAATGTAAGTTCTTCTCAGTTCATGTGTTTGCCTTAATAGCGCTTAAAACAGCAGATGTTCTTTCAACCTTCTACTAAAATCAGTGCAGTATTCTTAGCAAATCGTGTGCCCAGTGCATTCAGTGCAGTGTGTGGGCCAGTCCAGTGATGTCAGTGAGTCTTACCCAGCGCCTCCCACCCCCCCCCAGCCCCCACTGCTGTCTTGAGCATGGCATTTAGGCTGTGTTTGTGAAATCTGCAATGCAAGGTTTAATTTTCTCACAATGCTGCTATTAATTTAAGTGCAACTTGGAGATCCAAGAGGGGTGGGTGGCCCACAATAAACAATTGATGCTTTTTAGTTACTCTATAGGAAAAAGAAAAGCTTAAGGGGAATTCTCTGTACTGCCTGCTGTCTGCCTCTGTTGAGGGAGGTGATGCACAAGTCCCACTTTCTGCTCTCCATCCATCCACCCCAGCAATAGCCTATTCTGTTGTTTCACAGATCACACTCACTCAGCATTTCATTTGTGCCATTAGAGGTATGTGGGCCTAACATGCATTAACTCACTTAATCCTCACAAAAACCCCATGAGGTACTGTTATTACTCTTGTGCCCACTTTACAGATGAGAAAACAGAGGCACAGAGAGGTTTAAATCACACAATTAATAAAGATCAGGGACAGCATTCAAACCAGTCTGTCTAACATTAATTTATCCTCTCAGCATTTTAATTTCCTCATTGTTAGAATGAAATAAAAGCATCTACCTCATAGAGTTCTTGCAAAGATTAAATTAGTTAATATAAGTAATCATGACTGGCCTAGAATCAGTATCATATAAATCTTAGCTATGACTGGCTTTCCAGTATTATTCCTTTGGAAAAATTACTTTTCACATCCATGATTTTTTGTGTGCTTGCAGGGTCACCTCTCTCACTTGTATCAGGCACTGACTGAGTTGCTTCACAGTGATGAATGTAGAACTCATTCATTACCCAGAAGTGGAGCAAATACGTATTGATTGATCCCGGGTCAGAGACCATGCCAGGCCCTGGGAACACGGAGAGAAATGAGACACAAGACCTGTCCTCAAATAGCTGACAGCTAGTGGACAAACGGAGCATGACAAGCGACTCCATATAATTTGGCAAATATAGAGGTGACTCTGGATGTTTTCCCAGGTGGTTTGGGTAAAAGGTATAAATAGATTAAGAAGGAGATGAGACATGGGACTTCCTAGGTGGTGCAGTGGTTAAGAATCCGCCTGCCAGTGCAGGGGACACAGGTTTGATCCCTGCCCCAGGAAGATACCACATGCCACAAAACAACTAAGCCCGTGCACCACAACTATTGAGCCTGTGCTCTAGAGCCCATGAGCCACAACTGTTGAGCCCATGTGCCACAACTACTGAAGCCCACATGCCTAGAGCCTGTGCTCCTCAACAAGAGAGGCCACCACAATGAGGAGCCCACACACCACAATGAAGAGTAGCCCCCGCTCGCTGCAACTAGAGAGAGCCCATGTGCAGCAATGAAGACCTAGCACAGCCAATAAAAATAAATTAATATTAATTAATTTAAAAAAAGAAAAAAGAAAGAAAGAGGTGAGACAAACCTAGGAAGACAGGAGCCCTGAGACCAGGTAAGGTGCTGGCACTTCAACTCTTAGTCCAGACTTGGTGTGTATAGCTCATTTCCAGTACAGGAATTACACATCCTTCATGTTACTTAGATTATTTTTTCCTTTTATTGTGACTTTGTGTCACATGAGAATAAGCATTCAAGAAGATTACACAGGTCAATTTTTTAAATAGAAGGTTGTCTTTTATTCTAGGGTGATTCCATCCCAGCTATTCTTGGAGATTAAATGGGCTTTATTATCTAGCTTGGCTTGAATGTTGGTGCCATGGTTTCCTGCCACTCTTGGAGTTCTAAACGTTTATTGTTTTTGTTGTCTCCTGCTTGCTTTCCTTTATCACTTTTCCTTATCTGAGCTTCCCTTCCTCCAGACTTCCTTCTATGGTTTAACTTTACTGTGATCAAAAGAACACGTTTTTTTCAATACATCTGCTTGCCTTTTTCTAATCCCTGCCCCTTTCTGAGTCTTGGTTATGGGCGGAGCCAAAAAACAGGCTCTGATATCGGGGTCAATGGCTGTCAGAAAACAATGTTGAAAAGCAAGATCAAACAGGGAGAGGAGAGGCCAGGCCCTGGATTGTAAAGCTGCTGTTTCAGCCACGGAACAAGGGCTTTTGCATTCTTTACTCTGCCTCTTCCCTGGCTGAGAACTCACAATAGTTGTCCTAAAGCTTTGCCTAGAGAATGAGTGACAAGAAACCTGGACCTAGAAGTATCACTTTTCTGCAGCAGGAAAACAAAGGGGCGACACTTCCCCAAGATGGTGAGTTTCCTTGGGGTTTCAGGGTTTGAAAGGTCCTTGCTGGGACAGACTGATCCTGTGTCCACTATAACACTAACAGTGTTTACCCTCTGACTTGGACTCCGTTCCCACCCCATGCGCTCATTCCTGCTTTTCTCTGTGTTGTGGTTGCTAAGCAATCTAAAGTAAAAATGTGTTTGAATTCCTGTGTGGGAGGAAAACTTTAATGCTGCTTTGATCTCCTACCATTCAAGTGACAAATCCACTTTTACAGGATTCAGTGTAATTGAACAATGCGTTCTAGGGTTCACTGATGACTGAACCTGAGACTAGGGTAGGGTGGGGGGTTTGGGGAATATTTGGCAAGAGGTCCTTGAAGCCAAGAGTAGAAGGTTGATAGAGATCTGGAGGCTTAGCTGCCTGGAGGGCAGAATAAGGTGTAATAAGAAGGGTTGTGAACTGGAAGCTCAGCTGTGAAAGCAAACTGATAAGTGTACAGAAACCAAGGAAATAAGAAAAGTGGAGAAAAAAAATGTGAGTTGAGGAGATGAAAAGGGAGGTGAGACCAGCCAAAAGAGGAGTTGATGCCCTCGGCAAGAGGAGATGGTAAGGGAACTATTTTGAGAAATTTGAGATCTTTCTGACAAGAAAATAGAAGCTGTAATTCCTGTTTGCTGGCCTGGGGGACTTGTTTGCTTTCTACACTTGTGTAACTACTCTCTCCTCAGTCACATTTGAATACTCACTGTCACCTTTTTAATTGGCAAAAGTCGCTTTGAGCTTATATCAATTGTACCCTTTATTAATGGGGTTAATATTACCCAGAGATGGTAAGCTAGGTCACAAGGCCACGGGCTTTCGAGTGAGGCATGAGTTCCTATCCCAGTTCTCCGGCACCAACCTGCTGGTCTCTGCAAATGAGGAAGCGGTACCTGTGCAGCACTGTGAGGATACGGCTGCAGACTCCTGGGAGATGGTGGGTGCGCCATAAATGGCATCTTCCCTTATTGTTATTGCTGTTATTTCGCCCAAAGACAGGGAGATGGACCTCATTATGCTTTAAGCCCCTTTTCAGTTTTTGTAAGATTTCTCAATGACTTAATTCTTATGTGAGAATGATGAGTCTTTTGACCATAGATTTTGGACCAGAAGATATCTTCCAGATAATCTCATCTGTGTCCATTTTTAAAAATTGTGGGTGGCTGGGGGCAACAGGGCTGCTGCTCGGCCGGCCAGCAGCGGTGAGCAGCGGGGGCATGAGGGCGAGCCCGGAAAGCGGCTGCTGAGCGGGCTGGGAGGAGCGCCAGTCTCCGAGGATTCCGAGAGTGCGGAGCTCGGGCTGGGGCCGGGAGGCGCGGGGGAAGCTGGGCTCTCCCGTCAGGAACGTGTCCCAGGGCCAACCTGGCCCGTAGTGTGGCAGCAGCTTCAGGTAGGTGAGCCCGTGAAACAATATGAAGAGGAGAAAATAGCCTTTTAAGGAAATTGGCCCACAGAAAGGATGGCCTTCTTGGACAATCCAACTATCATTCTAGCTCATATTTGACAGTCGCATGTGACCAGTGATGACACAGGAATGTGTGAGATGGTTCTCATTGATCATGATGTTGACCTAGAGAAGATTCATCCTCCTTCAATGCCTGGAAACAGTGGGTCAGAAATTCAGGGAAGCAATGGTGAGACTCAGGGCTATGCATATGCCCAGTCAGTCGATATTACCTCAAGTTGGGACTTTGGTATTAGAAGACGCTCAAATACAGCTCAAAGATTAGAACAACTCCGAAAAGAGAGACAAAACCAGATCAAATGCAAAAATATTCAGTGGAAAGAAAGAAATTCTAAGCAATCAGCCCAGGAGTTAAAGTCACTGAAAAAAAGTCGCTCAAAGAGAAATCTTCAAATTCTGGAAAACAGTCAATATTATCTGTACGCCTGGAGCAGTGCCCTCTGCAGCTGAATAACCCCTTTAATGAGTATTCCAAGTTTGATGGCAAGGGTCACGTAGGCACAACCGCAACCAAGAAGATCGACGTCTACCTCCCCCTGCACTCGAGCCAGGACAGACTGCTGCCAATGACCGTGGTGACAATGGCCAGCGCCAGGGTGCAGGATCTGATCGGGCTCATCTGTTGGCAGTACACAAGCGAAGGACAGGAGCCGAAGCTCAATGACAATGTCAGTGCTTACTGCCTGCGTATTGCTGAGGATGATGCGGAGGTTGACACAGATTTCCCCCCACTGGATTCCAACGAGCCCATTCATAAGTTTGGCTTCAGTACTTTGGCCCTGATTGAAAAGTATTCATCTCCTGGTCTGACATCCAAAGAGTCACTCTTTGTTCGAATAAATGCTGCTCATGGAGTCTCCCTTATTCAGGTGGACAACACAAAGGTCACCATGAAAGAAATCTTGCTAAAGGCAGTGAAGCGAAGGAAAGGATCCCAGAAAATTTCAGGTTCAAGGGCAGACAGGGTTTTTGAGGAGGATGCACAGATTGACATAGCTACAGTCCAGGACATGCTGAGCAGCCACCACTACAAGTCGTTCAAAGTCAGCATGATCCACAGATTCTGGTTCACGACCGATGTCCAGTTAGGTATCTCTGGAGACAAAGTAGAGATAGACCCTGTTACGAATCGGAAAGCCATCACTAAATTTTGGATTAAGCAGAAACCCATCTCAATCGATTCTGACCTGCTCTGTGCTTGTGACCTTGCTGAAGAAAAAAGCCCCAGTCATGCAATATTTAAACTCACGTATCTAAGCAATCACGACTATAAACACCTCTACTTTGAATCTGACGCTGCTACCGTCAATGAAATCGTGCTCAAGGTTAACTACATCCTGGAATCACGAGCAAGCACTGCCCGGGCTGACTATTTTGCTCAAAAACAAAGAAAACTGAACAGACGTACGAGCTTCAGCTTCCAGAAGGAAAAGAAATCAGGGCAACAGTGACAGTGGGCTCCAGCTTCAATCTGTTGCCATAGCTCAGAGCCTGCGTGCCAGGGCCAGGTGGCCCTACAGCCCACCCCATGTCCTGCAGCCCTCGCAGGAGACCAGCCCCTGGCTCATGGAGACGGGGCTGGTGGGCTCTTGGGGAAGGGGGGCCACCCCCTAGAACAGAGCTGGGGGCATTTCCATGGGACTGAAGCCTGAGTGGTAATGGCTTTGATTAGCAGTGCCTGGGGCCGGACGACACCGAGAGGAGCCCCGAGCTGCCCAGCCACCTTCACTGCCTGACGGCCCCGCCCGAGGATGTACATAGCCACGCCCAGACATGTCCTTGCAACTTGATCAAATTTCTTAAAACAAACGAAGAACAAAAATGTACATTTCTTTTTTTTCCCTTCCTTTTAATAAACTCTTTATCATGGTTGGTTAAAAAAAAAAAATTGTGCGTAACAAACCATTCCAAAGCCTAAAGGCTTAAAATGACTTCTGTTCATTAGCTCACAATTCTAAGGGACAGCCGTTTGTTCTGGGCTCAGCTGGGTTGTTCTCCTGGTCTCTCCTGGGATCACTTATTTGGCTCCAGTCATCTGGCAGCCGGATGGCATCCAGATGGTCCAAGAAAGCTTCACTCACATCTCTGGCGATTGGTGATAGCACTCCGCTGGGCCCTTCTCTGCACATGAATGCATCCTCCAGGAGGCTAGCGCGGGCTTCTTAGGATCAGGGAATCAAGATTCTGAGAGGGAGAGGGCAGAAGCTGCAAGACTTCTGGAAGCTTAGGCTCAGAAGTCTCACAATTTCACTTTATCACTTTCAATTAATCTAAGCAAGCACAAGGCCAGCCCAGATTCAAGGGGGCAGAGGAGGGACAAAGTCACTCCACAAAAGAATATAACTTCTGCCATGAAAGTAACCATAGAGGCCTGCTTTGTAAACTACCTACCGTGTCATTTAACCCTCTTTCACAGGTGAGAAAAACAAAGCCAAGAAAATTAAGTATTTGGCCAAGATCACCAGTTGGAACCTGACCCTCATTCAGTGCTCTTTCTACTATCTGATGGCAGCTCAAGAACAGGCCAGGGTTTGGTTTTCAGGGAGCAGACACGTGGGGCCAAAGATTGAAAGATTAAGAGACAACTGTGAATCATTTACTGAGCACATTCTCAGTGGTTAGTACATAATTAGTCATCAAAATAGAGATGAGGACAGAGACCTGATCTGAAAAACGTGGACAAAGAGAAGTGAGTGGCAAAGGTCAGCAAGGGCACAGGGGGGGAGTACCAGGAAGAGGAGAGGGGAGATGGGTTCGTTACTCAAGGATGGAAAATAAAGGAAAAGACATTTAACATAGGAGGAGGAACCCCAGACGACAGACTCATTCAGCAGATGCTAGAATGAAAGCGGAGGCAGCACACGGCAGACTAAGATTCCTGTGAATGAAGAAAGAGCGTTTTGACTTGGAGCAGAGGGCTGGGACCACGGCCCAGCAAGAGAAGACCTGATGTAGTTTAGTCAAGTTAATCAGCCGGGGGGTAGAAGGAATTACACGTGTAGACAGCAGTCCCTTGTGATATGTTGAGCCAAGTTGGACTAATGAAGCAAACAAGCTGTGTGTACTGGTGATTTGTCTATATGTGTATCCTATGTCCTTTGTAACCTTGAGGTTATTTTCTTGGGCATAAAGCAGACTGTGTGTTCTAAATGACTGGCTGAATATATAACAAACCAAAATGGATGAGGAAGAGCCCTGTACATGAACTTGGCTGAATTACGTTTGCACGCAAATGTGATTTCTCTAAGACTGAGGCCAGCTGAAACTTAAAATATTGTCATTTTAAGTTTCACAAATCAAGGTACCCCTCCTTTATGTTCAGGGTTTTTCTTTTCTTTTTTGCTAATTTGATATTTTTTAAGTAAACAAATGAGTCTAAACTACTGGTTTTACAATTGATGTGCTCCTTTTGGTATGAGAAGCTCAGTAAACCATTATAAGTGTACAGACTGTTTATTTAACAGTACATAGGGCTCATGGGTATATAAGATTAGGGAGGGAAATTATTGATACCTAGAGTATTTAGACTTTTATGTCATTCATAGTTTCCCTTCCTGGGTTATCTTTACTTCAAGGGTCAGAACTGTTTATGTTTACTTACTTAGTAATACATAAACACAATGCCATTTTTAACTACTTTCCCCTTGAATTTCCGCACGCTTGGCTGTACACGTTCATGCACTTCCCTGACAACCTTGGAATACTTTCGCTTTAAAAGCCACTGGATTTCTTCAAAATCTTGCCATTTCATGTATCTACATATAACCGCTATCAACATTTCACTTCTCATTGTCTTCAGGAGACAAATATTAGCATAAACTACAGATTAATTATGTTTTAATCTACTCTAGACCTCATCAGAATGAGGTTTATACAGCTCAACATTCAAAATTTAATCGGAGGAAAAGAAATTCGGAGGAAATAACTAAAGCAAATAAGAAAAGTAGTTCATATTTTTATTAAACATGCCACATTCCAGTGAAAAACTCTCAGGCATTGATTTATAAATTGATAAAATGTACAATTGCCAAAACACAAAATATAATTAGTAAACAAACATATAAACAAACTTTACTTATCAAACAAATGTAGCATTTTTTTTAAGAAGAGAAAACAAAAATTCTTAAAAGAAGAAAAAGCTGCCCACAATTCTAAACATGTACCTTGAAAGTATTAAATTCAGAAAATAGAAATACTCAATAATATTTAGCCTTCCAAGGATGCCTACTGGTAGTCTTGTACATTGCTGGCATGAGTAATATTGCTACAGCCATTTTGAGAAGAACTTTGGTAGTTGTATCAAGAGTCACAAAAACATTTTGACTCTTTGATCCAATAATTCTACTTCAGCATCTGTCAGGGGAACTGTAAAAATAGAAAATGTGCAGTGATGTTCATTAAGCAATATTTATAAGGGAAAATCACAATGTTCTGTACCAGAATAGTAAATAAATTATAGAAATCATAGACATTTGAATATTATGCAAACATTTAATGATTGCTCCAAAGACAAGTAATGTTGAGGGTGTTTTATATATAATCTTTTTGAAGATTATATATGCATTATCTGAATGGATGGCATCTTCTATGCACCTATGGAAAGTAGAAATTGAGGAATCTTCCTTGCTATGTCTGTGTCCCTAACCCTCTAAAGCCATTTAATCACTTGATGGACAATTTCACCCACTAGGGAGCTCTGAATACTTTCTACTTTTCTTCTCCTTCCCCACCACCATCCTTGTCTAAGCAAACACCTCTCTCTCTCCTAGACCCTATAAGCACCCTGATTACTCTCTCCTGTTCCCTACTGGAATCTTTTCTCCACCTGCTGCTAGGATGATCTTTTTTTAAAAAAAATTTATTGAGGTATATTGATATTACTATTTAACTTAAAAAGCTTTATTTTACAGCATTAGTGTCAGCGGTACAACATAATGATTCAATATTTGTATAAATTGTGAAATGATGGCCACAATAAGTCTAGTTAACATCCGTCACCATACATAGTTACAAACTTTTTGTTCTTGTGATGAGGACTTTTGAAATCTCTACTCTCTTAGCAACTTTGAAATATTTAATACAGTATTATTAACTGTTGTCGCTATGCTGTACATTACTTCTCATGACAATTATTTTATGACCGGAATTTTGTACCTTTTGACCCCCTTCACCCATTTGTCCCATTCCTGTCACTTCCCCCCCTCCCCTCCACCTCTGGCAATCACCAGTCTGTTCTCTATATCTTTCAACCTGTTTTTGTTGTTTAAATTTCACATATGAGTGAGATCAGATAGTATTTGTCTTTCTCTGACTTATTTCACTTAGCATAATGCCCTCAAGGTCCATCCATGTCGCAAATGGCAAGATTTCATTCTTTTTACGGCTGAATAGTATTCCATTATATATACATGTATGTATAAAGCCGCATCTTTATCCATTCATTCATTGATGGACACTTAGGTTGTTTCTATATCTTGGCTACTGAAAATAATGCTGCAGTAAATACAGGAGAGCACGTATCTTTTTGAATTAGTATTCTCATTTTCTTCAGATAAATATCCAGAAGTGGAATTGCTGGATCACGTGGTAGCTCTATTTTTAATTTTTTGAGGAACCTCCATGCTGTTCTCCATAGCAACTGCACCAAGTTATATTCCCACAAGCAGTGTATGAGGGCTCCCTTGTCTCCACTTCTTTGCCAACATATTATTTCTTGTCTTTTTGATAATAGCCATTCTGACAAGTATGAAGTCATAACTCTTTGTGGTTTTATTTACATTTCCCTGATAATTAGTGGTATTGAGTATCTTTTCATGTGCCTGTTGGCCATCTGTCTGTCTTCTCTGGAAAAATGTCTATTAAGATCCTCTGCCCAAATCAGATAGTTTGCTTTTTTGCTATTGAGTTTCATGAGTTATTTATATATTTATATATTTTGATTTTTTTGATAATTAACCCCTCATCAGATATAATATGATTTGCAAATATTTTTTCCCATTCAGTAGGTTGCCTGTTCATTTTGTTGGGTTCCTTTGCTGTGCAGAGGCTTTTTAGTCTAGGATGATCTTTTGAAAGTACAAATCTGATGTGTCATGCTCCTGCCCAGTCATCAGTGCTTTCTCATTGCTCCAGGACTAAAGGTCAGACTGCTTAACCCAACCCCAAATGTTGCATGTTCTAGCAGCTGCCTTTCTACTCTCCCATTCAGTGAGTCTTCTTCTCCACCTCCACACTCCAGCCAGGCCGGCCTTGTCCCAGTTCCTTGCTTCTCTCCTTGGGGGCACTTACTCTACAGTTACTACTCTTCTGCCTGGAAAGCTCTCTCCCAGAACCATCTCCCCACACTACCTTTTTGCTTCATCCTTCTTCTTTCAGGTCGTATGTCATCTTAGGGAAATCTTTGTTTCTGTCTCACGTCACCAGGTCCCCTTGTTATATGCTCTCATAACACCCACTTAGTCTTTTACTGTTTGCCCTCACTCCTACCCCAGCAGAATGTAAATTCCATGAGGGCAAGGAGTTGCCTTGTTCACTGCTCTTTGCCCAGAGTTCAAGCATGCATTGAATGAAGAGATCATACTTACCTCTCTTTATCTTTTTTTTTTTCTGGCTGCATGGGGTCTTTGTTGCTGTGCTCAAGCTTTCTCTAGTTGCGGTGAGTGGGGGCTACTTTTCATTGTGGTGTGCCGGCACCTCATTGTAGTGGCTTCTCTTGTTGTGGAGCACGAGCTCTAAACGCACGGGCTTTAGTAGTTGCAGCACACGGGCTCACTAGTTGTGGTTTGCGGGCTGTAGAGCACAGGCTTAGTAATTGTGGCTCATAGGCTTAGTTGCTCCACAGCATGTGGGATCTTCCAAGACCAGGGATCGAACTTGTGTCCCCTGCATTGGCAGACAGATTCTTAACCACTGCACCATCAGAGAAGTCCCTCTTTGTTATCTTATATTTGTATAGTTATTGGACTCATATCTGTCTCTCTCATTGGACGGTAAGCTCCCTAGGATAATAGCTATATCTGCTCCGCTTACCATTCTATCCCTGCATCTTTTAGGAGGTTTTCCACAAATATGTATTAAATACACTTTATTACAACCACGTGAAAAATGAAGAGGGAAAATCACATCAAAAGGGCAATACTGATTTCATTAGGATTGTGAAAATATGACTGATTTTTTTCTCTATCTACATGAAAAATTATAATGGAAAATGATAATATAAATAAAAACTAACAAACAAAAAGAAAAATATATTGTACTTATTGAATAAACACAATTTTACAAAAGTTAAAAGTGGAATTGATACCTATAATTACTCTATTCGAAGAGATCAGAGATCAGGTGTTTGATTTTTTTTCCCTAGTGTGTCCAAATGGGTGCATCAGTTTCACATAGCTATATAAGCATAGATAAAATGTCGCACTTTGCTTTTTCTGCTTCATGTCATGTCACATGCATTTTCCCAGGATTCTATATTGCCCAAGTAATTATTTTTAGCAACTGCATAATATTCAGTTAAATTAATGTACTTTGTGGGGGTAGGGGTGGGTATTTCTTTAAGATTTCCTGAAGTAGAATTCACACTGAGGTTTCACATAGAGGTACAGATTTCTGACTTCATTGGCCAGATGTTAAAAAGAAACAGGCAAGCCCGTGTGCCACAACTACTGAGCCTGTGCTCTAGAGCCTACGAGCCACAACTGTTGAGCCCACGTGCCACAACTACTGAAGCCCATGTGCCTACAGCCTGTGCTCTGCAACAAGAGAAGCCACTGCAATGAGAAGCTCACACACTGCAATAAGGAGTAGCCCCCGCTCGCCACAACTAGACAAAGCCTGCACACAGCAACGAAGACCCATTGCAGCCAATAAATAAATAAATAAATAAATTTCTATGTAAAAAAAAAGAAACAGGCAATGATGCATTTGAGTGCAAGTGTGGAATGAGGCTTGAGATGAAATTAAATGAAGTGTGATTATTTTAAGAGAGAGTCAGTGTTACATGGAGGCTTTAGAAAAAAATAATAAAGTTATGTTTATAGAGAGTTCCTAAGTTAGGTAGCTTGACTGTCCTTGGAAATGAGAAGGATGTGTCAAGAAGTGGGCAAGGGTGTTGTTGAATGTTGAGGCCTGATACTTTGGAAGGGTTTTGAGAAACTAGAGGTCAGGTACAAATGGGGGACATTAGGGAATTTCCTGGAGGTCCAGTGGTCAGGGCTCAGTACTTTCACTGCCCTGAGTCCGGTTCCATCTCTGGTTGGGAAACTAAGATACTGCAAGCCATGTGGTGTGGCCAAAAAAAAAGTGGGACATTAGTAAGTGAGGTAGCAATAGAGACAGGAGTGACCAGGGGTCGGAGGGACGGCGATGGCAGGTGGGAGGAGGCACAACGCACATCACGTGGACCAGACACGATGACGGCGGCCGAAAGCTTTCCAAGATGCAAGCCTGGGCAGGATGGCCTCCAGCTTCCCTCTTGATTATTTTATAAAATGACAGTATCATAGCCCCAAGCAGGAGCCTGCCTTGCAACCATCCCAGTTCCTTGCCTTTAACCCCAAGTTAGCCACTCTGCAGCTGTCTTGCTGACCGCTTTCTTAGGAACACAAAACCTCTAACACTTGCGCTTCGCAGAGGACCCTGGATAAAGGGCGACTGTGGAGTCACATGAAATTCTTTCCGAAACATCAGGACTTCCCAAGATTGGGGCCCAACAAGCCTGGCTTTTTTCATCAGAGCGTGGTCAATCTGACCACCTGATGGAAATTTGTCACTGTGTTCTCCAGACTCCCCTTTCTGCTTTATTTGCCTCAGTCCAGGGAAGTCTCCCTCTGGATTAAATATCTCTCATTTCCAAACAGTTCTAGGGTCCTCCTGAAATGGAGCAGATGATCTGCTTTAAAAAAAAATCATACCTGATGATTTAACTAAGGATTTAGAGCAGCATTTTCGTTTGAAAGAAGACTAAGCAAGTAAGGGCAGGGGAGAAGGAAAAAGAAATAAGAGCAGAATTTCAGTTCTGGCATTCTGGAAGTGTGGATCAGACATATTTGTGCTTTGGATGACCTTTCCTGTTCATCTCAAATCACACCGTCCCTTACTACTGAGCAGTAGCCATGTCCTTATTCATGGGCTTTTGTGTTTAAAGAATTCCATTATCTAAGACTGTAACATTCAGCAATTTCTTTTCTGCATGTAAGCTTTTCCCTTTGACCACTGGATGGGCGAGTAAGGAGCCTATCTGTTATATTCACTGTTGAATCCCCATTGCCCACACAGGGCCTGTTACAGAAACATTGCTCAATAAACATTTAATCGTTAACAAATGAATTAATGAATGAATGAGTAATCAGAACAAGAATATTCTAGTTTCTCCATGTCATTAAAATATCTATCATTCAGTTGCATTATTGGGTCAGGTTTGCACAAGGCTCAACCCACGTTGTCCTCAGCACCTTGATTATTTCAACTACTAGCAAAGACTTCTAGATTGTCATTGTATTTAGATGATTACAGCCAAAATACACCCGTGGTGGTGAAAAGGAAACTCCAACTGGAGCCAATTTTCCCCCTGGACTTATAGTTTATGCAACTCCTCCACTAGGTAAAGTTTGACCCATCACATGAGTTTGCACTTCGTGTGAAGAAATTTAAAGCATGCATTGATATTTTTGTTTTATTTCAGCAAACTCCAGAAGACGAAGAGGGATATCAGATGGCTTCAAGGAGTGACTGGTGAATGGTTTGAAGAAATTCAAAGAAAAAAGTTTTGCAATGAAACAGACGTTAGCCAAATGTTAAAGCAACCACTTACATACAGGCTGAGAAAGGGGATGGCAGAAAATGGTGAGACCTTATGACACCTCATTGTAGATAAGGGCTCACTGGGATCTCCAATTTAACCAATCCATGGTTAGGACTATTTTTAAATCACAAGGGATGAAAGTTTACAATAAAGAGTGAACTGAAAATGTACTGTAGTATATTTGTCTTGGGGGGATGTTTTTATAATCAGGTAAGATAGCACAGTGGTTAAAAACACAGGCATCAATATCAAAGACGACCTGAATTCAAATCTCCCCTCTATCTCCTCCTCAAATCTCCTCCTCTCTCTATTCTCTATTCTCTATTCTATCAGTATTCATGTGACTCTGTTCAAGTTACTTATTCTCTATAAGCCTCAATTTTCTCATCTTTAAGTGGGTATGATAATACCTACCTCACAGGGTGGTTGTGAGGATTAAAATAATATGTATAAAGTACTGAACTCTAACACAGTAAGCACTTAAATAAATGGGATGATGATGCAGAAGGAGGGAGAGACAGAGGAGGGAAGGGAAAGGAGAACAGGAAATGAGAGGGGTTAGGAGGGGGAATGTGGTAGAGAAGCTGCCACCCTTCTGGTAGTTCAGTAACTTAAACCCCATAAATGAGCTCAAACAGTGCCTTCCTTGGACATTCTAACTTTGTGACTACCTCCATGTCTCTTCCCTTCATCAATTGCTTATTTTTTAATCTGTAAATGAGGATAATAAAACCTGCTTTTTCAGGACTATTTGAGAATAACGAGGTGCATTAGAAATTTAAAATAGTAAAACAAAGTATTTTTCTACTGATAGAGTCACATTGACTGCTTTTGTTATATGTTACTAACATTAGTAACATTGAAAACATGTAACAATATATCTAAACTTATATATTGGAAATATTTTGCAACTCCCATAATAAAGAAATCTATCTAAAAAGTTCACAATTCAGATTTTTAGATTAACCCCATATATACCATGATGATTTTCCCCTTACCTTGAATTCCTCATTTATAAACTCAGCATGTCTAAAAGTATTATAGTATGATGGACTTGGTATATGTTGATCTTGCCTTAGAATTTCCAATACTCATATATAATGTACATTGTCTATACATATATATTATACACATTTACATAAGATGCATACCCACAGATAAACCATATGTGTAGCAAATACATATGCACAGAAATATATTTTTGATGAGAGTAAGAAACACTGCAAAGGGCTTAGTTTCCTTTTCCTTTCCGTTCTTTGATATGAAAAGTTACATAGTTTATCACTATGATTGTAAAGCACCAAAATGAAAATTTCTGAAGGACAGGGTAGTTAAGAGCAGCCTGAGAGCATGAGGTCCGAGCGCAGTGCCTCTGGTTTTGGATCACCATGGGGAAGACACATTGAGAAAGTCTCACAGCTGGTGTGAGGGGAGGGACCTTCTACAGCACTGCAGTCCACAGTACATATTGAAAGACTCTACTCTTTGTGAGGTTTTTTCCACTCAGCAGAACCATCAGAGGCACAGGACTCCCCCTAGTTTCTGAGGTCTTCATGTGGGGATGCCTGCGTTTGTAGATGGCATGGATGGGGGTGTTACCTCTCCAACAATATTTACCTGGAAATATTTTAACCATGCAAAGTTTTTACAATTTTCTTTTAGATCCTATGGAATTACAAACATCAAGATCTAAACATATACCTGATCAAAGAAACCCAACCTCCGTTCCTTCTCAGCTGAGCTTCAGATCATCATTTGCTTCCCTGTTTTCATTCAGAAAATCTGGAAAGGAGACTTTAAAGCTTCAATCACGGGGTCAGAAAGGGTGAGTTAACCTCAGATCATGTGACAGCTCATTAGTTATCTGATACCAGAGGCCAGCAGCCTGTTTTGTGTTCAGAATGTTTCATGTTTGTTCTTAGAATTTAATTTCAGATAGTAACAAAGGAAACAGGGCTGAACTCTCAAAGGGACAAAGCCCTTATGAAACTTTGAAACTGGGCTCATCTGAAATCCAACTTCTAACCAACTTTACAGGTCCCAGGAGGTGGACATGGTGAATGATGGGTTAAATATTGAGAAATAATTATTGTCAGTTTCTCCACTGCTCCAAGATACACTGCTTCCTGGTCAGAGAGAGACATTTAAATCAAAACTACTCCTTACTGGGGGAGTGTGTGTGTCAGGAGAGCTGGGGTATAAAGAGTAAATGAGCATAAATGAGATGAGCAAAGAGTAGAGAAAAAAATGAATTTTGAAATGGAGAAAAAATATCTTACCACCATTAAAAATATTGAGGGCAGCCATTGCCCTGTAGCTGCTGGTAATTTAAACTGAAGGTGAAGGAGGGGAAGCTTTGAGAGCAATGGAGGTATTGTTCCAGATAGTTCCCAGTTGAGAACCGTGTAAATCAGTTTATCTGGACTCATTACGTTGTTGGATTGTTTTGTGAAAAACAAGCAAGACTTTGCATACATGCAGTTGAGCTGCCTGCTAAATATTTTCAGCTTGTCTTCCTGGTTGAAAAGCTTCCCACCCTCTTAAGGTGTTGGCTTGGCACGTGATGTGTTCCATGTGTGCAGCACTAAATAAAGGTGTTGGAGGTCACTTGCTGAAAAACAACAGGCAGCAAGCAGCTGGGGAGGCAGGTAATGAGGCTCCTGCTCAGAGCCCAGCTCTGTCCTCCCCTTTTGGGGAAATGGAAGGCTTTTGCTCCCAGCTTTCGCCTGAGGCTGTTTTTGTCTTGGCTGAAATAATGAAGAGCTGAACAAAATGTAGATTTCTGCGATTGTTTCTACCAGAGTCACTTACGAGGAAATACTCTTCAAATAGGTGAGTTGCTTTTCTTTGTAAAAAAAAAAAAAATGCTTGGAACACTAGTAATTCTCTCATTTGGGGATTTAAAATTGAGGAGTATTTCCTTTACAGGAAATATTTCTTTTAAGGAGAAAAGAAATATTCCTAACGTGTGGGGTGGCTGGGATTTATGATGTAATTTGTGTTTTAGGTAATTTTCTTTAAGGCAGAGTTTTATTGTAGCTGAACAACCTAACATTAGTAAACTAGGAAAAGTTGAGGAAATTGTTCCAAACTCATTTTGTAATTTGCTGCCAAAGTGGATCAAAGAAGATAAAAGATCTATAATCTCCATTCTGGATACTGTGTATTTTGGTTATAGACCAAATTGAAAAAAGTGAAACTGTTGCAAAATTCTGTTTGGCGACTGTTCTTATTAAATATCAAAATGACTTGAAGCTACTTGTAGCTGTCTTTTAACCAGAAAAACACAGCATACAAAAATGAAACAAATTTTATCCTTTAAGTGTGTGTGTGTGTGTGTGTGTGTGTGTGTGTGTGTGTGTGTTGCAGTTTTCAGAATTTACCATCTTTAAATACGTTTTATGTTCAAACCTTAACTGGGAACAAATGTGCTGGTGCAGACTACAACGAAGACACTGTTTTGTGCTCCTAGTAGGTTTCAGAAGATAAAACATGAAAATGTGCCCTTTTATTGTTAAATATGAGTATGACCTTAATATCTGGATCTAAATCCTGAAAGTGAATGTGTGCTGGGGGAGGGGATGTTTTTAAGGGAGCGTAGTACTATGGTAGGACTATAAATTGCATGTCATACATTCTGAGGGGCTCTTTATTCTTAAGCAGAGCTTTTTTCCTTCAGCAGTTCTGATCCTTTTCAAAATACAGAATCAAGTTTCAGAATCCAGACTCTGGTTCAGGAGCTCCTCCTTGCCTACAAGCGCAGTGGGAGGAATTGACAAAGGGCCCTGGGGGAAGCACAGTCATCCTATACCAGGCAGCAGTCAGGTTTCTACTTGCTGAAGCCATCACGACTCCACTTTGTCATGCTCTGGTCCTCAGGAGAACAAGTCAGCAAAGCAGTTTAAGAGGATCTTCTGCAAATCACAGAAGGAAAGCCAATCCCTAGAAAGCCATGGGAACATAGTGACTTCATTAATTAATAAAAAGGCAAAAAGTTTTGCCATTTCTGATTCACATATGACTACTGAAATTTCTCCTCCCAAATGTATATACTTCTCAAATTATCCCATTATTATTTTAATCCTATTTGTAAATGACTGAACTGTACTCTCTATGACTCTACCACAACCCCAGGAACAAAGAAAATTTTCCATTAATGTTTTAATTCATTTCTTGCTAGCCAATAAATTCAAGAAAAGCATATATATACAATCATACCTTGGTAGCCGTGGGGGATTGGTTCTGGGGACCTCCTGCGGATACCACAACCCACAGATGCTAGGGCATCTTATACAAAATGTACTGTCAGCCCTCTGCATACACAGATTCAGCCAATAGGGGTTCCATCCGCGGTTAGTTGAATCGGTGGAACCTGTGCATACCAAGGGCTGACTGGATTGCATATCTTTCTCCTAACATTTCCCTGTAAGTTATGTTTTCTTGTGTCTTGTTTTGGGGTGTTTATTGCCTGAGATGTATGGTGCTCAGTCCCCACCACAGAATTTCAGTAATTCCACTGCCTCACAAATGCCTTCCACATGCTTCAGCAAGTACCTAATAGGGTAAATCATGAGCTTATAAATGCAGCTTTCCTGGCTGCCCAGGAGTATCTACAGCTATTTTTTCTTATTCCAGACCCCTGGTTATTCCATCGATGCACTCCTGCCGCGCCCCCCACCCCCCATCCCCCCGTGAATAGGTGAGATGCCACCCTCTGTTCCATGCACCAGCACACTCCACAATGAAGTTGTCCCTGCAGAGGGGCCCCCTCATGTCTACACACATTGTCAAAGCTGGGAAGCCAGTGCCACCAGTTCATTGTGGTGATTTCAGGGACGTGGATTGCTTTCCCCTCTCCTCTTTCCTTTGTTGTAGTCCCAAGGACTAGGGCAAAGTGGAAGTACAAGAGAGTAACATGTACAGTTAAATTTAAGCTGGCTTCTTTCCTTTGGGGACCATCACAGTGCGTAGCATATAGGAAGAACGCACTACACAGCTGTGATTAGAGAGTGACAGCTGCTCTCCTGGCGTGAGGGGACGCATGCCCACTGTCCTGTTCCTTTAGGTGATTTTTTTACCTGAGGATGCAGAGAGTTTTGGTGATGCCCAAATTTGCCTGATCTATCATAGGACATACACAGCCTAGGCAGTGTAGCTGCAACCTCAGTTAACATAAGGAAAAAGATGCTATTTTGGAAAGTTTAAAAGGCAGATTATTTTTTTTCCCTGGATTCTGCTTTCTGTCCCAGTCTACCTCTCTCACTCTCTCTCTTTCTCTCTCTCCCCCTTTCTCTTCTTCTCTCTCCCTCTTCCTTCTTCTCTCTTTCCAAATGTCCTACTATGCTGCCTTCCTTTTTTCTGCTAAGTGCCTAGGCTTCAGTTGGAGGACACAGGAATGTAAGACACCTAGATCAAAGGAGAAATCAGAGTAAGCAAACTCCTTCTTTGGAAGTGCTCCTTCAGTGATCCCAGGTGTGGTGTCCAAGGATAAACAGTAGGAGTGTGACGACAGGAGGGAGAAGCAAGACGAAGGGAGTGGTTCCCAGTTGGTCTGGTTGATCATTATTAGAATTTCATCAGCATTTTGAAATCAGGATTAATAGCCAGGCCCCGCCTTGAGATTCCAATTCAGGTCTGAAGTGGGCACTTTGCTTTTTAATTCTGTGGGTTATTTGGAAGCTCATCCAGGTTTGGGGGCCAAGGTAGCAGAACTTCCCACCCCACCATGGTCAGGACCTTCAGGATTCCTGGCATGGTACTAATGGCTGAGGTGATTGCTTCTCTTTCATTTATTTATCAAAGTCCTACTCTGGATCAGATACTGTGTTTAGTGCTAGAGATAAAATCGTGAAAATACGGCCAAGTCCCCACCTGGAGGACTTTAGAATCTAGTAGGGACACCAGCTGACTGCGTGTGGCTGGGCAGAGCTCTAGGAAGTGCCCGCCGCATCACAATCCTCGCGGATTCATTCACATGTTCATTGTGGCGGTTTTCTGGCAAATGACAGTAAGGATCTTGAGGAGGGGATACCCTTTGGAAAACACACAGGGATGCCCTCTGGCCTAGCTGCAACCTGGGTAACAGCTGAGTACACTGATGATCATGGTGTAACACGGTGAGTGCGGCAGTATTCCTGCCATGAGAACATTGCAGGAAAAGCATTTAATTCAGACTGGAGGATCCAGAAGCATTCCTGGCAAAAGAGAGCCAATTTCTGCAGGATGCATAGGACTGAGGCAATTAAGAGTTGGGAGGTTGTTCCGGGCAGAAAGAATGACACAGCAAAGATGCAGCGACTGGAAAAAAGCAAGAGTCCATCCAGATCTCTGAGGCTCAGTGACCCAGTGTAAGGTGAGACTGATAAGAGGTGAGGTGGGAGCAGCTGGCAAAGGCCAGAACGTAGGCACATCATACATGCAGTGCTGAGCTTAGACTTGGTCCTGCAGACAGCAGGGAGCCACCCATCACTTTTTCTAATGATACCATTCTTTTCCTTATTACATATATTATATATGTATATATTTTTTTCTGTTTTATATATATATATATATATATATATATATATATATATAAAACAGATAAAATCACCCCTCACCCCCAGACCTGGACAAACACTAATATTTTGGTGTATTGCATGCATGTGTGCATGTGTATATTGTACGTTTTTTTTTTTTTCATTAAACAGAGAAGTGACATAATGAAATTTTCACTTTAGAAAAATCACTGTAGCTCAGTGATTCTCAATCAGGGGCAATTTTGCACCCTGAAAGACATCTGACAATGTCTGAAGACATTTCCGGTTTTCACAACTGAAGGGTGGGTGCTGTTGGCATCTAGTGGGTAGGGGTCAGAGGTGTTGCTAAACATCATGTAGTGCAGGTGACACACCACTGCACTGAAGAAAGGCCAGTGGTACCAAGGCTGAGAAACTGCTCTGCCTATAGCTGGTGAAGTGGGAATACACGTGAGACATCTTTAACGTACGGCTCAGTCGGACTTGTGAGCAAATGCAGATGAGGTAGCTTTCTGTCTCAAAGTGACCAGGTTCAGAGGACTTCAATCAGCATAGTTTCTGTGACTGCGCTGTTGTTCTTATTCACTTTGCAAGTGAAAGCTTTTCACATCAGAAACATAAGTTACCTTTAAGGCGAGCCTGGAAGTGACTGTAGAGACTCTGGGCCTCCAGGCCTCCTGGGTTCCATACCCTGCCTGCCACCTAAATCCACACGGCCTTGCACACTGTCAGGGAACACACGTCCTTCCACTCACAGCCCACCCTCACATGCGGTGACACTCTGTCCCGATTATGCCACCTGCCACCCTCAGAAACTGATTCCTGCCCCTGCTCCCTTCCCTCCAGATCAGACCAGGGGCCTGAGGAGCTGTTGAGAGTGTTAGCTGCGTGGGTACACCATGGGCCCGGCAACCCTACAGGGCTCTGGAAAGAATCTTCACAATCTGGCACCTTCTCTTGGCTCCAGGCAAATTGAATTACTTGCCAATTCCCAGCCTCCTCTGCTCTCTCACATCTCCAGGCTTGTGCTCCTGCTGTTCTTTGCGTCTCATACCTGTTCAGACATCGCCTTCTCTCCCTGTTGCCGTCCGCGTCCATCCAGCAAGTACTCGCCAGCCCCTCTGCGTTTTCAGCGAGTTTTACTTAAGCCTCTGTGTTGTCTTTTTCACATTGTGGCTTACATTTTGGCTCTTTGTGTATCTAATCTTTCCTAGAATAAAGCCTCTCAGAGAACAGGGTCTCTATCTCAGTCACATTTATTTCCTCCGAAAGCACTCAAAGTAGTGCCTAGCATGTAGAAGGCTTGCAGGCTCAATAAAGCTGTGTGAAAAGGAAGCATACGAATAAAAGCAGTATTTTAACTTCTAAATATTATTAGTATAGAGCTGGTATTTCAGAATAATATGAAAAAAATCCATATTAATTTTAATTTCTGTTTAAATTTTGAGCTAAACTATAAAATATATGTTGGTATCTTTTAAATAGAAAATTGTTTGCCCTCCCAGGTTTTATGTTCAGCTTTCAAGAGCCATGAAGCAGCTAGGAGTTTGAATGGAAGAAAACTGCATCTTGCAACTTTTAATTGATCTGACCTAGAGTCTCAGTTTGTTTAATTCTTGATTCCCTCCTGCTGTTCTCTTAGTGAAGGAGAGGACTTGATTTCATACAAGAGTTCTGAGTCATTACGGTCTATTAACTCTTAAGCGGCAATTCAGGCAGCACACCCTTGCATAGGATTATAGATTTTAAAAAATCAAAATTTATCTCAATTTCAGACCTATGTCTTTAAAATGTTTCACCTTCCACTGAATTTTAGAGAAGCAACATAAATAGTAAAAGCATAATTGTTCTCCTCCAAGATAATTTCATAAGTAAGGTATACTTATAAAAATAAGCATCCTGAAGTCATCTTTATAAGGTTTACTTTTTTAAAAATTCCCTTACGAATTCTTGAGTCTGGTTCTGACTTAACCACTCTTTAAAATAAAACTGTACAGAAGCAGAAAATCTGGTTCCCATTTGCAAGAAAAGTCTGAGTACCACACTGATGAAGAAGGAGAGCTCTAGATTCAGTCGGCCTGTGACCGGCTCTGAACTCAGCCACTATGTCCTTGTACAGTGTCTTCTAACTTCACTGCACCTCCATCATCTGACCTGTAAAATGAGAGATGTCATAGTATCCACTTGACAAGAGTGATGTATTTAAATGAGGTAACATGTCTATAGAGTATGAGAATACTGCCTGACACAGTAAACACTCATTTTGTTATTATTTCTTCATGCTATGTTCAAGTACAAATCCGCTATTATGTAATTTTTCTTGGCTACCTGAGTGACAAAGATGTAAAACATTGATCCTAAGCAAGCATAGGAAATGTTTCTGAAAGATTTTTCAACAGCACGCTAAGAAATGTCTCCCCACTGAGCATCAGAAATACATCTTCTCAAAACATCAAGATATAATAGCAAACGTGCTATTGATTTTCCAAAAGTTAGGCGCTTCTTCAAAGAGGTCATTTCAAATTCTTTTCACAGATGTGACGGCCACATACCTCCTGTGTCTGTGAGGGGCACTGCTTTGGTAAGTAACCAAAGAACTAAAGGTTATGCTGAAGAATTCAGAATTGAGGTAATTCCTGGTTGGCTGCCTACTTAACTAGAATTCTCCTTGGCGCAGTTTTAAATTTACTTGAGAAGCTTAGATTTCCTCTAAGAGCGTAAAGTTTCCCAGCTGTGATTGGTTTCCAGTTGGCTGTGGTACTAAAATGTTCAAACAGCAGGCTCTGCCAGGAGGAGTGAGGCCATCGTGTGTCCACGGAGACCATTGCTAACATCTCCGGTATTTTACCACGTTTCAGTCCTGTATAACCCTAAGGTGTTGGGCAGAGGAGGAGTTTATTTGGGAATAGCAGAGGAATTGCAATTTGGGACATGCAAACTGTAGCAAGCTGCAGGCAAGTCTGCTGAGGGTTTGGGATAGGCTGTATTTGGGCAGCAAATGTAAAGAGGGGAGAGTTCAGTTTGAGTTTGTCAAAGTCAAATACAGCTGGTTCACTTTGTTGTACAGCAAAAACTGGCACAACAGTGTAAAGCAATTACATTCCAATAAAGTGCTTAGAAAAACAAAAACAAATGGAGACCAGCTTTGAAAATTTCCAAATAAACTTGCATACCAGTGTGGGTCTGCGCTAGACCTTTCCTGGGTAACGTCATTATTTGTATTCAAAGAGGAAGCCACTTATAGGTGAGATGCATTTGGACAGAACAAGGTCACACGAGGGGACTGACCCAAAAGGACCTCCACTTAAAGGGCTTAAATTTAAATTTATCTCTGTGTTCACATGCTTATAAGATTGAGAAGCTTTAAGTTTTCTGTTTCTTGTTATTTTGCTGTCATGACTTTTCATCTACACACATCTGTGTCTTTCTGTGTGACTCGTGTGGTTTGGAGATGAAAGAAGGATGGAGTTTTGGAAGGTACCTAAGAGGCAGCAGGAAGGCAGAGGCATTTTTTCAATTGGTTGTGCCCTGAGTATTAATTCCTACCTTTCTCTCTCTTCTTTTTTCAACAAACATGGGATAGAATTCTGGTGGGGAGTGCCTATAAACAGAGGTTGTTTTTTGCTTCCCAAACAAAAGTGAGCCTCCTTTCTTCTTCAGAGTAATGCTATGTCTTTCTAGGTAACAGTGGACCCCATCTCTCTTCCTCATGTGCTTGAGCCCTGCCCTCTAACGGAGAACTTGCTGTCGTCCTGGCACTTGAGATAGGTCGTTTCATTTAATCCCCAGAGGTAATCTATGAAGTAGGTACTATTATTATCCCCATTTAAAGGTGAAGAAACTGAGGTTCTGAGAAATTAAAGATCACGCTCAAGGTCACACTGGCAAATGATAGAGTCGGGAGTAGAAAACCCAGGCCGCTGGAACTCCATAGCCAGAAGTCAAAAGTGCCTACAGCTCTATCAGCCCCAAAGCCTGCTGGCTCGTGAGCCCCAGTTGCTCACTACCTGTAGACTCTCCTTTAACTGAGCAGTGGACTGAACTGGTGCACATGCAGCTTTGTTCTCTAAAAGGATGGATCCCTGCTCCAGGATGCTTCTGTGATCTTGCTTTTCCTCAGAGAAGTGCTCAGAGCTAACCATCCTTTCCCATTTAAGAGCTGTGGGATCTGAAACAGATGAGGAACGTAACAAAACCATGAGCACCTAGAAGCTGTAAAACAGGAGAGCTAATATGGAGTTCTCGGGATTTGAAAGTCCAGTCTGAGGATTAGTCGATATCCTTCTTTGACAGTCTTAACTGCTGCTTGCCTTAAACCGTTTCACTACTCAGAGCGTGACAATCTAAAAAGAACTGGGAATGTAAATGAAACTCAAGCCAATGATTGTAGCTCCCAGTTAATAACTACTATAAAAGGTAGGAGAGAGAAAATAATGAAACTATTGTTGAAGACAAGAGTTTTGTTTAACATGTAGATCTCCATTATTTCTCCATGAAAATCCTATCCCCTTAACCTGCGGAGAGCTGGAAGTTGGCCATTGATGCCACAGAGATTCTTGCCAAGGTTTAAGATAAAGAACTTCCTCCCACTTGGTTGGCAGCCTAGCAGGAATGGTACCAAGGGGATTCCAACATTTTATAGGAGGTTTACTACATTTTTGGATGACCTTCCTTTCAAAGAGAAGGAAACTGGGACTTCCCTGATGGTCCAGTGGTTAAGACTCCGAGCTCCCAATGCAGGGGACCCAGGTTTGATCTCTGGTCAGGGAATTAGATCCCACATGCATGCGCAACTAAGTGTGCATGCCACAACTAAAAGATCCCACGTGCCACTACTAAGACCAGGCACAGCAAAAATAAATATTAAAAAAAGAAGAAGAAGAAGAAGGAAGCTGCTGTTTAAACATTTACCTCAGCTTAAAAGAAGCAAAGGGTTTCAGAAAGCAGAATTTTTAGAGCTAGAGACCGTGAAAGAATTTCAATCTAAAATGGAACCAAAGGATATATTGAATAAAATGGAAAATCTCATGCGTGTTCCCTGAGGAAGACAAAACTTAAGGACCTAGAGACTGATTTCCCATAAATGCCTAATTGACAGAAAACTGATATAATATTGGAATTTTCTTAAATGACAGGGAATTGGTCATATCAACCTTGTGAAGTTTTGCTTATGGTCTCCAGAGGCATGAACAAGAAATGACCCAGGTCAGGTTGGCCTCACAAAAGAAGCTGAACTGAGCTTTGTTTGTATGACTGGACTGGTTTTGTCTGCTCAGGACATTTTCAAAGCTGGTCTCCATTTGCTTTTCTTGTTTTGTTCAGACTTGAGCTGAACTCTCCCCTCTTTACATCCCCTGCCCAAATACAGCCTACCTCAGCCAGTCAGTGGACTTGCCTGCAGCTTGCTACACTTTGCATGTCCCAGATTGCAATTCCTTTGCTATTGCTAAATAAACTCATCTCTTGATCTTGCCTCAGTTTACCCCTTTGTTTAGGTTGACAAGAGAAACTTAGAGATTGTCTAGCTCAGAGTTTCTCTCCACCTCAGCACTACTGACATCTCAGGTTGAATAATTCTCTGTCGTGAGGGCTCTCCTGTGTATCGTAGGATGTGTAGCGGCATCCCTGACCTCTACCTATAGCTGCCAGTCGTTCTCCTGCACTAAATTGTGACAATCAAAATTATCTCCAAAAATTGCCAAAGGTTCCTTGAGGAGAAAATTGACCCCATTTGAGAACCATTTCCTTACAGGTGAGGAATCCAAAATCAAGTAGTCACCATCTCTGAGGATAGACAAACTATATGGCCTTGGCCACTTGGTCACTCCTCATTTCTGAGCAAATTCTGGCTGGGTCTGCTGTCAGGTGATATGCCAGCTCTGTACGCCTAGAAACACCTCCAATGTGGCACTAACTGCACTAGGCTGGTGTAAGCTCCCTGAGGCTGGGACTGTGTCTGCTCACCTGTATACCCCCACTTCCTGGCACAACGTGAGTACTCAGAAACTGAAAGAAGAAATGAATGTGTGGTTTTAAGCCACAAGGTGCAATGCTGGGTTTGATCTTTGCAGGAAAACAGAAGCAGAATAAATTCAAGAACGCCTTGAAAACATGAACTCGTTGACTTCACCAAGCCAGTTGATAACATCCGTGAGCGTAGGCTTCAGTTCCGACAGCTGTTCTACACATTTGGCTGCCCTAGAAGTTCTCAGATAGTCTGAGGTTGCTCTATGACAGAGGTTTGTTGTCTCATTATGTCAGAATTGCAGATGTTGTCGGCAGAGTGAGTTGTGGTTGGAAAAACGGCCTCATTCTCTGTACCACGTTTAGGACTGTAACTGAGATCCTAAAGCCAGCCTTTTAAGACTCTGGCCTCCAATGCTGTAAGACACTTTTCTAACTCATTAGGCTGTGAGCACCAGCAGGAGTTCTCCAGGAAATTCTCTGTAACCACAGAAAGACTAGTAATGGCTAACAATAAGGAATTACTAAGTGCTAGACACCATTCTAAAGTGTTTTACAACTATTCACTCATTCAGGCCTTGCAGCAACACTATGAGATGAGGGGGGTGTTGTTGCATTGTTATCTTTTTTTTTTTTCCCATTATTCCAAGAAAGAAACTAAGGTACAGAACAAAAAGGTTAAGCAACTTGCCCAAAGTTGTACAGCTTTTAAGGTAAAGAACCCAGGATTTGGACTTGTGTAGAATTCCTGTGCTTAACCATTATGCTTTCCTACCTCAGACATGCCATATTGAGTCCTAATATTGTAAATATTAGTGTCTCAATTTCTGTAATAATCTTCACTAAAAATCTAATATATGTAATTTTCTACCTTGGTAAATTGAAAATCAGTCCATAACTGTGTGCTTGGAAAGCATAGAATGTTTAGAGCAAGGCTCCTGTCTTCAGAGAGTTTACTACCTAACTGAAGATACGTACATTAGTAAAATAACAATACAAAGCAATATAGTGGAGAAAATAGGATGAGAGATCAGACCATATGAGTGTCATAGCCAGTGCCACCTATTGTTATTCCTGTGACTTAAGTTGCTTATCTGAGACTCAGTTTTTTTCATCTGCAAAGTAGAAATGATAATCCCTGCCTATTTCACAAGTTTGTTCTAAGGGTCAAATGAGAGAAGGTATTCTTAAAGTATATTGAAAACTGAGTAAACAAGTAATTTTGTTCAAATATAAGATAGCACCAAAAGAGTGTACAGGAATGTACTGGAGAAATTCAGAAGTGGGAGGTATTATTGCGGGAAGCAAAGTCTTTGAATTCAGCTGAGTAACTCTGAGTCAGTCTCTAATATGCTGATGCTATGCTAGGTGCTCGGGATACAAAGGAGAATACTATGCGTTCTTAGTTATTTTAGAAGTTGGTCCACTTCCAGGATCTTTATTCATGTGTCTGTGAATTCCTAGTTTCCTAGATCAGAGCGGGGATTAGAATGTGTGATTCGGGGAGGAAGGGTAGAAGTCTAGTGACAGCGTAAAAGTGGAGAGAATGTAAACAACTTTGATATGAAATAATAGGTGTAATACCGGAGGTGCATAAAAAATACTATGGTAATTCATTCTTCCTGTGAGAATTGGGGAAGGATTCACAGAGAGGGTGATATAGGAACTGGACTCCTAAGGGTGAGCTGATATTTTCCAGGAGAAAAAAGAGGAGAAAGAGCCAAGCTCAGGAGCAGAGGCGCGGAGTTCTCAGAAGTTCCCAGCATTTTAGAGAACTGTGTGTAGGGAACTTGGAGCATGGGGGTTAAAGGCAGTTGGGGAGGAAAGGCTTAAATCAAAAATTGGAGAAGGCTTTTGATACGGTTTTGCTTCACAGAGATGCTTGGGCCTCATCTTCTAGGCCAGGTATGGGAAATAGGCTTCTTCTTTTATGATAATGTTATGGCGTGAAACACTCCGGAGGAAGATTCAGAGTCTAAGACTAACCCCTGACTGAGGATCTGTGTGTGCTCTGAGCCCCGGAAGGATTTACCTCTCTCAGTCATATAATATCCCCATGTATTAGAAACATCCTTACTATCTTAGGTGAATAGGTTTGGCCTTGAAGCAGAAGATCTGGGCAGAAATATAACCAAAGGACTTTATAGTCACGGTCTTTTGGTGGTAGAAGTCCTTTCCGCCTAGAGAAGTTCATCTCTTCACCTGAGTGTTCAGGTCACGTATTTTTTACGTCATTATAAATTCATTATATAGGAATGTGATCCAGGAGGCCAAAAAGGATGTACTCTGGTCTACATGGAGGAAATCTGAAGTTTATTTGCATGTTAAAATGGTCGAGAGACAATGATGCTTACTGTTCTCTTAAATGTATCTACTCTGCAGCTTTGGGAAGAATGGACTTACAAGGTTCATGGCTAATTGTTATTAGCACAAATAAAGACTTGAAGAGACAGTAGGTAGGGCACCAAAGAGAATACCTTGACATACTGGAGAGAGAAAAGTGTAACTGTAACTGATCTCATTTCTCAAATGATTAGTTTCTGGTTTTATTACCTCCAATTGGTATATCCCTATAGTTATATTGTGCTTCTAATAGTTGTTTACTTCTGAATTTAATATGTGTGTTAAATTATATGCAATAACTGATAAATTATCATTGGATTATTTCTTTCTTATTATTCTGTATGTATTCAATTATGGCTTGCCCATATAACTGAAAATGACAAGGCAAAGAAATTTGGACAGGGCTTCTGTAAGAAATAACTGACCTAGATCTTGAGGAGGAAAACAGACAGGTGTAAAAATATTAGATTATGAGGAATGCAGGGATTAAGAGAACCTAAGCTTTATTTTATTTTATTTTATTTTATTTTATTTTATTTTATTTTATTTTATTTTATTTATTGGCTGCGTTAGGTCTTCATTGCTACACACAGGCTTTCTTTAGTTGCAGCAATTGGGGGCTACTCTTCATTTTGGTGCCTGGGCTTCTCATTGCAGTGGCTTTTCTTGTTATGGGCTCTAGGCACATGGGCTTCAGTAGTTGTGGCACATGGGCTCAATAGTTGTGGGTCACGGGCTCTAGAGCACAGGCTCGGTAGTTGTGGCGCACAGGCTTAGTTGCTCCGCAGCATGTGGTATCTTCCTGGGGCAGGGATCAAACCCATGTCCCCTGCATTGGCAGACAGATTCTTAACCACTGCATCACCAGGGAAGTCTGAGAACCTAGGCTTTAGAATTGCACAGACCTGTGATGGAGAAGCTAAAAAGCTGGAGCTTTGGAAAGATTAGAGATTTGGCCTTAAGCGTTCAGGATGAGGTTAAATGTGATAGTGAATGTCAAATGAAAAGAGAAAACTTGGGGAAGAGGGATTCAAGATGCAAGGATTGGATAGAAAGTGAACTGAAAATACAGCAGTTGGCATGGGAAGTGGCCTTGTGCAGGGATGTTGGCAGGAGGAGTTAAAGCGCAGTCATGAGTGGCAGAGCCAGTTTGACAGAGGAAATGCAAATGGAGTTTTGGCAAAAGGAAGTGAAGGTGTGGGAGGGGATAATTCCCCAAGGTTATAAAGACAAATTAAAACTTAGAAGTAGGGCAGTGATGGATGAAATCAAGATAAAATTTGCTAGTAAAGAAAGGAAAACAACTCTCTAGCTCTACATCATTTTCCTAAGCCCTATAAAACTAGCAAAGGTTTTTCAAAAAAATTTATAAGGTCATGCTTTTCAGTGCCTTTTTTTCAGAACTATTAATCAGTTCCTTATGTGTATCTGAGAGGTTCTACCATTCTATGATTTCTGTGGATGGAAATACTTTTGTTTTTTCTAAATCCATCAGGTTCACAAATCTTAAGTTTCACCCCAAGTTTCAGCTAACCGCCTCTTGATAGAAAATAGGTACAGTGTTAAGACATCTAAAATTACAGCCCCGAGGGTTAGAGAGACAACATTCCCCACTCAAGAGAGGTCAATTTCTTTCCTATTTTCCAGGAACCTCCTTAAGATTTTTGTAGTGCTGTGTAAATTTGTAGGAGATCTTTTGCAGGGAGAGGCTCATACTAAAAGGGATTAATGTAGGTATGAAGAAGTTGCAAATTGCAAGGGATCACTTGCAAATTGCAAAACCAACAAAATGTTACAAAAGAGAAATAAATGTTAGGAAAATTGATTTGCTATCCTTAGACTAGGACTTCTAAGCTTGGGATATTTTTGTGGGAACATGTTGGCTGGGGAAGGTCCAGAAATATATTACATTTTCTATTTTAAAATTAGCAGGCAAAAACATACAATTCACCTCTGGAAAATCAACCCATTGACGGTGCGTTTGTCCCCGAGCCAGCAGGCATGAGGGAGGGAAGTAGCATGCCTCCGTGGGATGATTCACTGCTAGAGGATGAGTTTTTCCAAGGTAAGTCTATGTGTTGAATTGTCTTTGGAAGTCCCAGAACTAAAGGAAAGCAAGTAGTAATTACAGTCTGTATTAAAGCGCTCAAACTGTATCAAACCCTGTACTTTACTCTTATTTACCTTACCTGAAGAGGATGTGGTTACATGCTATTAACACAAATATTAAAGAATCTTATATTTAAATATAATCTAAGCATATATTCTTGGATCAAGGCCTGATAAATCTATGGAGTTGTAATCACGTTAATATTTAAACTCAGGTAAAAGGGAAAAAATATGTCTTTAGGAAATATATCTATAAAGTTTACTGTTCTTAATAGACTTTTACTGTTCCTGATTAGGACCTAAATGCACTGTGATGAAACCTGATTGTTGTTAAACAATTAACCTTGTACAATAGATAACAATAAAGACTAAACAGATTCCAGACATGTTTTGTACACAGGGACCTTAGTATATAAGCATAGCTCATCTTGACATAATTTATTCTGTATTAAAATAAGCCTGGCCGTTTGAAAAGTGAAGTCTGAATTCATTCACCAGCTTCATCTTGAGGAAGTAAATTCAGTTTTCAAGGGCAATGATGTCACCTCAACCCTATACTTAGGACAGGTGGTGCGCTCATTGAGAGCCATCCAGCTGGGTGGTCAACCTAGGGACTCCTTTCGGTAAGATGGTTACTGGCAGAGAACTTGCTTCAGAGAAGAGAGACCCAGAGGAAAACTTCTGTTCCAAAACAAAGGTTTTGCTAGTAGAGGACAGCTACTTTCTATGAAGTGGAAAAAAAAAATGACCTCTCTGAAAATAAAAGGGAGAAGCAGAACAGGAATTTTTTTGACCTCAAGAACTGTGAGTCAAATAGCAGTATTATTTTGGGATTCAAAGTGACTTTGAATAAAGTCCCATGATATGGATGTTAAGAGTGGTTATCTCTGGCAAGAAGGATTCCAGGTGATTTTACCTCTTTTATAACCATGTATTGCTTTTGTAGTCAGCAAAAACTTTATTTAAGGAGGAAAAAAAAAAAAAAACCACCCGTGAACAGCTTGAAAGGGAAAAAAGAAATCAAAGAGATTTCATTATAATTTGTTTTAAAGACACATTTATGTAGGTTTTTTTTTTTTCTTTTTGCCCTGCCTTATATTTTGGCATTGCTTGATTATTTTATTTGTGGATGTAGGGAATAAATTATTTCAGGGATGGGGGTAAAAATAATTTTTTTCATTAAAACATTGACAGGGTGTTTCCCTGAAGAATTCTTTAGTTATAGATCTTTAATGCTCAAGACTGGTTCTTTTGCTGGCTATGCAAACTTAAGAGTACCAACTTACAAATAAAATAGGGTGGGGGAAAAAAAATAGGGTGGGGGAAATCCAGAGCAGATATCAAAACCCCTCCAGCACCTGTCCTAACATAACTGGCACATCATAAGTACATCTCACTTACATTCACCTGGCTACTGGGACACCTCACTTTTCCTGTCATTGAAGAGTTACAATTACAATTTTTAATGACAAATAATTCTAAGTAACCAAAGAGAGTGCACCATTTTATGTAACTCAGAATATATAAACCAAAAACTTCTTCAGCAGTTTAAATAATCCCATAACTTATTTCTGACATCAGATTTAATTTTTAATGAACATTTCTTAAAAAATGCACAATCTACTCATATTTATTGTAACATAAATATGATAAAAAGTTATCTATTACAAGGTGGATTTTAGGGCATCTTAAAAAATTAGGATTGTATTTAAATTCTAGCAGGTTTTTATTGAGGAAAAGATGTCAAATATGATTCAATAAACAATTCAAGGAAATACCAACCAGCTGAAAGTATCCTGTGACTTTCCTGAGATCACAGAGATGGTGGTTCTAGTAAGCATGTGCCCTGGGTCTCAGGCTGGCCCAGGTCCTGGCAATTGTAGGAGGCCACTGGGGCCTGACTTAGACACCACTCTCTGGCCTTGCTACTGAGAGGAAAGTGAACAGTGTTTGACAACAGCAATTTCACATCCTTGTAACACTGTGAGCTCACAGTGAAATCATCTTCAGCTCATTAAAGGGAAAAATGAAAAGTGAACTTTTGTGGCACAGTGGTTGCATGTGTGGATGCAGGAGACAGGCTGCCTGGACCCACTTCCTAGCTGTGTGACCTGGGCAGCTTACTCTCTTCATGCCTCGCTTTCCTCATTTATAAAATGAGAATAGTAACAGTACCAAACTTAAGGTTATGTGAGGGTTTAGTGAGTTAATCTATTTAGTGCTTAGACCCATCCCTGACAGACACATAGAAAGTGCTATATATTACGAGCGCTGATGGGTCATAATTTTTCGAGGAAAAGCAAATCATTTAACAATATTTTATAGAACTTAAAATTTTGTATATTGCTCAAGTCCATCGAAATAAGTATGTTAATAAATTGGGTGCTAAACTTTTGGCAGTAATGTGCAACTAAGTACAACTAAGAACTCACATGTTATTTACAGACTTACATTTCTTTTACAATCCCCTGAGGTTGACATAGTTGGAAACATTATAGCTACCTAGTGATACAAAAGATGCACTGAAAGAAATCATGATTAAAATGTATTGTTAGGGGAGAAAATGTAGCTTTATGTTCTTAAGGCATTGTGGAAGGTTAACTTTGAAAAAGTATGAGTTGAAAAAGTATGAAGAAGAAACTTCCATTACAGGCTTTTAAAAGTAAAGCTATCTTAAAGACATAATCAAAATTAATGTCACAACATTTATGATGACATGATGTAAAAATTATAAGTGATTATGTTTCTTTAAGAGGGGCCTTCAACAACTCAAAATATTATTAGACTGTAAAATCTTATACAAAAAATAATGCATATTCTCCTTTTAGTTTTAGATGATTTGGATAGCAAACTGGCTCAGGAACAATCTGCAAGCTCAGTGAATACCAGAACACCTCTCAACTATGCATCAAGGACACAGTTCAGTCATTTTTACGACAGTGGGAACAAACACAGTAATATCACAGGAAGGCACAAAAATTGCTATGATGAAACTTCTAATATGTCTATTTATGATGTCTTAAGACCAGGAACCCCTAGGGAAGGTTTTAAAACCTTTTCTCCTAGAACAAGGACAATCTATGATATGTACAGGACAAGGGAACCCAGAGTCTTAGAAGAAGATTATGTGCAAAAGAATGCTTTTGGTAGTACTTCTCTGTGTTGTGATAGCAGGCAACGATCAGCCTCGCCAGCTACAAGCTATTTCACAGCAAGAAGCTTACATTTTTCAGCCGCAACTCAGAACAAGACTGGGTTTATACCACCAAGCCACCAACAGAGCCCAAAGAGAACTCCTTTATCATCTATCATATGGAATAGAGCAGACACCTCTAGAGACAGGCAGAACCAGGAAGCATTCCTGAGGACACCATCACCAATGGAAATCGACCCTGCTGACCAGTCCATGTATCCCAGGTGTTTTCAGGAGAATAGGAGATATGAATTTTACCATTCACAGAGTGTTTACCAAGGTGTTGGTTTAAATGCCCCCGTGTATAATGCAATGAGTCCTGACCCATTTGAGAACTCCGAGAATATGCCGTTCTACCATGAAGACAACCCATTTGCTAGGTCTTTCTTTAGCAATACCTTTGGACAGAGCAGGAAACAGAGATTTGGACAAAGTCCTTTTTGGGGCCAACAGGAAGAACATTCTTCCTGGTCCGACTTTCATGAAAGCAGGAAACCATTCACTTCTTCTGCCAGAGGCTTTGAAATGATCTCTGTTGAAGCAAATAGTGCATTAGCTGGTCCTTGCCATAGTGTTCCTTCTCAACACTGGGGGTCATTTTCTCCTAGTTACAGAACAGATATTTCCAGACACCAGGAGAAGCCACATCCCTCTCCGTTTGATTCTCAGACATCCACACTGGAGCTCATGGGAGTGTCACAAGGTAATAGGAACCAGTCTACTCATTTCAGCACGCCAAATGTTTTCTCCACGACTGGTTCAAGCTATCACATCAAATCTGGTGGCTTAGAATGTCAACAGGACAGTTCTCCTATGGAAGTACATATAAACAAAGAACCTTACTCATTTGGAATTGCTCAGACTCTAGCATCCTCATTCAAAACTGCCTTCCCACAGATTCCTGATGACAGAGGGAAGCCTCAGAGTCCCAGCTTTCAGAATCCCACAGTCACTTTGCAGAAAATTAAGCCTGCCTCTCTTCCAGTAAGAAACTATACAGAAGTCACTGTGACAAACAGTGATTCAGTTGATTCTCCACCTCTAATTGAAAGCCAATCCAATATAGTGGTCACAGAAGTGATAAAAAAAGGTAAGAGTTATACTGGGAACAGAAAACTTGGTTCAGCAACTTCCCTTCCTTTCATTCAGGAAAGCCAAACAACATCACCTTTTCGCAGCCCAAATCAAGGTTGTCACCACGAATTAACAGCAAGTAGTGAAGATATTTCAAGCATTATTAAAAATAACCATGGGAGTCCTGGACGTAATGATAATCAAAACGCACAGTCTCCAGAAAAGTCTGCTGTTTTGGATGCGAAGGGAGAACCATCCACCACAACTTATGCAACCAACTGTAGCGAGTCAGCTGCTGACCAGGGTGTGCCACGGGATTCTTCAGATCTGTCATTGGGTACACTACCAAATTCCTCACCATCAAATGATTCTTGCCTTGATGCTTCGCTGATTCCTCCTACTACAGTGTTCTCCTGGAAATGTCCTTCAGGCAAAGATCTATCTCTGGGAGAAAGAGAAGAAAAAGACAATGATTGTAAGAACCAAAATAGTCAATTTTCCCTAAGCCTCTCAGAAAACCGAAAGAGCAGTGATGATGGTGTGCCTGTACATAGTGAAGTGGCTGATGTTGTCAAGTGCAATTCACGCCCTCCTTTCAGGGATGGAAAGGGAAAAGGAAAAACACGACGACGTATATCCTATATCGAAAAATTAAGCAAAACGGAAAGTAGATCCATACCTACACGTGACAGCCGTAGCCTCACTGAGGGAACGCCAAGCAATTCCAAGCCTCCTGAGCATCACGCAATGTACTGTACCTTACCAAGAAAATCAGCCAGCTTTCTCATCAGTAACAGGAAGTCTGAAAGTAAGATGATGCCTTCTTTGCTTAGGAACGAGCCACTTGCATTCCAAATCAAAAATGATGTGGAAGATCCCGTAGGGAAGTACATGCTGAACAAATGCAGTCCCAGTTCTTGTAAGTCAGAGAGCACATGTTCCGAAGGAGTTTCAGACTCAGTCTCAGCAGCACCTGAAGCTGCAGAGGGGATGGCAAGTATGACAAGCAGTGAATCTGCTTCTGTTAGAGAAGGACCGCTTCCAGTCCTCATCAAGAGGGCTGTGTCATGCCCTTCTGGGGTACCATATGCCTCAACAGGGGGAGAGGAAAGAGAAAAAGTTTTGGTCTCAGATACAGATGCTTCTACTATAACATTAAGGCCTTGGGAGAGATGCATTAACCCTCTGGGAAGTGGCTCATCTGTTTGGGAGTGTTCTTCAAGCAAAAGACACCACCAAAAGGAGTGCTTTCAAGAATGTACTGAAAAGAATGGTAAAATTTCTACCTCCAGGACAGGTATATTTTCCCATCCAGATGAACACACTTTACCTTTTTCTTCAGATATGTCAGGAAAAGAAAGTGGGAAAACATTACATAAATTTAAGACTACTAGTATGTTTTCTGTTTCTGGTGATGAAGATCACGTGAAATGTCTTGAGGTGGTTTCAATATATTATACTCTACCAAGGAAACATAGCAAAAAATTCTGTAACCTTCTTCAAAAGTATACACAAAATATTGATTCACTTACAGAATCAACTAAAGTGGGGACTAAAACATCTCCTAATGCTTCAGAAAAAGACAAACTAAGTTGTTCTACCCAAGAGCAGTCAGCAGCATCTTCATCTAAAGATCTAAAGGTGCAGGTCAGCCCTGCTCAGGAGAACAGCCATCTTTCTCACACCACTGAAAATATGACTGTTTTACAATTACCAAGTTTGGGGCCCTCAGAACCTACATTACAGGATATGGCTTCTATTGAAGCAGATATTTCTCTTCATAAAGAAGAACCTAAATCTAGAGAGATTTCCCCATGTAACTTTGCTAAAACACCTCTATGTGATTCACAAAACAGGAAAGAGAAAGGGAAAAAATTGCGAAGTGAAAACCTGTATACGTCACCAATGCATCAGGAAAAAAAAGTTACAAGAGATAAATCTGAAAATTGTCAACAATCCATTAAATCAGGTAACAGTTATTTTTCTAACCTCCCATCCCATTCAGAAGAGAATGTTGAAAATTCCCAAATCATTAGACCTTCTGGGGAGTATACAGGTAGTGCTATAGCCTTTACAGCTACTGGAAGTCTTCCGAAAGTTATAACAGGCGTAGATATAGATGATAGTGCCAATGGATTGCAGTCCAGGGAAGTAAGAGGGAAAATTAGAAAAGATTTCCCCAAAAAACCTGATAAACCACTTTCTGACTCAGAAAGCCAAGTCTTTGCTCTTACTCCAGCCTTGCATAAACTACAGCTTGATGAGAAGACTTGTTCAAGTAAACCAGATTTAGACAGTTTGCCGTCTGAACCCAGAGAACTACCCGGAAGAAGTCAGGAGGTAAATATGACAGAGAACAAGGCTGAAGATGAAATACAGAAGTTGGCATGGAATCGACCTTCACTTCCTGAAGGAAGTAATAAAAATAAAAAAAGCTTGGATGACCTAGAAAAAGGGAAAAACAGATCTTCAGTTAAACACAGATTGGCAGTTATGTCCAAAGCAAGCAGAAAATTTCCAGCTAAGGATTTATACCCCAGAAGACATGTGGCTACTCTCTTTCCTCAAAGTGGGAACAGTTCTGGCTTTAGCACTTTATCACTTGGCACCCCAGAGTGTAAACCACTGTCTCCTGAGCCTACTTTAAAGTCCGCAGAATTCACAGATGAAAGCAGGTTAAGTAATGATGGAATGGATGTGGAGAAATATGAGGACTCTCTCCAGGTTACTGCAATATCCAACAGGGAAGCTTCTACACACTTAAGCAATCAGAAATCCTACAACATTTCACAACCACATCAAAACGAGTTTGAAAATATCTCTGAATCACAACCAAATTATGAGAATTCTAAGGATGTAATAGTAGCTCAGATTTTGGAAGAAGAGTCGGGAGCCCTGGCCCAACCTACATGGATCAGTGTTAGGGAAGCAGACCCTGACCATCAGAAGAGGCTGTGCCCTCCTTTTCAATTGGAGCCTGCAGAGACATCTACAGTAAGCATCCCAATAGCCAATTGTCAGCAACAACAAAGAAGTGCTGCATCTCTGGAATGGGAACCTGAGCCACACCCCTATCGTTCAAAGAGTTTAAAAAGCATCAATGTGCATGGTGATCTGCTCCGAAAAAGTCATCCTCCAAAAGTCAGAGAGCGCCATTTTTCTGAAAGTACTTCTATCGACGATGCCCTGAGTCGAATGACCCTTGGGAATGAAATCTCTAACAGCAGTGGGTACAGTCGAAGATTCAAATCTTTTTCTGAACTTCCTTCCTGTGATGAAAATAAAAGGTGGGCTTTGTATAACAGCAGGACAAAAATGGGTCCTAGGTCTGCAACATCTATATCCAGACCTATTGACTATGGGATTTTTGGGAAAGAACAGCAACTGGCTTTCTTGGAGAATGTAAAGAGGTCACTCACCCAAGGAAGATTATGGAAACCAAGTTTTCTTAAGAACCCTGGCTTCCTGAAAGATGATGCAGATAACCCTCCTAACCCAACAGAGTCATCAAGTTCAAGTTCTAGTAATCAGATGCCCAAAGATGGCTTATCTCTAAGTGCACCGCTTAATATCTATGACGAGGATCCAGTAGACTCAGATTGTGACACAGACACAACCACAGATGACGAATACTACCTGGATGAAAATGACAAAGAATCAGAACTGTGAGGCTTTTTCAGTAAAATGTATAACCTTTTCACCAAAAGTTTGCAATGTAAATAAAGTATAAGTATATATGTCTATGGAAAGGACAGATATTAAAAAAAAAAATCTAGTCTGGGCAGTGCCTGCTCTGAAACAATCCGAATTCTCTTTTCTTCCCCCTCCACACCCTATATATAGACTTCCTGAATTCTAGAGCAATGAATTCTTGTTTAGAGGGATTCTCTGCTGTTTTCTTCCTCTGTGAATATCCTTGGCCTTCTGCCACTCAGCCCCAACTTTAACTCACTGCCTAGTTTTGGCTTTCTGCCCTATTTTCCCCCTAACTTTCTTATAGCTTTCATGGTGATTTACAACTTTAATATCCCAGCACAACAGCAAAACTCTGTCTTGCCTCGTCCAGTCCCTACCGTGTATTCATGACGTTAAATAAAATGTAGGGATGATAACAGTGGAAGTAAGTATTATTATCCTATTTGACTTATCAACATTTAGGAGGTTTAGAGTTTGGGTGTTGGGGTTTTTTTCCCTTTTGAACAAAGATAAGGGGATTTCTATAAGGACATCCTGTTTTATCCATAGTAGCTAGGGAGGCCCATTATTTGAAGTGCTTGTTGAGATTATAGGTGAAAGGTGAATCCCTAGTAAGCCAAAGAACATTAGTACTCCTAGGAATTCCTTTGAAATAGTTTCTAGGATGGTACAGAGGGTGGCTTAGCCATAGACTTTCTGCTTAGGAAGAGAACATAACTGAGGGATGAAGATAAGTGGACATCCTTTTGTGAGACTGACGTCCTTACTGCAACTCTCTCAGCAACTGTTTCTTTTTTTTTCCATTTCTCCAGAATCAACCATTTAAAATGTTTCTTTATTTGCAGGAGAGAGCACTTTTTCCCATGTGAGACATTTTAGTCACACGTGGTAGCCTAAAGTACTACCAGGTCAGATCTGACACCTTGGGGTTCACAGGCTTCTTTGCAGACCATTCACCAAACCCTTAGAAATGAGAAGGCAGAGCTTCTAAGAGCTTGCCACTATCGTTCCTTCAATAATTTATCTAGACTAATTATTTAAGTAAAATTTCATAAACCATGATCTATGTTTTCTATTTTAAAATATTAAAAGTTAATATTTTAATATTAAGATTCTTGGTTTTTTAAATGATCAACTTGCATGTTCTATTTCGGTAAATACTCTGAGTCTACACATATGTTGCAAAAGGTGAAATGAAGTTAGCTTGTTTTTCACTAAACTTAGCCTATATCAACAGGTAAGTTAAGGTCAGGCTAAATGACTGCTTTGGGGCCCTGGTTCTCTGTACTAGAATCTACCATCTGAATTAAAAGGTAATTGATGGCCAGTGCTCACCTGTACTATTTGTAATGTTTGCTTATTGTTCTGGCTCAAGAATCAAGAAAACAGAAAATTCATGAAAAAAGCACCTTCTATAGTTTTATGCCTTTATAAAACACTTCGTTAAAGAAGTATAGCAAATGTCTATGTATTTTAACACACAAACTGCTGCTTTTTAATATTCATTTTTGATATAGCTATAGTAATTTAAAATAGTCATTCATTTTTATATGCATATTTGTTTCCTAAAATATATAATCATTATTAAAGTAAATATTCACATAAATGGAGTAAATAATGAGGGAATCAATACTAATAAGTATGTGGTAAATTAAGTTGTTTTAAATAATAAATTCTATAACCATAAATTTTACGTGTAAAGTCTTATGAGATTATTTTAATTTTTAGAGACTTCCCTCTAGATAATTTACCTGCTTACACTGTAAATACATTGCTGTTAATTAAACTCCAACTGCTACTAACAAGATTTTGGCTGATGATAAGCTAATAAAAGCTATTTTGTGTAGGAGCTACAGGTGTGCCTGTACTGGGGGTTGTGAAAGGAAGTCCACTTAAGTTATGGTAAAGCCAGGTATCAAATTGGAAAATCCACACTTCCATAAAAGGAATATACTCCACTGAATGCCAGAGGGTTAAAGAGGCCTTATTGCTAGTTTATTGTTGATAATGATAATAATGCTTAATGCTTCAGAATAACCCATTTAAATGTACAGTGTAAATATGTAAATATTTCACTTTGAGGCTCTTCGTGACTGGCGCTTACTTCTGTGTTTCTGAAACATATAATAAGCCTTAAGCACTGTCGTTTAAAATGTTGTCAAGTAATCCTTTTATGTACTTGCTCTCTAGTTATGAAATGTGTTACAAGATGAGGTACAAATTTAAAACAATGCCTGTGTTGAAATAAATGATTTAAAATAGATGCATTATTTGACTTGGTTTTTATTCCCATCCTCAAATAATTTATTTTATTTTATTTTTATTTATTTATTTATTTTATTTTGGTTGCTCTGGGTCTTTGTTGCTGTGCATGGGCTTTCTCTAGTTGCGGTGAGCAGGGGCTACTCTTTGTTGCAGTGAGCAGGCTTCTCCTTGTGGTGGCTTCTCTTCTTGCAGAGCATGGGCTCTAGGCACACGGGCTTCAGTAGTTGTGGCTCACGGGCTTAGTTGCTCCTTAGCATGTGGGATCTTCCCTGAGCAGGGATCAAACCCGTGTCCCCTGAATTGGCAGGCGGACTCTTAAACACTGCACCACCAGGGAAGCCCTCGAATGATTATTTTTAAGTGTGAAAGTCTCAGGAAAAATTTTTAAAAAGGGGGAGTGGGCCAGTGGGGTGGACAAATGCATTCAAACAAATCTTTCTGGTGGCTATTGAATAAGATCAGGCATTTGAATGACTTTACAAAACAATGGCTCCTTCTCTCTCCTCCTTCCATTTGTACCAAAAAGTGATCAGCCAACAAAATGGAGATCAATGTACCTGGCTGCAAAAGAGAGGAGGAGTGAGGAGGGTCTGGCATTTCTCTCTGAGAGTTCTCACACGTATGAAGGAAGAGGAAGCCCCGTGCAGTTGGGTCGTCTGCTGCCCAGTAGCACTTATGAAAGATAAGCAGATCTTTCCAGTTGAAATGTAAAGACATGCAATGTTAATTCCTGCTTAGCGCAACTTAGTAGATTTGTGTTAATCTTTTTTCTAGGAAAGGAACCCTAAGCCATCTCTCTACAGGACAGGAGAGTGTCATCATCTTGAATATGAGCAGTATTTTATTCAAAATATTTTTACTGTCCTTTATTAAAATTTAAAATACATTACATCAGCTAAGATTTTTAGTTGTAGACAATATAATCCTCTCTAGGTGGTTCAAGTAGAAAAGGATTTATTAAAGCATATATATTTCACTCAGAAACACATTGGTAGGGCTCAGGAGATAAACATTAGGCTGAAATTCCAGGTCCGATTCCTAAAACCATGCCCTAGATTATTAGACTGCCATGAGAGCTTCTGTCCGTGTTTCCACCAGGAAGTATGTATAGAGTTACACATAATAATTTGTATTGCTACAATGTTTGCTGTGGCAAAAACTGGAAACAAAGTGAATACCTAGTAAGAAGTAACTGAATATATTATGAACATCTACATATGTAATATGATGAAACCATTAAAACAATAAAATATAACTGTATAAGTTGACAGAAGAATTTGCAGGAGGTACTATTGAGTGAAAAGTACAAAATCTCATTTTTGTAAAGCATTAACCAAGAAACCTGCATATGCATGCGTACATATGGAGGGATACATGCTAGGCTATTAATGTTGGTTGATTTGTGGCCAGATGGGGGATGGGATGGGGAGGGATGTTCAAGAACAGCAGAAAAGAGAGAGAAGAGGTAGCCAAGACCCCTCCAAAAAAGAAACTATACTCGATGGGCGATGACATAGAGGACTGGGATAGGGAGGGTGGGTGGAGGGATTTGCGGAGGGAGGGGATATGGGGATATATGTATAAACACGGCTGATTGATGTTGGTGTACAGCAAAAGGTGGCACAGCATCGTAAAGCAATTATACTCCAATAAAGAGCTATAAAAAAAAAGAAAAAAGACTATAAATATACACACACGGGTATACATAGGAATCAATGTGTGTGTGTAATTATGATTGTATTTATGCACTTAGAATGTTTTATCAGTGGGCATATAGCTTAAAAAGTTAAAGATAATTTTTTAAAAGATTTACAATCCAGAGAATACTTAATAACTTTTCTTTTAGAAAATTAATATTTGTACTTGTCTATGAAAAATTGTGGGTTTTTTTTCAGTTGTATTGAGATATAATTGAGATACAGCACTGTATAAGTTTAAAGTGTACAGCATAATGACATGATTTACCTATATTGCAAAATGATTAGCACAATAAATTTAGTTAGCATTCATCATCTCATACAGATACAAAAAGAAGCTGGGGAGAAGAAGAAAATCGTTTTTTTCCTTGTGTTGAGAAATTTCAGGAAATATTGTTTTAATAAAATAAATGCTGGCGCTAATTTTTCCTCTGAGCCCATGCTTTCTATTCCATCCATCCTTTCCAGATTAGGCTGTCACTGCAGTCTAGAGTAGACTCAGAAGTACTTCTGGAAATGCTTTGCAGGTATACAGTGGTTGGTGATATGATAGCCTTCCCAGTAGACACTTTTTTTCTTTTCTCTGGCAATTCCATTCTCCAGCTGACACCCCATCACCACCACCACCTGCCGAAGTCCAGCTCCGTCGGGTCCAGGAGTACCCAAGGGATGAGTGGCATCAGCGCAAGGAAGAGACGAGGAGGCCTGTGTCAGCTATGCAGGATCTCTCTTTATTGTCGGAGCTTTGTGTGTTTATATAGTAAGCATAGCTCAGAAAAAATCTTTTATGACAGAGCAAGTTTAAAGAGTATACAATAAAAGCCAAACCTCTCTTTTTGCCAGCATTTAGTAGCCTGAGGTGCCTGCCTTTTCCACCAAGGAGTGGTGGGAGGGGATTTGGTGGGGCAGACACGGAGAAAGAATGTGTCAACCCCTGGTTCTTTCCTGGGGACATAGAAACAGGGAGGGAAAGTGGGTGGGGAAGTGGGTGGTAATAACCTAAACATTCCTCTCATTCCTGATTCCCTAAATGGTGCCCCTCTTCCTAGAAATATTTCTGAGTTTCCCCCAGGGAATGTTCTTCCAGGGGAACCTTGCTTCAGAGGGAAAGAACAAGCTGGGCTAATCAAGATTCCTAGTAAGCATAGTATTACAAAGAAACAAAGAACAGAATGTAAAATGGGTGGAGATGGTCTGGGGCCTGTCCTTGCGGAGCGGTTGCCTTGCAATTCTCCTGCTCCGAAATGCCCTTCCAAGGAGTTCTCGCCTTGCAGTCCTCCTTGGAGCCTGGTGACCCTGTCACAGCATTGGCTTGTCCAGATGGCTCCCGACAACCACGACCACCACCACCACCACCACCACCACCAACACCACCACCGTATGTTCACTGTGGAAGAATCAATGTTCTTACAAGACCCTAAGAGTCTGAGCACAATTGATCGGTTCAGGGATGAGTGCCTGATTCAGACTGGACCAATGAGTAGTGTGTTTTGGGAGGAAATACCCCTATATTCTGAGATTCTAAATGCAAGTTAATGTTTAAACCAATTGTCTCATAATCTAAAATCCACACCTGGAACTGTAATGTATGGAAAGGCAGACACTGAGTTTATATCCCTAGCACATTGCAGAATGCATGACAAAAAGTGGGTGCTGAATAAATAGTATTGAAATAATCAAGAATAAATTTTTATGAAATCTAAGCTTGTCTAAGCCCAAGTAAGGTTATTTTTTATTTTATTTATTTATTTATTTTCATAGTCTTTATTGGAGTATAATTGCTTTACAGTGTTGTATTAGTTTCTGCTGTACAACAAAGTGAATCAGCTATATGTATACATATATCCCCATATCTCCTCCCTCTTGAGCCTCCTTTGCACCCTCCCTATCGCATCCCTCTAGGTCATCACAGAGGACCGAGCTTATCTCCCTATGTATGCAGCAGCTTCCCACTAACTATTTTACATTTGGTAGTGTATATAAGTCAATGCTACTCTCTCACTACGTCCCAGCCTCCCCATCCCCACCGTGTTCTCTAGTCCATTCTCTACATCTGCATCTTTAATCCTGCTCTGCCACTAGGTTCATCAGTACCATTTTTCTAGATTCCATATATATATATGCATTAGCATACAGTATTTGTTTTTCTCTTTCTGACTTACTTCACTCTGTATGATACTCTCTAGGTCCATCCACCTCACTACAAATAACTCAATTTCATTCCTTTTTATGGCTGAGTAATATTCCATTGTATATATGTGCCACATCTTCTTTATCCATTCATCTGTTGATGGACATTTAGGTTGCTTCCATGTCCTGGCTACTGTAAACAGTGCTGCAATGAACGTTGTGGTACATGTCTCTTTTTGGATTGTGAATTTCTCAGGGTATATGCCCAGGAGTAGGATTGCTGGGGTCATGTTGTAGTTCTATTTTTAGTTTTTTAAGGTAGTTCTATTTTTACTTTTCTCCATTGTATATTCTTGCCTCCTTTGTCAAAGATAAGGTGACCATATGTGTGTGGGTATATCTCTGGGCTTTCTATCCTGTTCCTTTGATCTATATTTCTGTTTTTTTGCCAGTACCATACTGTCTTGATTATTGTAGTTTTGTAGTATACTCTGAAGTAAGGGAGCCTGAGTCCTCCAGCTCCATCTTTCCTTCTCAAGATTGCTTTGGCTATTTGGGGTCTTTTGTGTTTCCATATAAATTGTATAATTTTTTGTTCTAGTTCTGTGAAAAATGCCATTGATAATTTGATAGGGATTGCATTGAATCTGTAAATTGTTTTGGGTAGTATAGTCATTTTCACAATGTTGATTCTTCCAATCCAAGAACATGGTATATCTCTCCATCTGTTTGTGTTGCCTTTGATTTCTTTCATCAGTGTCTTATAATTTTCTGCATACAGGTCTTTTACTTCCTTAGGTAGGTTTATTCCTAGGTATTTTATTGTTTTTGTTGCAATGGTAAATGGGAGTGTTTCCTTAATTTCTCTTTCTGATTTTTCATTGTGGGTATAGGAATGCAAGAGATTTATGTGTGTTAATTTTGTACCCTGCCACCTTACCAAATTCCTTGATTAGCTCTAGTAGTTCTCTGGTAGCATCTTTAGGATTTTATATATATACTATCATGTCATCTGCAAACAGTGACAGTTTTACTTCTTTTCCAGCTTGGATTCCTTTTATTTCTTTTTCTTCTCTGATTGCTGTGGCTAAAACTTCCAAAACTATGTTTAATAATAGTGGTGAGAGTGGGCACCCTTGTCTTGTTCCTGATCTTAGGGGGAATGCTTTCAGTTTTTCACCATTGAAAATGATGTCGGCTGTGGGTTTGTCATACATGTCCTTTATTATGTTGAGGTATGTTCCCTCTATGCCCACTTTCTGGAGAGTTTTTATCATAAATGGGTGTTGAATTTTGTCAAAACCTGTTTCTGCATCTGTTGAGATGATCATATGGTTTCTACCCTTTAGTTTGTTAATATGGTGTATCATATTGATTGATTTGAGTATATTAAAGAATCTCTGCATTCCTGGGATAAACCCCACTTGATCATGGTGTGTGACCTTTTTAATGTGGTGTTGGATTCTGTTTGCTAGTATTTTGTTGAGGATTTGTGCATCTACGTTCATCAGTGATATTGGCCTGTAATTTTCTTTTTTTGTGACATCTTTGTCTGGTTTTGGTATCAGGGTGATTGTGGCCTTATAGAATGAGTTTGGGAGTGTTCCTCCTTCTGCTATATTTTGGAAGAGTTTGAGAAGGATAGGTGTTAGCTCTTCTCTAAATGTTTGATAGAATTCACCTCTGAAGCCATCTGGCCCTGGGATTTTGTTTGTTGGAAGACCTTAATCACAGTTTCAATTTCACTGCTTGTGATTTGTCTGTTCATATTTAGTCCCTCATGATCCTTTGTATTTCTGTGGTGTCAGTTCTTACTTCTCCTTTTTCATTTCTGATTCTGTTGATTTGAGTCTTCTCCCTTTTTTTCCTGATGAGTCTGACTAATGGTTTATCAATTATGTTTATCTTCTCAAAGAAACAGCTTTTAGTTTTATTGATCTTTGCTATTGTTTCCTTCATTTCTTTTTCATTTATTTCTGACCTGATCTTTATGATTTCTTTCCTTCTGCTCACTTTGGGGTTTTGTTGTTGTTCTTCTTCTTTCTCTAATTGTTTTACATGTAAGGTTAAGTTGTTTTTTTAAGATTTTTCTTATTTCTTGAGGTAGGATTATATGGCTATGAACTTCCCTCTTAGAACCACTTTTGCTGCATCCCACATGTTTTGGGTTGTCATGTTTTCATTGTCATTTGTTTCTAGCTATTTTTTGATTTCCTCTTTGATTTCTTCAGTGATTTCTTGGTTATTTAGTAGCATGTTGTTTAGCCTCCATATGTTTGTATCTTTTAGTTTTTATCTTGTAATTGGTATCTAGTCTCATAGCATTGTGGTCAGAAAAGATGCTTGATATGATTTCAATTTTCTTAAATTTGTTGAGGCTTGATTTGTGACCCAAGATATGATATATCCTGGAGAATGTTCCACGTGAACTTGAAAAGAAAGTGTATTCTGTTGTTTTTAGGTGGAATGTCCTATAAACATAGATTAATTCCATCTGGTCTAATGTGTCATTTAGAGCTTGTGTTTCCTTACTGAATTTCTGTTTGGATGATCTGTTCATTTGTGTAAGTGGGGTGTTAAAATCCCCTACTATTATTGTGTTACTGTCAATTTCGCATTTGCCTTATGTATGGAGGTGCTCCTATATTGGCTGCATAGATATTTACAGTTGTTATATTTTCTTCTTTGACTGAGTCCTTGATCATTATGTAGTGTCCTTCCTTGTTTCCTGTACCATTCTTTAAAGTCTATTTTGTCTGAGTATTGCTACTCCAGCTTTCTTTTGATTTCCATTTGCATGGAATATCTTTTTCCATCCCCTCACTTTCAGTCTGTATGTGTCCCTAGTTCTGAAGTGTGTCTCTGGTAGTCAGCATATATATGGGTCTTGTTTTTATACAAATTCAGCCAGTCTGTGTCTTTTGGTTGGAGCATTTAATCCACTCACATTTAACATAATTATTCATATGTATGTTCCTTTTACCACTTTGTTAATTGTTTTGGGTTTGTTTTTGTAGGTCTTTTCCTTCTCTTATGTTTCCTGCCTAGAGACATTCCTTTAGCATTTGTTGTAATGCTGGTCTGGTGGTGCTGAATTTTCTTAACCTTTGCTTGTCTGTAAAGCTTTTGATTTCTCCATCAAATCTTAATGAGATTCTTGCTGAGTAGAGTAATCTTAGTTATAGGTTTTTCCCTTTCATCACTTTAAATATATCCTGCCACTCCCTTCTGGTCAGCAGGTTTTCTGCTGCAAGATCAACTGTTAACCTTATGGGTTTTCCCTTGTATGTTATTTGTTGCTTTTCTCTTGCTGCTTTTGATAATTTTCTTTGTATTTAATTTTTGATAGTTTGATTAATATGTGTCTCAGTGTGTTTCTCCTTGGGTTTATACTATATGGGACTCTCTGTGCTTCCTGGACTCAATTGACTATTTCTTTTCCCATGTTAGGGAAATTTTTAACTACAATCTCTTCAAATATTTTCTTGGACACTTTCTCTTCTTCTGTGACCCCTATAATTCAAATGTTGATACATTTAATGTTCTCCCAGAGGCCTCTGAGACTATCCTCAATTCTTTTCATTCTTTCTTCTTTCTTCTGCTCTGTGGCAGTTATTGCCACCATTTTATCTTTTGGGTCACTTATCCATTCTTCTCAGTTATTCAGCTATTGATTCCTTCTAGAGTAGTTTTAATTTCAGTTATTGTGTTGTTCATCACTGTTTGTTTGCTCTTTAGTTCTTCTGGCTCCTTGTTAAATGTTTCTTGTATTTTCTCCATCTGCCTTCATACTATTTCTGAGATCTTGGATCATCTTTACTATCATTACTATGAATTCTTTTTCAGGTAGACTCCCTATCTCTTCTTCATTTGTTTGGTCTTATGGGTTTTTACCTTGTTCCTTCATCTGCTGCATCTCTCTCTGTCTTCTCATTTTGTTTAACTTACTGTGTTTGAGGTCTCCTTTCCTCAGACTGCAAGGCTGTAGTTCCTCTTAATTCTGTTGTCTGTCTCCAGTGGGGAGGTTTGTCCAGTGGCTTGTGTAGGCTTCCTGGTGGGGGGGACTGGTGCCTGTGTTCTGGTGGGTGGAGCTGGATCTTGACCTTCTGATGTGCAGGGCCACATCTGGTGATGTGTTTTGGGGTGTCTGTGAGCTTAGTATGACTATAGGCAGTCTGTCTGCTAATGAGTGCAGTTGTGTTCCTGTCTTGCTAGTTGTTTGGCATGAGGCATCCAGCACTGGAGCTTGCTAGCCATTGGGTGGGGCTTGATCTTAGTGTTGAGATGGAGACCTCTGTGAGAGCTCTTGCTGATTAATATTCCATAGGGCCAGGAGGTTTCTGGTGATCCAACATCCTGGACTCAGCTCTCCCACCTTGGAGGCCCAGGTCTGACCCCTGGCTGGGGCACCAAGACCCCTCAAACTGCACAGCATGGAAGAAAAGGAAGAGGAACAAAAAAAAAAAAAAAAAAGAAAGAAAGAGAACAGACAAAACCCCAAGAGAAATGGTAAAAGCAAAACTAAACAGAAAAAATCACACAAGAGACATACAGACACACACTCACAAAAAGAAAAGAAAAGAAAAAGAGAAAAAAAAGAACAGAAAAAAAAGAGAGAGAAAACAAAGAAGAGAGCTAATAAAGAAAGCAAAGAAACCAATAAACAAACCCACATTATGAACATACACACTAAAAACTAAACTAACAAAAACCATAGAACCAGAAATAAGTCAAAAGCACAAAGCAAACCAGGAAATCCTCTATTACTTCTGGGTAGGTCTATATACCTGCGGTGGGCACTGTGGTATCAGCTCAGACTCTGATCTGGCCTGACTCCCACATGTACTCACCCTCAAAGTCCACAGTTGCCCCCAAAGTCCACAGCCTTAATTGTAGTATCACTTGTCTATTCAGGTGATCCACAGATGCGGGTCTACCAAACCAATTGTGGGTATTTAATCTGCTGCTCCTGTGACTGTACGGAGAGGTTTCCATTTCTCTTCTTTGGTCCCACAGCCCCCAGCGTTCAGTTTTGGTTTTGGTCCTGCCTCTGCGTGTGGGCAGCTCTCAGGTGTTGGTTCCCCACCCAGGCAAGAGGGGGCAAAAGCAGTGGCTGATTAGGGCTCACTTGCTCACTCAGGCTGGGGGGGAGGGAGGGATATGGCAGTCTTATTGAAATGTGCAGGTAGTGCCTGCAGCAGCAGAGGTCAGCGTGAGCCTGAGGGGCACTGTGTGTCCTCCCAGGGAAGTTGGCCCCTGATTGCAGGACTCTTGGCAGTGGCAAGCTGCACCAGCTGCTGAGGGTGTGGACTGTGGCCTGCTTTGCACACAGGACACTTGGTGGCCACGGCAGCAGCTTGTGTGTTCCAATATAACAGCTGCAGCTCACGCTGGCACTTGTGTAGGCATTACGCTGCTGTCTGTGAGCACACAGGACAGGATGCTCCTATGGCAGCCTGTCTCTTGAGCACCAGAAACAAAGGTCTTCTGCCTCTCCGTCAGGCCCAGACTTTTCCCCGGACTCTGTCCCAGCTAGCTGTAATGCACTAGCCCCCCTAAGCTGTCCTCACTCAGCCAACTCCAGTCCTCTCCCTGAGGTCTGACCTCTGATGCCCAACCCTCAGTGCCCAGACCCCACCCGCCCCAGCAGGCGAGCAGACAAGCATCTCAGGCTGGGAAATGCTGGTCGGCAGTGATCCTCCATGCAGGGATCTCTCCACTCTGCCCTCCATGCACCTGTTGCTGACTTCTCCTCTGAAGCTCCTAAGCTCCCTCCCCCCATCCCCACCAGTGAAGGGGCTTCCCAGTGTGTGGAAACTTTTTCCCCTTCACAGCTCCCTCCCAGAGAGGCAGGTCCCATCCCAATTTCTTTGTCTCTTTTTTTTTCCCCTTTTTCTTTTGCTCTATCCAGTTACGTGGGGATTCTCTTGCCTTTTTGGAAGTCTGAGGTCCCCTGCCAGAGTTCAGCAGGTGTCCTGTATTGTAGGAGCTGCTCCACATGTAGATGTATTCTTGATGTATTTGTGGGGAGGAAGGTGATCTCCACGTCTTACTCCTCTGCCATCTTCCTGTGAACTCTATTTTTTATTTTATTTATTTATTTTTTTATTTAGGCCTCATCAGGTCTTCATTTCTGTGTGCGGGCTTTCTCTAGTTGTGGCGAGTGGGGGCTACTCTTTGTTCCAGCTTCTCATTGCAGTGGCTTCTCTTGTTGTGGAGCATGGGATCTAGGCACACAGGCTTCAGTAGTTGCAGCATGCAGGCTCAGTAGTTGTGGCACATGGGCTTAGCTTCTCCGAGGCATGTGGGATCTTCCTGGACCAGGAATCGAATCCGTGTCCCCTGCATTGGCAGGAGGATTCTTAACCACTATGCCACTAGGGAAGTCTCCCAAGTAAGGTTTTTATTAGTAACACTGAAAGTGAGACAGTTCTCTAATGTTAAAATATGAATTTATTATAATGACACAGGGATTTCCCAGAAACCAAGGGCAGAGATGCTGCTTATGAATTGTACCAAGCCTCTATAGCACATTGCACAGAAAACCCAGAGTTTTCTGTTTCTTCTCCATTTTCAGTCTAAAAGTAAAAAAAAAAAAAAAAAAAAAAAATGACATTTACTTTGCCTCTGTTTAAGAGAACAGTTACAAATTGAAATCTCTTAACCCTGATTTTAAACTCCCAAGGAAAAGATTCTAATTGGTTCAGTATGAGGCAGGTCCTAAACTATGGACTTATATTGGTGGAGGCAATCTGCCACGGGCCCTGGACCTACCTGAACAGCTTTGCTGGGTATGCCAAGAATGTAAGTTCTTGGCTATTCTTTACCCATGCCATTTCTCAGGGTGTGTTTTCAGCAAGCATTCTAGAGAAATGAGATAACATTTCCCCACCGACAAAGAGCAGACTTAATTCCCCTTACTCTAGAAATGGTAAGCCCCTAAGTTTAGTGTATATCTCTTGTAATGCAACTCACTTCGAGCATTCACGATAGGCCTTTTGCAGTGTTGCCACAGGACTTTGTGAGGGGAAGGGTGGGTAGGTGGGGGGAGTGGTATTTGTTTACTAGGGTTGCCATAACAAAACTCCACAGGCTGATTGGCTTAAATGATGGAACTTATTTTCTCACATTTCTGGAGGCTAGAAGTCTGAGATCAAGATGTCAGCAGGTTTGATTTCTCCCCACCTCTCTCTCCTTGGATTGCAGATGGCTACCATCTCACTGCATCCTCACATGGTCTGACTTCTGTAGCCAAGCACTCCTTTTGTCTCCCTGTGTGCCCAATTTCCTCTTCTTATTAGGACACCAGTTAGATTGGATTAGGGCCACCCTAATGACCCATTTTTACTTCATCATCTCTTTAAAGGCTCTGTCTCCAAATACAGTGACATTCTGGGGTTAGCACCTCTACATATCAATTACGGAAGAACTCAAATCAGCCCACAACAAGGGATATGGGGACCCTACACAACCCAGCACAGGCTCTGGCTGCTGCTTTTTTTAATTTTTTTATTTTTATTGGTTGCATTGGGTTTTCATTGCTGTGCACAGGCTTTCTCTAGTTGTGGAGAGTGGGGGCTACTCTTCGTTGCTGTGTCCAGGCTTCTCATTGCGGTGGCTTCTTGTTGCAGAGCACAGGCTTCAGTAGTTGTGGCACTCAGGCTCAACAGTTGTGGCTCATGGGCTCTAGAGCACACGCTCAGTAGTTGTGGCACACGGGCTTAGTTGCTCCGTGTCATGTGGGATCTTCCTGGACCAGGGATTGAACCCATGTCTCCTGCATTGGCAGGCAGATTCTTAAACCACCGCGCCACCAGGGAAGTCCCTGGCTACTGCTTTTGCAATGAATAATATTGTTATTTGTCTCTGACCAAGGAGTCTTGTGTCTTTTGACAGAAATGAAACAGTAACAGACTAATGTACTAGCTTGTAAGGAGGGTAAAATCCCAGACACATACAGTTTTTGACACCCATATTTTAGCACCTATAATACTATTTAGATTGCCTCTTTGTCTTTCTTCTCCACTAAACCACAGGAGCTGTGAAGTCAAAGTATACTATTTAAAACATAGTAGGCACGGAATAAATGTTTGTTGAGTGAATGAAATTTGATTTATTATAAAAAACCTAGTCAAGGCGTTGGTTGATCTGAAGAGATACACTTTTTAAGATATGGGTTAGGATGAGAAAGAAAACAAGTTGGTACAGATTCAGTACAGCTAAACAAGTGTTCAGATACAACTATATGGTTTCCTTGATCTGTTCTCAAAAATACTGGGTGTTGCTACATGTTATATAATTTATTAGGCCATATGTTACTACCATCCAGTACCAGCTAACCCTCAGACTATTTCGCTGAAAAAAAATTAATATTTATTTTGAAAGAATGCAAACAAAATGTGTTCCAAACAACTTTTTAAGTGATAGCTAGAGCAGAGCAAAGCTTTCAATTTAAAGTATGCAGACACTCCCACAAAATAAAACTTAGCAGTGAAAATAATGCCAAGTAATGCAACATTTTAGCCCTACGATTTATCAGTGCTTTACTACAGTTCCTGAAAATCTTTCCAAAGTACAAAGCACTCTATCTACAAACTCTGCTCAGCATGACTAAAACAGGTCAAGAGACCTGGGGAAAATATGGTAACGATTCTGCCCTGATAAACCCTGGTCACAGCAAGAAGGCTGAGCAGCCCAGTTAAAGCCAGGACATAAACAGGTGGCTGCCCGGGGCCTGATTCTGGCCATTCTGGATTAAGAAACTATCAGGAGGGCGCAGAAACCTTGTGTCCATACCGGGAGGTGGGTTTCCCCGGCTCACCCAGCCTGTGAAAAACTTTTATTTCCTTTGAATAGATTAAAACCATAAGCAGATAAAAGAAGGGAAAATAATTAACTAGTATAGATAAAACGGTCTGAAATGAGAAGCAGACAATGGCTTCCCTCTGGTAGAGCCCTTGCCAGGCTCTTCTGAGATGCAACTTTCAGCATATAAGGAGTAATCAAGACCAGTCATTCCTCATCAATTGCAGGGGACAGCAGCTTCTGACTTTGAGGTGATGCTCACCCACCAGCCTCAACCGTGACTTCCTCGCTTGAGGCTTGGCCCGAACTCAGTGGATGCCCAGCAAACACCTGTTGAAAGAAGGGAAGTATAGGGGTTAGGGGATTGGGGAGAATGGAGGGAGTCACAGTCCAGGGAGGGAGACTGCTGAGCAGAAAACAAGACGTAGGTAATAAAACTTGGCTGGTGCCAGTATTAACAGAAGGGCTGGGAGAGTTGGCCTCATAGGGAATCAGGGGAGTGACATTTGCTCTGCGTCTGGTAAACCCTGTGAAATTCCTTGTTTGAAGGCATTTCCCTAAACTCTTCAAAGCTCTTCGCCGCTGGGCCTTTTCTCTGGTCCCATAGCAATCGCCACTGGGTTTGCGTCCTTGCCAAACTCCAACAACCAGAAATGGGGGCCGGGCACAGCCTCAAGCACCCTTGTCTTCAACCCTGCGCGGCTGGGGGCTGGGAGTGGGGGGGGGGGGGGCCGTGGTGACGAGTCCATCCCGAGGGCCCCCTCCTGCCCCCGGCAGCGCCCGGGGCTGGCGCCTCCCGCAAGCCCTAGCGTTCCGGTCGGGAGAGAGCCGGGGGCGGGCCGCCGGGCGGTGGCGCACAGCCCGCCCCGGGGTGGGCCCTGCTCCGGCCGCCGCGCTCCCGGCCCCTCCCCGCCGCCGCCGCCGCCGCCGGACTGGACCGCAGCGGCCGGGGGACCATGCACCGCCTCCCGCGGGCCCCGCTGCTGGCGCTGCAGCTCGGCCTGCTGGTGGCCGCGGGGGCCCCCGAGGCGCCGGTCAGCGCGCCGCGGAGCCTGGTGTGGGGGCCCGGGCTGCGGGCGGGCGTCGTTCTGCCCGTCCGCTATTTCTACCTGCAGGCCGTGGACTCGGAGGGCCAGAACCTCACGCGCTCGCCCCCAGGTAGCGTCCGACCGCCGGACCCCTCGCCCCGCCGCGCGCTCCCCTGCGTCCCCGCCGCGCGTCCCCGCCGCGACCGCGCCTCCGGGAACCCGCCCTCGGCGCGGCGTCCTCCCTGCGGGTCTGGTCACCTCCTCCTCTCTCCCCTCCCCGGACCCAAAGGCGGGAGGCAGCGGCCACGAGAGTCTGCGGAATGAATGCGTGAGCTCCGAGGGCGCCTCCTTAGGTAACGCGCAGGGACTGCTGTTCCAAATGTAGGGCGCCCGGCGCGTGAAAGAAAGCGGTGTGAGTCACAAGTGGGAGACGGTCCTTCCACCCTGACTAGTCGACCTATTACGCTTGCAGGGAGTGCCTTCGCCTGTTGAGTCATCAAGCCCAAGCATCGGATCGGCTTACGCGGTTTAGGCCGGATGGGTTTGAAACCGCTCTCTCCTACACAGAGGAAATGTCAGAGCAGCAGGCAGAAAGCAGGCAGTTTTGCAGGCTAGGTTATTGTTTTCTTAGAGTTTTGAGTTCTTGAAAGCAGGTTGCAGGAATTAGTGAAACTCTGAACTCTAGGTTTTCCCTCTACCGAGGGTGGATCTCGTCCCGAATCCCTTCTGCCCAATCTTCCTCCCACGTTCTCCTTAATATCTTACCTTTGCAACGTCTTACAACTTGTCCTGCTAGTTTCAAGTTGTTGCCAGTCAGGATTTGCTAATTTATGTCTAGATTATGTCCTGCCAACTGGCACCCTGTTTTATCAACAACGAGACAATCAGAATACCCAGTGCCCCTTCCACTGCCAGTGGAAAACACAGTACCTTTTTTTTTAGTTTTAGAAAGACTCTCTATGGCCCTAAGGATCAGAAGAAAAGATTCTTACACCCAGATTGTCTTTCACCATTGGGTGTATTTTCTTATTTATAGTTTTCTTTGCTTTCTAAAATTAATTTTATAATGTTATAAATGGGGGGGCTTTAGAAAGGAAAGATGGAAAACTAAGGGAAAAATTAATTTATACATGAAAAAGGAAAGTTATATGATCGAAAATGAAATACTGTTAATCTTACATTTAATGAAAGGACTATAAATTCAAATAATATTCCATTTTTTAATCTAAAAATAATGGCAAAAAGTGTTTAAGTGGTAACACTCAAAGCTGTTCATGAGATACTCTCAGACAGTGACCTGCATCCTCTGCTGGTGGGAGCGCGATTGGTCAATTGTTTCTGGAAAGTAATTTTCTCAACATATGAGGAATCTTAAACATTTACAAACCTAATGTGCAAAAATACGAGTTTCAACAATTAGAAAATGTAATTTTTTAAAAAAATGTCATTTATGAAAAATGTCCATGTCCTTTAATAATCGGACTTCTGAGAAAATGATGAGAATGTGATCAGAGATTTATGTGCAAGGATATTCTTGCAATATTATGATTATTTATTACAATAAGTTTAAAGAGCAACTGTAAGGTAATTGCTATACAAAGTATGGTACATTCACAGGATGGAATATTTTAACAGCTGTTAAAGGTAACATTTCCAATTACACTGATATGAGGTATCTAAAGTAGTAAAGTTCAAAGAAAAAGAAAGTAGAATGGTGATTGCCAGGGGCTGATGGAAGAGGGAAATGGGAAGTTGTTGAGTAGGTATAGAGTTTCAAGTTTTGCAAGATGAAAAAGGCCTAGAGATTCCATGTACAAAAATGTGAATATACTTAACACTACTGAACTGTACACTTCAAAATGGTTAAGATGGTCAGTTTTGTATGTTTTTAACCACAATTAAAATTTTAAAAAATTTAAAGTGATGTTTTAAAATATGATTTAATAATGTTTATACAAGGTTAAGGATGGAACAGGAAACAAATTATATAGTTTCATTGCAGTGGACCTGTATCTTTCTCATCAGTGTTACTAGTCGTCCTAGAAAGAAACACATTTTTTTCACTCTTATTTCCCCCCCCCCCAAGATTTCCCCCCAAATAATCAATGTTTTTATAACCAGGAGAAAAGTCATATGGAAACAAACAAACCAAAGGCTTGGTGAAACAATCTCACTTTTATTCCTTTAGATTCTCCTTTCAGGACACTTATTTCCTAGCTTCCATTTAAAAAGCTGCCCTATACTTCTGAAAATCTCACCTAACCTGTTCTTACATTTTCTGCCACTTTCATTCACTTGCAAGTCCTGAAAAGTTTCTTTCTCCAAGAACTAATTGAAAAAGAGGCAAAATTTTCTCAAACTGTGGTCCATCTTACATGACTTACCAAGATTCCCTTATTAATTATCACTCCCATTAAATAGTACTATTATTATGCCGCATATCTCCAGGTACCTAGATAACAAAACAGGTGAATTTGAATTGTCTAAAACAGGGGATTTCAAACAGGAGTCCACAGACAGAAATTAGGGGGTGAGGGGAAAAAAAAAAACAATTTATGTCTTTATTTTCACTGTCTGTCTTAAATTTAGTATTTCCTTTGTTATGAATGTAGGCAGAACCTGTTGACACTGTTATATTCCCAGCATCTAACACAATGGTTGGCAGAGTTGCTCAGTAAATACTGTAGAAGAAAAGAAAGAAGGGCTGGAGAGAGAGTGGTTGGAGTATGTCGAGATGATAGGATACGAGTACTCACTTTCTACTTAGTCGTCCTCTACCTTCATCAGAAATGATATCTTCATAAAATTATCTTACCTCCTAGTTGTGTAGCACTTCATTGTTTTGAACTGTTCCCTGTTTAATTTGCTTTCCTTAATCATCTTGTGAGGTAGGGAGGATAGATCTTCTCTTCACTTTTCCTATAAGAAATAAGGTTAGTGAAAAGAAATGTCTTTTCTGTGGCCCCACAGTGGATAAGTATCAGAGTCAAAACCAGATACACAACCCTTTCAATACCTAGCTCAGTGGTCTTTCCCTTTTATCAAATCACTGGTAATACTGTTACTGAGTCCAAGCTCGCTCTGCTCACTGCACAACAGGCCAATGAATCAGAGATGAGGTGTTGAGGCAAGGAGTACTTTATTTGGAAAGCCGGCAGACCATGAAGATGACAGACTAGTGTCTCTGAACAAACCATCTTGCCTGCATGAGAATTCAGGCTTCTTTTACACTAAAAAGGGAAGGGGGTGTTGTTGGTTGTTGCAGACTTCTTGGTGCCAGAGTCCTTTGTTCTTGCAACTGTCCATGTAGGTCAGGTCACAATGCTGCTGCAAACCTTCAGCAAGGCAAATGTTATTCTCTGTTCTGCAATTTTAATGAATGGGAAAGTGTTATTATCTTTAAAGATCAGAGGCTGGGGAATGGGCCATCCTGTTCAGGCTGTAAAGCAACATTCTAAACTTGTAGCAAAGGAATAGAATACAAAGGTTAATGTAAAACAAACAGATCTAACATCCAATCTGATTTAGCTCCTCCCTGTTACAATCGGATCACTGTGAAGCAGTATTCAGTAAGATCAATAAGATTCAATAAAGAGTATCCATGGTTAGCAGGAAGCCAGACATTTGGGAGGATTTCCATTTAGCCTCAAGGTGTAACAAGTTGGCCTTCAAGGACTCTGTTCCGTTAGCCAGGTGGAGTCAGCACTTTTGTCACAGCTGTAGAGAACCTTAATAAACTTCCTAAACAACAAGGGAAGTGATGACTCCCTTGTACCAGGAATGTCAGCAGTTATTTCTCCAACTATGAATTCTGGGAACTTATATGTTAATATTACACAATGTGACAAGTTGGATTCGGAATGAGCTTCAAAGGAAGAAAGATTCAAGCTGTGAGCAAATTTTGGCTCTGCTACTCATAGGTGTGAGTCCTTGGGCAAGTTATACACTTACATTCTTCAAGGGAGCCTTGGCTTCCTGATCTGTAAAATGGGGTGACAAATACCTACCTCAGAAGTTCTTCGAGGAAATAAATAAGAGAAAATGCATGTGAAAATCTCAGGCTCAGGGACTGGCACAGTCCCCCTGGCTAAGTAAGTGAATTTTTAAAAAATGCGTTCTTTCCAAACCAAAAGTCTTCAAAATTCCTAATTCTCATGATGTAAGGCTTTGATACTGTCAGCCTCCTTTTGTCTCCTTTAGTCACTGCATTCTCATTCAAGGCTGTCTTTCCTAAAGAAGTGTGAATTTGTGGAGTAGAAAAGCTCCAGCTGAGCTAGATTCTGTTCCGTTATTTTAGCGCCCCCAGGGCAAATGAGAATTCACATTGCTTCTACCTGAAGCAATTTGAAATAGATGCTTCTCCCTTCCTCTTTTATGGGGTTAGAATTGCTTATTTCTGTTTTAGTCCTGACCAATTTAAAAATAATGAAGTGTTTTGGAGATGGTTTTCTTCTGTAAATCCAGCTTCTTCCAGAATATCACATGGTCATTAATATGCTTGTCTTACATCTGTTTTGTTTATTTAAAAATCATAAACTTATGATGAATAGCAGTATTTGATAGGAGATAAGGACACTTTTCTGTCCTGTTTCCAGTCTGGGGAGGGAATGATGGAAATGGCTTTTTAGTCTCCAGGCTCTGCCTTCCTGGTTTTCAGTCTACCGCACCACGTTGCCTTTCTGAAACCAAGCGGGAAATAACATAAAGCGATAACTTACATGTTTCATTAAGCATTTCAGGTAATTGCCCAACATTTAAAATAATTTTACATTGTTATTACTTTTTTTGTTTACAACATCCCTTACATTGATCTATTATAGTTCACTTATTTTAGCATATGTCTTTCATAATTTTATCACACTTGTTTCAAGAATCCTAAAATGTATGTGTCTGGTCCTTAATTATGTGGTAGCAATATGTCAGATATACATTACTATTATTAAATTGAAGAGACCAAGAAACATTTTTTTCTGACCCACAGGAAAAAAACAAATCCCTTGACAATCAAAAAAGTAGAAACATCTCTCACTAGATTTAAAAACTAAGAATAGGAGAAACAAACTTTTTTCTTCAGTAATTTCAAAAATATATGTTAAATATGCTTAATGCAATAAAAATTAATTTAAAAAATAAAGCAACTATACTCCAATAAAAATTAATTTAAAAAACAAAAAATAAATATGCTTAATATTTGAATATTATGAAATATAGATGTGAGATGAAAGACTTTGATCACAACTTATTGTTTACTAGGACTGTGTATTTCAGAGGATTCACCACTTTTTTTAAACATTTTCCTTTGATGTGGTGATTAACTGTGGTTAGGACATTAACTGATCTTTATTCTTAAAGCTCCTGAGTATCAGATCTGCACTGAGTGCAGGTATGTCCACTGTACTCTTTGAAGAAAGAAGTCCCAATATTTATTCCTACAGCAGCATTGTTTCAAAGCCTAAAAAGTCAGCTAATATACTGCAAAAAGAGAAGGGAAAGTTTGCTAAGTAGGTATTGCCTATCCTGGAACAGAAAATCTGCAGAATTTTGGATTTAAAAGGGTTCATTTCACCTTGGGGAAACAAGCTTAGAGAAGTAAACTCTAGTATTTACAAAGGTGTGTGAGTATGTGTTTGTGTGAGTGTGTTGCATTTGTGCAGAGTCTAGTAACTAGCTATAATCTCTCTCTACTTAAGGAAATGGGCTTGGAAGTATAGCTTGAAATTTGGGTTAATAAAAGGGAAATTTCTTCAGAATTGAGTATTACATATTAAAATGGTTTACAAAGAAAGCTTGTGCATACTTTACAAGGAGAAAGTTGGATTGCCTTAGAGCTATGTTATCTTAAAAGTTTATGGATTTTTAACTACCTGGGCTTTTAAACCTATCCAAAGGAGAAAAGATCAAATGGGCAAAAAATTAATTTCTTCCTTGTTTTTTTAAGAACTTTTTTATTCAATGATTTTATTCATTCTATAAATCTTATTGAATGACTAAGGAATCAAATGTTGAATCAGATCCTTGGTTTTGAAAACGTAAACCAAACATAGTTCCTGGGCTCAAGGATCTTCCAAACTAAAATAATTTTGTTTACCATTGATCTTCCTGAAAAAATAACTTCTGTGTAAAGACACCAAGCCAATAATTAGTAAAACAAAATAACCATGAAATAGTAGAATTACTTACATTTTTTTTTCTTTCAGGCCAAACACTATTCAAAGTAGTAATCAAATCTCTCTCACCTAAAGAGTTAGTTCGGATTCACGTCCCTAAGCCTTTGGACAGGAATGATGGGACATTTTTGATGCGATATAGAATGTATGAAACTGTCAGTGAAGGGCTGAAGATAGAGGTCCTTTATGGTGGTGAACATGTCGCTCAGTCTCCCTATATTTTGAAAGGTAAGTAATTATTACATAAACCAGAGCCAGCCTTATGTGTAGACCCCATGGCTTTCAGAATGCATTATGATGACCTTAAAGTCACGTGCAGCAGAGTAAACATGATATATGTATCTCCTGGAACTAAATGTAACTTGATATTTTATGCGAGAAAAAAAAAACTAAGTATTTTAAAGATTTAAATGACAAGCAAAAAATCTTGTGTATTTACCCAGGTAGTTACCATTTTTAGTACTCTTCATACTTTTGCATGGATACATATTTCCATCTAGTACCTTGCCTTCTACCTAAAGGATTCCCATTCAGTTTTCTTTTAATGTGAGAATGGTGGTGATTAGTTCTTCCAGCTTTTGGATATCGGAAAAAGTCTTTATTTTGCCTTTATTTTTGAAAGACATTTTACCAGGTAGAATTATAGGTTGACAGTTCTTTCTTTTTCTTTTAGTACTTGAAATATATTATTCCACTGTCTCCTCACTTGCATTATTTCTCATGATACATCTGCCATCATCCATACCTTTGATCCTCTGCTAAAGGTTTTCTCTTTATCAGTTTTTTTTTGAGCAATTTGATTATTATGTGCTTTGGTATAGGTTTCTTCATGTCTCTTGTGCTTGGGGTTTATGGAATCTTTGGGTTTATAGCTTTCATTAAATCAGGAAAAAATCTGGCCATTATTTCTTCAAATATTTTTTGCCGTTCTACCCCAGCTCTCATCCAAGAATTCTAATTACTCATACATTATGCTTGAAATTATCCTATGACTCAATTATACTCTTTTCATTTAAAAATGTTTTTTCTCCATTTCATTTTGTATAGTTTCTATTGCTGTATCTTTTTTTAAAATATAAATGTATTTATTTTTATTGGCTGTGTTGGGTCTTTGTTGTTGCACATTGGCTTTCTCTAGTTGCAGAGAGCAGGGACTACTCTTTGTTGCAGTGCACAGGCTTCTCATTGCAGTGGCCTCTCTTATTGTGGAGCATGGGCTCTAGGCACAGGGACTTCAGTAGTTGTGGCACACAGGCTTTGTTGCTTCACAGCATGTGGGATCTTCCCGGACCAGGGATGGAACCCATGTCCCCTGCATTGACAGGTGGATTCTTAACCACTGCACTACCTGGGAAGTTCCTATTCCTATACCTCTAAGTTCACTAATCTTTTCTTCTATAATGTCCAACTTGTCATTAAGTCCATTCAGTGTGTTCTTCATTGCTTGATGCTTTCTCATCTTCTTGAGCTTTTCTTTAGGATGCAGTTAAGTTATTTGGAAGTAGTTTGATCCTTCAAATTTTCTTTTACAATTTATTAGATAGCCCCAGAGTCATGTTTAGTCTAGGGCTAGTTATTCCTTACTACTCACGCAATATATCTCTCATACTGTATCCAACCTCTGTGAATTAGGATGCTTTCCAGTCTGGCTTGTATGAATAGGCACTATTCCCAGCCCTGTGTAAATAATGGGCATTGTTGCCTCTAATCTATCCTTATGGATGGTTCTTTCTCTGCTTGGATAGTTTTATCAAACATATATATTGATCAGTATGCCTTAAATATTTGAGGGGAATCTTGTACAGATCTCTGGAGTTCTCTGTGCAGTGAGTATATGCTACAACTTCTAGCTGACTTGATCTCCTTGGACTTTCAGCTCTGTCTCCTCAACTCAGTGAGACTGCTGGGCTCTGCCTGGATTCCTCCTCCCTGCTGCACCACCTAGAAACTCCCTTAGGCAGTAAGCTTTAGGAACTGTAGAGTTTACCTCATTTGTTTCTCATCTCTCAAACTCATTGTCCATTGCCTGGTGTCCAGTGTCTTAAAAAAATGTTGTTTCATATATTTTATCTGTTTTTTGGTAGTTGCAGGTAGGAGAGTAAATTGGTCCTCATTACTTGTTTGAAGTAGAAATTCTCAAGGAAATTAAATAACTTAAAAAAATGATTTTTATATTAAAATAAATATGGATATATTTTGAAATAAAGTATAAATTTTGCATAAATTCTTTTTTAACTGTCTTCAGAATAATTTTATACTTATGTCTGGCCACTTTAAAATTACACTGCAAAATGCCCCTGGGTTTCGTATTTCCTCTTTGAGATGTGCTCATAGAGGTAATTTTAGGGGCTCAGAGGAAGAGACCTCATCTTGTCTTAAAAAATCACCACCCCTACTACATAATCATGCCTGAAAAGTAATACATTCTCTTTTTCCTTGTTAAAAGGTAAGTTGTTTTATGCTCATCAGCCATTTGCAACTCGTTAGAAATAGACTTGTCAATGAATTGACTGAGATTAGGTTATATTGGCAGACAGCATATGTTATACTAGTTTATCTAGGGTGGGGTGAAAGGGGGACAGAAGGTGAGAGCACAGAACTCTAAGATTACTACTTTTACCATTGATTCATTTAGGACAGATTATCCCTGACTGGATAATCTTCACATTTACCAAGAAGTCATCCCATGCTCACAGCAGGAAAGAAGCTGCTCATAGCCCACCGAGAAACAGCTGCCTGTGTTGCAGTGCTTGTTAATGGAGCCTGGCATTGTACATGTTTTGCTTTCTTTAGGACCAGTGTACCATGAGTACTGTGAGTGTCCAGAAGAGGATCCTCAGGCCTGGCAGAAAACTCTGTCTTGTCCAGCCAAGGAACAACAGATTGCAAAAGATTTTGCTTCTTTCCCCAGCATCAATCTCCAGCAGATGCTAAACGAAGTTCCAAAAAGGTTTGGGGATGAGAGGGGTGCTATTGTTCATTATACGATTCTCAATAACCTCATCTACCGGAGATCTTTAGGGAAATACACAGACTTCAAAATGTTCTCAGATGAGATATTGCTGTCACTGGCAAGAAAGGTATGAGAATGAATTCACTGATTCTAAAAATAGCTTAATTATTTATTTGTAACATTTAATTCTTAGAATACTAATGGTAAAGAATGGAAATGGAGTCCAGGCTTGAAAACGTGCATCTGCCTACCCCCGAGTGTTCATACATTCTTCGCCTTTATGAATCTCTTTCCTTTAATATTTAAGTTAAATGGCCTGAGCCCCCATCCCAGGAATTAGGCCATGTAGTGCTCTCCCATGGTTTCTGTGAACTCCCAGACATTTACAGCTACAAGGTGACTTCTTAAAGTTCCCCAATCCTGCTGAATACTCCTTCCGCTCAGATTTCACATTCTGCAGCAGTTTTCTTCTTGTCACCTCAAAATAAGTTGAACTTAGGACACATTTTCCTTGTTTTATCCTAAGTGCTTCTAAAAGATTGTATGCATGGTACACTTTGTTGAATATCGGGGTAACAGAGAGTGGTTATTTTGTGCCAATGCAGAGTAAAGAAAACAAAACAGAAATCCTAACATTTAAAAATAGGCATCCCTGTGTTAATGAGATTTTCAGTCACCCTTGCCTCTGGGAATTTCTCACTGGCTGTCCTTAATCTTCAAGTCTTGGCTTCTTACTAAACATTGTTGGGTCTTCTATCTTTCAAAAGACTTCTCCACATCCCCAGCATTCAGCCCCTCTTTCCACATTTGCCAAACTCCTATAAATTCCTCTTAAGCAGACCAATTCAAACTGCCTTTTGTTCTTCCTTCTTCCTGATTGTGCAGAGTAAAGGATGAGGATGGGCTTTTTTTTTTTTTTTAATTTTTGGCTGCATTGGGTTAGGGTGGGCTTTCACCAGTGGGGGCTACTCTTCTTTGCCGTGTGCAAGCTTCTCAGTACAGTGGCTTCTCTTGTTGAGGAGCACAGGCTCTAGGTATGTGGGCTTCGGTAGTTGGAGCACGTGGGCTCAGTAATTGTGGCTCACGGGCTCTAGAGCACAGGCTCAGTAGTTGTGGTCTGTGGGCTTAGTTGCTCCATGGCATGTGGGATCTTCCCAGGGCAGGGATAGAACCCATGTCCCCTGCATTGGCAGGTGGATTCTTAACCACTGGTCCACCAGGGAAATCCCAGGATGGGCATTTTTTACCTTTCTCACCCAGAGAGACCATCAAGGTAGTTTTCTAAATCAAAAGCCAACTTTCCAGATGTGAGTTATACAATTTCCCAAGCACATGGAATGTGGGGTTGCAATGAATTGTTATTTTAAATAGCAGTTGCCTCCTACCTCCCCATCAGCCCACCACATGAGCATATGAGCATATTATGGGCATCTGGTCCTAAAGGCAGCTCTTTCTTCCTGGGCTATCACCCATCCACTCTGCCCTGTATTTCTGTATCTTGCACTCATGTGTTTTTTTTTTTTTTTTTTTAATATGGAACGCTTCATGAATTTGCGTGTCATCCTTGCGCAGGGGCCATGCTAATCTTCTCTGTATCGTTCCAATTTTAGTATATGTGCTGCCGAAGCGAGCACGCACTCGTGTTTTTAAACTAGGAATGATTTTGCCCCTCAGAGGAATTTGGCGATGTCTAGGGACATTTTTGGTTGTTGCAACTGGGGAGTTGCTGCTAGCACCTGTTGAGTAGAGGCCAGGGATTCTGGTAATCATTCTACCATGCACAGGACAACCCCCAGAAGAGAGAATTACCCAGACCAAAATGTCAGTAGTGCCAAGATGGAGAAATCCTGCTCCACAGTGAGAACGTCTGACGTGGAGCTTATTAATGAGCTATTAAATGATAACAGGGAAGCACTAAGGTGAATAGTCATATCCCTTTGCCCTTCCCTTTCGTTCCAGGTTCTTTGCCCGGTAACTGAAAGGAGATCTAAGACAAATGAGATTCACCTCTGGTCTTTGAAGAGCTCACTCTAGTGGAACTTGTTTTTGTTATTCAGAAGTGAGGATGGGATGTGAATACAAACAATTAATTATACCACAACATGATAGTCCCATAAGAAAGTAGCCTCCCAGGGTAAAAATGTCTGAGGAAGGTGAGTCCTCTGAGTGTGAGGATGAGAAAGGAGACTGCCAAGTGAATAAGTAGGAGAAGGGCATTCCACATGAGAAGTACATACTAAAGTGGGTGGCATTTTCAGAGAGTAACTAACGTTTTCAGGTACACGGGCAGATGGAAGATGAGATTCAGAGATAAGCTGGAGCAAGATGGTGGGGCCTGAATTCCAGCCAGAGAGTTTAAACCTTGTCCTATAGGCTTAAGTTTCTGTTAAGGTTAATAGTAACATTAATTTGGGTTTTAGAAATTTAGACAGCAATGTGGAGAGAAGATTAGAGTGGGGAGAGGCTAGAATCAGAACATCTAGTAAGGGACAACTGTTGCAACCATCTAGGTAAGAGATGATAAAGACCTAAACTAAGGCATTGACCATGGAGGTAGCAATGGATAGCAGATTCCAGAAACAAACATAGATGTTATGAAGAAGCTTGATAGTGAAGGAAAACAAGGGCTTGGGTTTCACTTTGTAGATTCTTACTTAGGCAGCTGGCAGAAAGTGTGCTTGAAGCCCCTCATTCACGCCTTTCCACACAGTTTCTGTGTCTATAATACACAACAGTTTTGTTTTATTTTTTTATATTTATTTATTTATTTGGCTGTGTCGGGTTGTAGTAGCAGCACATGGGTTCTTCACTGTGGCATGCGGGCTTCTCTCTAGTTGTGGCACATGGGCTCTGGAGCACACAGGCTTAGTGGCCTTCGGCACATGGGAATTCGAACCCACATCCCCTGCATTGGGAGGCGGATTCTTAACCACTGGACCACCAGGGAAGTCCCTATAATACACAACAGTTTTAAATGCCACCTCGGAGCAGAGGTGGCTAACTCCTGCTTAAGTGAATCGTCATGCACCATCCTCACCCTTGATTTTCTGATACTACTGATGACCAAGAGGCATCCTTCTCTCTTCTGCTATTTTCAAATTTTGGTTTTATCAGAAATATTTTAAAAGCCAAAGAACTGAAGCATTTAGTACCAAAGACTGAGGTCTTCCCAGCACTGATAAGCATTCTTTTGTTTATTTAGGTTCTTCTCCCAGATTTAGAATTTTATGTTAATCTTGGAGATTGGCCTTTGGAGCATCGAAAAGTCAATGAAACCCCTGGCCCTTTACCTATCATTTCATGGTGTGGCTCTCTGGATTCACGAGATGTTATCCTTCCAACATACGACATCACTCACTCCACACTTGAAGCTATGAGGGGTGTTACAAATGATCTTCTCTCTATTCAGGGAAATACAGGTAAAAGTCGTTCTCTAAGAAAAAGCATAGAAGTAAGAAAGATGAAAGGAATGTTCAATCAGAGAGAGTATTTGTATATATTTAAATAGCCATTGTTCTTATTTTCTAGCCAGGAAAAAAGAAAATCAGCTCTCTAAACTCTAAAGTGGTTTTTGTTTAGGATTCTTTTAATCCAGAAATTAAAGATATGTGGGTTATGCTAGTAATGTCCAAAAACTACTGCAACTGAGTCTCCTTTGTGTTGGTCACTGGTAAATAGCATTTGAAAATATATATTTGGTAAAACTATCACGTAACTTAACTCTGACTCCAGGGCCTTTATATATTAATTGACAGAGAATTCTGAAAAATATAAAATTATATTCATATGTAAGAGAATTGCGATAACAATATAATTTGGATATTACAGCCTCCAACACCATAAGAAATTCTCCCCTTCCTCTTTCTGCATCTCTTGATCCTTTACAATCTGAATTCCTTTCCTTTTATTTGATGGCCTTAGGTTTATGGTACCACACACCTTTTTATTAAACAGAACTCCCTGAGTAGAAAAAACCCTGCCTTGTCTTTATAAATCTCTATTTCTGTTTAGAGCAGTTTAGTGGACTTATTTAGTGGACAAGACTAGAGACTCCTTGTAAACTCTCTAAAGATAATGGGAAATGAAAACTGGTCTACTTTATTTAATTTGATGACAGTAAATTCCTGAAAAATGTGCTAAAATAGTAAAGAGGCTGACCCCCTCCAGTTTCTGTGTTTTATGATCTATCCCTTAGAACACTGACAGGTGTTAACTAATGACCTCTTTTTAGAATAATAGAAAGAGATCTATATTAATTCTTTCAGATTATTTGCCTCCTAGGAAAGAGAGGATATAAATACATACACACACACACACACACACACACACACATAGTTAAGTTGTATATATGTATATACATATATATATTTGCATTTAATAGCACATTGGAAAAATTCTTCACTGTATTCAAAAGTGATGTGCTCAGAATTCTGAGCAACCTAAAAATTAAAGATGTGCGGATGTTACTTAGTTGTATAGTTTGTTGTAGTCACTGTGTCTAAGAACAAAAGCCTAGCTCTTTTTTTTTTTTCCGTAAAGCACAAAAGATGGAAGAAACTAATGCCTTAATGAGTAAACCATGTCATGGAATCTCTTTTTGCTTTGAACTTGACCCAGCATTATTTTGGATAATTCCTAATGTCATACAACAAAAACTCCACTTTTTGAGTGAGCTCTCACTAGTACCCAAAAGGATAAAATTAGAGCATAGTTTTCAGAAGTAGCATTTACTTTAGAAGATGTGTCGATGATAAAATAGCTTTAGCATCTTAAATGACAAAGGTAGATTAAAGATGATTATACTTTCCACAATATTAAAATGTCAAATTCATAATTGTATTTTTTTATGGTCTCAAACCTCTAGGCCCTTCTTGGATCAATAAAACAGAGAAAGCTTTCTTCAGAGGTAGAGATAGCCGAGAGGAGAGGCTGCAGTTGGTGCAGCTGTCCAGAGAAAATCCACAGCTACTAGATGCGGGAATTACAGGGTATTTCTTCTTCCAAGAAAAAGAAAAGGAGCTCGGAAAAGCTAAATTGATAGGGTTCTTTGACTTCTTTAAGGTATGCAATTAAGCCTTCCTTGGATAGATATGAAGTGATAAACTTGTGTTAAAAGTCAACCAAATAGCTGGGGTTAGGCAGATTTCTCCCATCTTGTGACCCAACACACTTTCTTATCAGGCATAGGGAATTATGAAACTCATGCAGTTTCTCTTTTGTTTGTTGTTGTTACCTTTGTCTACCAAATAGCTCAGAACTGTATTTAATACTCAAAATATAGTACAAGGATTAACCTAGGGTTTTGGTATATTACCCTGTTTTTCTCTTTTTTGTATTTTTTAATAAACTGGGAAATGTGTCATTTGCATATAACAATCTTGTAAATAAAAAGAGTGTGAATTCCACGCTAGTAAAATGGGGTCCAAATCCTGCCTCCAGTCTCACCTCTGCCACTAACTGTGGGGCTTACATCTCTTAGCACCTCTTTCCTCTAGCGTGTGAGCCTGCCTAGCTGCTTCAGAGCACCGTATGAGGCGCAAAGGAGATAGAGATGTGAATGGTGTGACAAAATCTGATTGGCTGGTAAAGTCCTTGGTACCAATTATTTAAGAAAAAAATTAATTACCAAAACTGGGAGTATATCCTGCTGCTCTCAGTGTGGTACAATGAAGAGAGAGAATGGGATTTGGGCTCATAGAATAGAGGTTTATAAATATCTCTGAAACAAATGTTATCATTAAGGAAAAAACGAGGGGAATGATAATGTCTGCTTCACATTATTATAACTGAATGGAAAGTGATTTTGAAATGTATATCAGAGTTTATTACTCCAGCAAACATGCCAGCATATGTGTACTGTGTCACCCGTGTCACACTGGTCCTTAGTCTTCTCCAGGTTTCTGTCTCCTCAACTCTAAACCTGAACTTTGAGATAATGCCTTCCTTTTTCATACTTATGTGGGTATAAGGAACAAATGAAATGAATGAAAGTATAAACTGTTATCAATATTAAGCTTTAATAAATATTGAGCTTTGGAAATAGTTTTCTTACCTGGTTACAGAAATGTGAATTTCCCATTACATAGACACAGTTGACATAGGTATTCCTATTTCCTAAAATTATCTATTATCTTATCCTTAAATGTGTTGTATTTCTTAAAATTGACCTGCTAAATGCTACTTATGATTTTAATACAAAGAGAAGATGTGTATTACAAAATAAAGTATAAAACTTGTAAATACTAAAGTTGGAAAATGGAAAATAACTTCTTTATATTTAATATTACAGTGTTGACAAGAAGCAGAAGTGAAGCGAATGACTGTTAAGCTTTTTGTTTATGTTTGTTTTCATCCTTCAGTACAAGTACCAAGTAAACGTGGATGGGACTGTGGCTGCCTATAGGTTCCCATATCTCATGCTTGGGGACAGCTTGGTTCTGAAGCAGGACTCGCCGTATTTTGAACATTTCTATATGGCACTAAAGCCTTGGAAACATTATGTTCCAATTCAAAGAAACCTGAGTGACCTACTAGAGAAAGTTGAATGGGCCAAGGTATGCTTTCTGCAATTTTAGTTTCTTTAGGCAATAACAAATTCACCAGTATTAGTTACATGAGTTCCATCATAACACAATTAAATTTGACGTAATTTAGTCAAAAGAAATGTTATTTTGTGAAATTTTTGTTACCTTGCAATATCTGAAGAATCAACATCAGGGCCATTTTGAACACCCTCTATCAATATGTTCAAGGATCTTTAGAAGTTTTGAAGTTCAGTGTTATACAGAATATAGATTTTTCTAAAGGATCACTATCCATGCACACACACCAAGTGCAAATTACAGACTAAAAAACCAGCATTAAAGTGCTTTACATTCAAAAAAACGTTTGAAGCAATTATGGTACCCTTTTGTTTTCCCCAGTTAGAAAAAAAGGCACAACTTCTTTTTTTTAATTTATTTTAATTTTATTTTAATTTAATTTATTTTTTAATTTTTTGGCTGTGTTGGGTCCTCATTGCTGCACATGGGCTTTCTCTAGTTGTGGTGAGCAGGGGCTACTCTTCGTAGTGATACGCTGGCTTCTCATTGCAGTGGCTTCTCTTGTGGAGCACAGGCTTTAGGCATGCAGGCTTCAGTAGTTGCAGCACACAGACTCAATAGTTGTGGCTAGCGGGCTCTAGAGCTCAGGCTCAGTAGTTGTGGCACATGGGATTTGTTACTCCATGGCATGTGAGATCTTCCCAGACCAGCAATCAAACCCGTGTCCCCTGCATTGGCAGGCAGATTCTTAACCACTGTGACACCAGGGGAGTCCCACGAGTTCTTTTTTTTTAATTAATTTTTTATTGAAGTTGATTTACAATGTTCTGTTAGTTTCTGCTGTACAGCAAAGTGAATCAGTTACACATATACATACATCCACTCTTTTTTAGATTCTATTCCCATATATATCATAACAGAGTATTGAGTAGAGTTCCTTGTGCTGTACAGTAGGTTCTTATTAGTTATCTAATTTATATGTAGTAGTGAGTATATGTCAATCCCAATCTCCCAATTTATCCGTCCCCCTCCTCTTTCCCCCTAGGTAACTATAAGTTTGTTTTCTATATCTGCAATTCTATTTCTTTTTTGTAAATAGGTTCATTTGTACCTTTTTTTTTTAGACTCCACATATAAGTGATATCATGTGATATTTGTCTTTCTCTGTCTGACTCCATTCAGTATGACAGTCTCTAGGTCCATCCATGTTGCTGCAAATGGCATTATTTCATCCTTTTTTATGGCTGAGTAATATTCCATTGTATGTATGTACACATCTTCTCTATCCATCCCTCTGCCAGTGGACATTTAGGTTGCTTCCATGTCCTGGCTATTGTAAATAGAGCTGCAGTGAACATTGGGGTGCATGTATCTGTTTGAATTATGATTTTCTCTGGATAACAAGTTCTTACTGAGTGTATGATATACAATATCCCAAGAATCACAAGTTTTCCATACGATAAGAACTCTTTTTTCAAAGAGAAAAGTATTAAAAAGCTCTTGTGTTTTATTGTGAAATTATAAAATTTAGCCTTCCATTGTAAGACTTCATTCTGTTTCTGAGAAGCAGTGTGACTGTGGAAATAACTGGGTGCCTGAGGCAGAATATTTTTGTGACCCTTTATAAAGAGTCAGAATTGCTTGCAAATGGCTTTTCCTGTGGGCAGCATGATAGAATATTAGCTGTTTTCTAAAAGTATAATTAGGTTTTTGTTTTGTTTTGTTTTTTTGGCACACGGGCTTAGTTGCTCCGTGGCATGTGGGATCTTCCTGGAGCTGGGATCGAACACGTGACCTCTGCATTGGCAGGCAGATTCTTAACCACTGCGCCACCTAGGAAGCCCCCTAAAAGTATAATTAGGAATGTTGACTATTCCTGGTACTGAAGGAACAGCCTGTGGGTACTAATAACTGAATTCTTGATTACAACAGTAATATAATCTTTCATAGGCACCATTTTATAACAACTTTTTGGCTCGGACTACATATTTAAGTGGAGCTTTTAAGAGATGTTGTAACATAAAACTAATTCATTCTATTCTAGTTTGTATTTTAATATCAAGCAGAGAGGGTTAGATTAGGGGAACAGATGATGGGCCCTAGACTTCCTGGGTAGCTAGGACAGTACCAAGCCAGTCACAATAGGGTTATGTTGTATGTGGGTTGTTGCACTGGGCAAGGGGGATCCAGACATGTATGATTATTTCTATATAGCAGAGGTCTCGGGAAGTACTTTGTTTCCATAGCCTCGCTCTTTAAGTTATATTTTCATCGTGTTTCATCTTTCCCATGCTGTTCACATTCAACCCTACATCTGTCCTACTTTACACTCACTTAGCTTTCTTTGTGAGTCACAGGGGCAATTTTCATTCATTGTTTCTTTTTAAACCTTTCAGGAAAATGATGCAGAAGCCAAGAAGATTGCAAAAGAAGGACAGTTGACTGCTAGGGATCTGCTGCAGCCACACAGGCTTTATTGTTACTACTACGGAGTGCTGCAGGTCGGGTCAGAGGGCCCCTCTGCTCTGTTGAGTGTCCTCAGACCAAATGCATGCCCTGAGTGTTTGCTTCCTGAAGGGGTTCAAGAGTTAGCCTGTGGAACTCTGGCCACGCTGAGGCGCCAGCCTATAGAAAGATAGTGCTAAGTGCCTTTGCAGCCACCATATTTTTTTTTCAATCTTTATTGGAGTATAATAGCTTTACACTGTTGTGCCAGTTTCCACTGTACCACAAAGTGTATCAGCTGTATTTATACATATATCCCCTCCCTCTTGAGCCTCCCTCCCACCCTCCCTATCTCACCCCTCTAAGTCATCACCCATCATCAAGTTGATCTCCCTGTGTTATGCAGCAGCTTCCCAGTAGCTATCTATTTTACATTTGGTAGTGTGTATATGTCAGTGTTACTCTCTCACTTTGTCCTCCTTCCCCACCTCCCTGTGTCCTCGGGTCTGTTCTCTACGTCTGCATCTTTATTCCTGCACTGTCTCTAGGTTCATCAGTACCATTTTTCTAGATTCCATATATATGCGTTAGCATACAGTATTTGTTTTTCTCTTTCTGGCTTACTTCACTCTGTATGACAGACTCTAGGCCCATCTACCTCACTACAAATAACTCAGTTTTTTCCTTTTTGTTGCTAAGTAATAGCAACCGTATTTTTATCTCCATTCAGTATTATGAAAATCAGTGCTTAGAGCCCTCACAAATATAGACTAAAGTCTTGGAACCTCAAAGACATCTTTCCTCATATGGAAAATAGGAGGGTTGGACTAGAGATTATTAACATCTGTTTCTGCTCAAAATAGCCACCTCTTTGTTTTCCTTACTACTTATGTGTCTACAGCCATACCACCCTGAACGCGCCCGATCTCATCTGACCTCCTTACTACTTAAGAGCCATGCTTTTGTTATCAGTACAGGATGGAAAATAAATATTTAATTTGTTGTATAAAACAAACAAATGAAAAATACAATTGACCCTTGAACAACGTGGGTTTGAACTGTGCAGGTCCACTTACATGTGGGTTTTTTAGTACTAAATACTACAGTGCTACAGATCTGAGGCTGGTTGAACCCACGGACGTGGAAACACGCATAGTGAGGAGTCGCGTATGTAGAGGGCCAACTGTAAATTACACACAGATTTTCAGCTGTGCGGAGGATCAGCACTCCTAATCCCCACCTTGTTTAAGGTCAGCTTTATTTATAATCTAACACTTTAGGACTAGATTCTGAAGTGCAGATGTTTACTGAGAATCCAAGGATTGGTTCTTTGAATAATTACCTTGTGTTTTACTCAGTAAAATTTAGCCAGGAAGAGAAAAATAAGAAATTATGTTTTTGTTTTTAACCTAAACTTATTTTTCTGTGGGCAAAAAAAATAAATTTCCTCAGATGCCTGTGGCTACTACCCTCTCCTAGAAAAATAAAAATGATTAATTACACCATTTATTAGAAGCAGCCTTTTCCTTAAATGAGTTCTTTTCCCTCTGCTAATATGGCTGTAATTTTAATAATAGGAGTTTCTCGCTCTGAAATACGAATTAGGCTCATGTACACATGTCAGTATTTTGTTGGGTTTGGCCCAAGACCAGGGCCAAATATACAACTAAATGTACATGGAAACACTGAACTGAAAAATCCAATGTATAGGAACATTTCAGTCAGTGGCCAAATTGGAGGGACATTTCACTGGCCTGTCACCATTTACAAAATGTGTGTGACGACAGGCCTATGGGGACGGATATGTGAAACCACCAGCTTTACTGTGAGAGGCTTGTTGTCTTTGTTCGCTCATTTGAATATTCAACAAAGTTGATTATTCATTAACATGTGGAGGATGAATTCGAGAGGTACTGTTGTTCAAGTAGGGACACTTGGCTTGACATCCCTTTACAAGAGGCTTCTTACCTATACGTAAAATAGTGGATTGGGGTTCCTTGTTAGGTTATGCAATATCGCATTAGTGCCTCTAATAACTAAAGTTAAAATGTAACTTTAGGACTGAGAAAAACCAGACCTTTGGTTTTCATCTGAAGATATGTAGCAACTGGAAGCAATAGCATGAGGGGAGCCGGGAGGATTGAGTGGAATGAAGTTTGGACTGATCTTTCCATTGCCTTCAAACACATTCCAGAAATATGCTGAGCGCCAGTCCAGCAAACCCGAAATACGTGATGGAATGGAACTTGTTCCTCAGCCAGATGACAGTGCATCCATCTGCCAGTGCCACAGGAAGAGGCCTTTAAGAGAAGAGCTTTGAGTCAGCCTGGATTCACACTCTTGTGTACGCCGGCAACATCTTTCATGGCAGCATTCGGATGGAATCTAAGCTGTGAAGACTGTGAAGACAGCCTGGAAGACCATATGGAAGGGACTGCTTCTCTTGGTGGCTTCATATAATGTGGATGGATACAGCAATATTAGAGCAAGTATTACCAAATATCTTAGGATATTAATATCTTTCGAGTAAACACTGCTATTATCAGCATCACAGTTTCTCTGAAAAGAAAACTTGGGGATCATAGTAGATAGAGAGGCTTGCCGAAATATAAGTAACTCTCTGTGAAACTATGTACAATTGTATTTATTGGTTTGTTTCTATCCCTTGTTCACTTTCCCTCTTCCCCTTCCAATTATGAAGAAAAAATATTTTTACAGGGCTTTTTAACCCCCTCACTGCATAACTTCTCCTTCTACAAACTGCTTTTGGCATTCAGTAATAGCAAGTTTCCTCTTGGAAAGTCTGATATGAATAATTAAGGAAAATGCAATTACTCTGTTATTAAAGGTAGCTTGGAGACTGTAGAGGGAAATTATTTTAAAGTTCATTCATATCTTTTAAACTAAGTTTTACCGAGGCCTGAGACAAAATTAAGGAGAGGTAGTGCCTTAAGCTAGTGATTCCCAGTCTATGTGAGTTGGACACCCACCAAGGACAACACAGTTGTCAAAGTAGATGAGAGCATCCTGTGGGTATCTTCATTATATATTGAATAGATAAATGATAACTGTAGTCAGATAGGGATCTTTAATTCTTTTTAATCTTTAAAAGGGATGCTTGAAAACCTCTGCAACAAGCTGCAGGAAGCCTGGTATTTCGGGATTCACTAATAAGCTAATGACTAAAGCAAGCATCCGTTCTTCACTGCAGCCCTCCTCTATTTCACTGTGCTGTATTGCTGAGATAAAAGCTTTAGAAATTTTCTTTGGCTTTTAGTACAGGGTGAAGTCTGAAGACTTACAGCCCAGAAATTCATTACACACTCCTTGTAATACCATCAGTCTGAGATTCAGTTCATTAAGAACACACTCCCAAAACAATATCCACACTCCAATTTAAAAATATTTACTCTCCTAATTGAAATATTTACTTAACCTGGAAAACCACGTAGTCATATTAAGTCATTTTAAAGTAGTCATATCTGTTCTTCACGGAACATCAATAAGGACACAGAATTTTTTTAACTAGACACAAGCAAAAGCACATTTAGTAACAGTGTAATCAAAGCCCAGTATCCATGGAAAATGCTAATACCCACCAGTTGTTCAAAAGCACAAGCACACAAGTATAAAATAAAGGGCAAGCTGTACACTGACCAGATCTTAAGGAGAAGAGGTGTGTGAGGATATGTAAGTTAATATAATAACTACATTTGTCAAAATAAGCTATCAACATTTTGTTGAAGCATTGTTTTTATTAACAAAATGTTGGAAACACCTTAAATAGCCATCATGAGGGAGCTGGCTAAATAGATATCTATACCTCAAGCAATATAGTACAACCATTAAAAAGAATGAACTAGCTCTAAAGGCACTATCATGGCAGTATTGAGTAAAAAAAGCAAGTTACAGAATGACATGTATAATGTAAAACCATTCATGTAAAAAACAAAATATATCCATGTAGTTGAAAGTTTGAAAGGCTATTCACCAATGTCTGAGGAGGGAATGGAGAGAAGGGAATTTTTACTTTTTGCCTTACATCTGTCTGTGATATTTTAAATGTTTTCACTGTAAGTATGAATCAGATTGGACAATAAAGAAAAATACAAACCTAGGAAAAGGAAATAAATGCACAAAAGATATACCTAGGAAAATAAAATGGATATCTATATTTTCCATTATTTCATTTTTAAATCTACTATATCTAGAATTTTGTGTCATGGGACAATTTATTTACACTTTTTTTTTTTTTTTTTTAATTATTATTTTATTTTATTTTTTTGGGGGGTACACCAGGTTCAATCAACTGTTTTTATACACATATCCCCATATTCCCTCCCTTCCTTGACGCCCCCCCCTCGATTCCCCCCCACCCTCCCTGCCCCAGTCCTCTAAGGCATCTTCCATCCTCGAGTTGGACTCCCTTTGTTATACAACAACTTCCCACTGACTATTTTACAGTTGGTAGTATATATATGTCTGTGCTACTCTCTCGCTTCTTCTCAGTTTCCCCTTCACCCCCCACCCCCTCCCATACCTCGAGTTCTCCAGTCCATTCTCTGTATCTGCTTCCCTGTTCTTGTCACTGAGTTCATCAGTACCATTTTTAGATTCCGTATATGTGAGTTAGCATACAATATTTGTCTTTCTCTTTCTGACTTACTTCACTCTGTATGACAGATTGTAGTTCTATCCACCTCATTACATATAGCTCCATCTCATCCCTTTTTATAGCTGAGTAATATTCCATTGTATATATATGCCACATCTTCTGTATCCATTCATTTGTTGATGGGCATTTAGGTTGCTTCCATGTCCTGGCTATTGTAAAGAGTGCTGCAATAAACATTATGGTACAAGTTTCTTTTGGGATTATGGTTTTCTTTGGGTATATGCCCAGGAGTGGGATTACTGGATCATATGGTAGTTCTATTTGTAGTTTTTTAAGGAACCTCCAAATTGTTTTCCATAGTGGCTGTACCAACTTACAGTCCCACCAACAGTGCAGGAGAGTTCCCTTTTCTCCACACCCTCTCCAACATTTGTTGTTTCCAGACTTTGTGATGATGGCCATTCTGATTGGTGTGAGGTGATACCTCATTGTGGCTTTGACTTGCATTTCTCTGATGATGAGTGATGTTGAGCATCTTTTCATGTGTTTGTTGGCCATCTGTATGTCTTCTTTGGAGAAATGTCTATTTAGGTCTTCTGCCCATTTGTGGATTGGGTTATTTGCTTTTTTGGTATGAAGCTGCATGAGCTGCTTGTATATTTTGGAGGTTAATCCTTTGTCCGTTGTTTCATAGGCAATTATTTTTTCCCATTCTGAGGGTTGCCTTTTAGTCTTGTTTATGGTTTCTTTTGCTGTGCAAAAGCTTTTCAGTTTCATGAGGTCCCATTCGTTTATTCTTGATTTTATTTCCATGATTCTAGGAGGTGGGTCAAAAAGGATGTTGCTTTGATGTATGTCAAAGAGTGTTCTGCCTATGTTTTCCTCTAGGAGTTTGATAGTGTCTGGCCTTACATGTAGGTCTTTAATCCATTTGGAGTTTATTTTTGTGTATGGTGTTAGGAAGTGTTCTAATTTCATTCTTTTACATGTTGCTGTCCAATTTTCCCAGCACCACTTATTGAAGAGGCTGTCTTTTTTCCATTGTATACTCGTGCCTCCTTTGTCAAAGATAAGGTGCCCATATGTGTTTGGGCTTACTTCTGAGTTCTCTATTCTGTTCCATTGATCTTCCTTTCTATTTTTGTGCCAGTCCATACTGTCTTGATCACTATGGCCTTGTAGTATAGTTTGAAGTCAGGAAGCCTGATTCCACCTACTCCATTTTTCCTTCTCAAGATTGCTTTGGCTATTCGGGGTCTTTTGTGTTTCCATACAAATCGTAAGATTTCTTGCTCTAGTTCTGTGAAAAATGCCATTGGTAATCTGATCGGGATTGCATTAAATCTGTAAATTGCTTTGGGTAGTACAGTCATTTTCACGATGTTGATTCTTCCAATCCAGGAACATGGTATATCCCTCCATCTGTTTATGTCATCTTTGATTTCTTTCATCAATGTCTTAAAGTTTTCTGCATACAGATCTTTTGCCTCCTTAGGCAGGTTTATTCCTAGGTATTTTATTCTTTTTGTTGCAATGGTGAATGGGAGAGTTTCCTTAATTTCTCTTTCTGCTCTTCCGTTGTTAGTGTATAGGAATGCAAGAGATTTCTGTGCATTAATTTTGTATCCTGCTACTTTACTAAACTCATCAATGAGTGCTAGCAGTTTTCTGGTAGAGTCTTTAGGGTTTTCTATATATAGTATCATGTCATCTGCAAAGAGTGACAATTTTACTTCTTCTTTTCCAATTTGGATTCCTTTAATTTCTTTTTCTTCTCTGATTGCTGTGGCTAACACTTCCAAAACTATGTTGAATAACAGTGGTGAGAGTGGACACCCTTGTCTTGTTCCTGTTCTTAGAGGGAATTCTTCCAGTTTTTCTCCATTGAGAACAATGTTGGCTTTTGGTTTGTCATATATGGCTTTTATGATGTTGAGGTAATTTCCTTCTATGCCCATTTTCTGGAGAGCTTTTATCATAAATGGGTGTTGAACTTTGTCAAAAGCTTTTTCTGCATCTATTGAAATGATCATATGGTTTTTATCCTTCAATTTGTTGATATGATGTATCACGTTGATTGATTTGCGTATATTGAAGAATCCTTGCATCCCAGGGATAAACCCCACTTGATCGTGGTGTATGATTTTTTTAATGTGCTGTTGCAGTCTGTTAGCTAGTATTTTGTTGAGGATTTTTGCATCTATATTCATCAGTGATATTGGTCTGTAGTTTTCTTTTTTTGTGACATCTTTGCCTGGTTTTGGTATCAGGGTGATGGTAGCCTCATAGAATGAGTTTGGGAGTGCTCCGCCTTCTGCAATATTTTGGAAGAGTTTGAGAAGGATAGGTGTTAACTCTTCTCGAAATGTTTGATAGAATTCGCCTGTGAATCCATCTGGTCCTGGGCTTTTGTGTGTTGGGAGATTTTTAATCACTGCCTCAATTTCTGTACTTGTGATTGGTCTGTTCATGGTTTCTATTTCTTCCTGGTTCAGTCTTGGAAGATTGTATTTTTCTAAGAATGTATCCATTTCTTCCAGGTTATCCAATTGATTGGCATATAGTTGCTTGTAGTAGTCTCTCATGATCTTTTGTATTTCTGAGGTGTCCGTTGTTACTTCTCCTTTTGCATTTCTAAGTCTGTTGATTTGCATCTTCTCTCTTTTTTTCTTGATGAGTCTGGCTAATGGTTTATCAATTTTGTTAATCTTCTCAAAGAACCAGCTTTTAGTTTTATTTATTTTTCTTATGGTTTCTTTCCTTTCTTTTTCATTTATTTCTGCTCTGATCTTTACGATTTCTTTCCTTCTGCTCATTTTGGGGTTTCTTTGTTCTTCTTTCTCTAGTTGTTTGAGGTGTAAGGTTAGGTTGTTTATTCGATCATTTTCTTGTTTCTTAAGGTAGGACTGTATTGCTATAAACTTCCCTCTTAGAACTGCTTTTGCTGCGTCCCATAGGTTTTGGGTTGTTGTGTTTTCGTTGTCATTTGTTTCTAGATACTTTTTGATTTCCTCTTTGATTTCTGTAGTGATTCCTTGGTTGTTTAATAGTGAATTGTTTAGCCTCCATGTGTTTGTATTTTTGGCAGTTTTTTTCCTGTAATTGATATCTAGTCTCATGGCGTTGTGGTCTGAGAAGATGCTTGATATGATTTCAATTTTCTTGAATTTGCTGAGGTTTGATTTGTGACCCAAGATGTGATCTATCCTGGAAAATGTTCCGTGTGCACTTGAGAAGAAAGTGTAGTCTGTCGTTTTTGGATGGAATGTCCTATAAATATCAATTAAGTCGAGATGGTCTAATGTGTCATTTAAAGCTTGTGTGTCTTTATTTATTTTCTGTTTGGATGATCTGTCCATTGATGTAAGTGGGGTGTTCAAGTCTCCCACTATAATTGTGTTACTGTCGATGTCCCCTTTTATAGCTGTTAGCATTTGCCTTATGTATTGAGGTGCTCCTATATTGGGGGCATAGATATTTACCATTGTGATATGTTCTTCTTGGATGGATCCCTTGATCATTATGTAGTGCCCTTCCTTGTCTCTTTTAATAGTCTTTACTTTCAAGTCTAATTTGTCTGATATGAGTATTGCTACTCCAGCTTTCTTTTGACTTCCATTTGCATGGAATATCTTTTTCCATCCCTTCACTTTCAGTCTATATGTATCCCTTGGTCTGAAGTGGGTTTCTTGTAGGCAGCATATAGAAGGGTCTTGTGTTTGTATCCATTCAGCCAGTCTGTGTCTTTTGGTTGGAGCATTTAATCCATTTACATTTAAAGTGATTATTGACATGTGTGTTCCAATGACCATTTTCTGAATTGTTTTGGGTTTGTATTTGTAGGTGTTTTCCTTTTCTTGTGTTTCCTACTTAGAGAAGTTCCTTTAGCACTTGTTGTAAGGCTGGTTTGGTGGTGCTGAATTCTCTTAACTTTTGCCTGTCTGGAAAGCTTTTGATTTCTCCCTCAAATCTGAATGAGATTCTTGCTGGGTAAAGTATTCTTGGCTGTAGGTTTCTCTCTTTCAGAACTTTCAGTATATCCTGCCATTCCCTTCTGGCCTGCAGAGTTTCTGTAGAAAGGTCAGCTGTTATCCTGATGGGTTTTCCCTTATATGTTGTTTGTTGCTTTTCTCTTGCTGCTTTTAATATTTTTTCTTTGTGTTGAATTGTCGTTAGTTTGATTAATATGTGTCTTGGTGTATTTCTCCTTGGGTTTATTCTGTATGGGACTCTCTGTGCTTCTTGGACTTGGTTAATTATTTCCTTTCCCATGTTGGGGAAGTTTTCCACTAGAACCTCTTCAAATATTTTCACAGACCCTTTCTTGTTTTCTTCTTCTTCTGGGATGCCTATAATTCGAATGTTGGTACGTTTAAGGTTATCACTGAGGTCTCTGAGGCTGTCTTCTAGTCTTTTTATTTTTTTATCTTTTTCCTGCTCTGTGGCGTTTATTTCTTCCATTCTATCTTCCAATTCACTTATTCGTTCTTCTGCCTCAGTCATTCTGCTGGTTAGAGCATCTAGAGTATTTTTAATTTCAGTTATTTTGTTATCCATTGCTGTTTGTTTTTCTGAGTTCTTATGAACTGTTTCTTGTACTTTCTCTAATTTGTTATCGAGATTTTGTATCATTTTTACTATCATTACTCTAAATTCTTTTTCAGGCATTTTTCCTATTTCCTCCTCATTTATTTGGTCTTGTGGGTTTTTTTCCTGCTCCTTTGCCTGCATGGTGTTTCTTTGTTTCCTCATGGTTGTCCAAGCTTTTGGGGTTGCTTGTCCTGGTGATAGAGGTGTTTATAGAAGACTGTCCAAGCCTCAGACTAATGTCCAAGTATTGGATTAGACGAATATTCAGTCTAGGAAACACATACCTTCCTGCCCCCAGTGTTGATGCGAAGGGGCGTCAGAAAGGGGTCGAAGATCATGTGACTAGTCTCTATGTTAACTGGAGACTGCCGTTTCCCCACAGAGCAAAGATTCCAAGCTGAGTTCACCAGTCCCCAGAAAGAAGGAACTGGGACAAAGCTTCCCTGGACCACCTCCTTGTATGCCCACCAGCCTTCATGGATTTTTGGTGAATTTTGTTGAGCTGATATGCAGACGATGAAATTGGCTTGAAGAAGAAAAAGCACCTCCCAGACTATTTCCATCCTCTGATTCTCATTCCAAGTGCATCACTCGACGGGAAAATGGGGGGAAGGGGGAAGCTCCACACGGCACATACACATGTACACAAACACACACTTCCTAACGAGTGCACACTCGCACTCCCACCTGACAGCCAGCCAGGGACAGTCACTCCAAGATCAATATCGCAGTTTGAATTGTTCCTGCAAATCTCCTCTGGGGCTCGACGGATGTGTGCCCCAGATGTGCTGACACGTCCGATGCCTCGCTGCCCGGGAGGTCTCCCCGCTCGCGGGTCTCTGCTCGTTGCACCTATTTACACTTTTTAAGTAAAGTAAATTTTCTAAATAAAACTTTGAAAAAGATCAATTTTGTTTTTTAAGAAAGAGGATTGAACCACCTATAGCTTTGGTATTTCTGCAACTGGGTTGGTCTAATTTTAATTCTATTACATCTTCATGAATAAAACATAAAGCAAAACTTCTGTCACTAACACTAAATCCCTAGTGAGTATAAATTAGTATTTTTTTAAAGTAAGTGATGTTAGTTTTATTTTTTTATTTTATTTATTTACTTATTTATTTATTGGCTACGTTGGGTTTTCATTGCTGCACATGGGCTCTCTCTAGTTGTGGTGAGCAGGGGCTATTCTTCATTGTGGTGCACAGGCTCCTCACTGTGGTGGCTTCTCTTGTTGTGGAGCACAGGCTCTAGGTGCGTGGGCTTCAGTAGTTGTGGCACACGGGCTTAATTGCTCTGCAGCATGTGAGATCTTCCCGGCCCAGGGCTCAAACCTGTGTCCTCTGCATTGGCAGGTGGATTCTTAACCACTGCGCCACCACGGAAGCCCTGAGTATAAATTAATATTAAAAGAAAAGGTATTTGGGCTTGACACCATTATTTTCTGTTATTCCAGGTGAAAATATAGTAAGTGCAGTGTCTTTGTCAGTTCATGTTGCCATTATACCAAATATACCAGAGACTGGTTGGCTTTGACAGCAAATATTTATTTCTCACAGTTCTGGAGGCTGGAAGTCCAAGATCAAAGTGCCAGCAGATCTGATGTCTGATGAGAGCCCACTTCCTGGTCTGCAGACTGATGCCTTCTCATTGTATCCTCACATGGCAGAAAACAAAGAGAGAGGAAGCAAGCTCTCTCCTGTCTCTTCTTATAAGGGCACTAATCCCATCATGAGGACTCCACCCTCATGGCCTTATTAGCTCTCAAAGGCTCATCTCCAAATACCATCACATTAGAAATGAAGGTTTCAACATATTAATTTGGGGGGTGTGGTGGAGACAAACTTTCAGTCCATAGCAGGCAGGGAGAGGAAAAAGTCTCCCTGACATAATAAGGCCAAGGTTAGAAGAAATATAAATTTCTTATCTGGAGGGATAGCATGTTTGACTTCAAATAGTTGAGGACAAAATTAACCAGACTGTAAAAGTCCTTCTTTTATGCACAGAACCACAGTTTACAACCACTGCTGTCCCTACCCCACGCCAACCTCTTGTGGAGCCATTCCAGTTATGATATCAAAGGTGTCTCTCTCTTTTTTTTTTTTTTTTATTTGCTTGTGCCAGGTCTTAGTTGTAGCTGGCAGGCTCCTTAGTTGTGGCATGTGAACTCTTAGTAGCAGCATGCATATGGGATCTAGTTCCCTGACCAGGGATTGAACCTGGGCCCCCTGCATTGGGAGCACAGAGTCTTAACCACTGTGCCACCAGGGACGTCCCTCAAAGGTGTCTCTTTTAAGCCAAGTTCTCTCTATAGAGCTGTGTGGAAGAGGAAGCCACACTAAACTTTACTCTGATAACCAAAACTTCAACATTTCTTAGACACAAGAAAAAGACTGGAGTTTGTTCATTCTATAGGAAGAACTAGCAAATCCTAGAAGTGTACATGGGGAGAGTGGGGGCGGGGTGGGGTGATGCAGAGGGAGTTAGCCAGAAGTGAGGAAAGTTAGAAAAGAGGAAGTATTTTCATGAGCTACCTGTTTTATCTCACCCCCAACTAGGTGTACTTCAGTACAGTTTGATGCTAACCACCAAGATGCAGTATGGGATCCCACAGGGTTAGGGCTCATTGTCCCACAAGACTGTCTTTACAGACACCATGCACAAGTGAGGTCCCCAGGCACCCACATTTCTGACCAGCTGCCTGCAAACTCAGGGGTGCCCATGACCCCTCTCGGGTTCAATAATTCTCTACAACAACGCAGAGACCCAGGAAAATGCCATACTTAACTACTACAGTTTCATTTCAAAGGATACCTGTAGGGCAAGGCCTGGAAGGGAGCACAGAGCTTTTATGCCCTCTTCCTGGGGGGCCAGGACATTTCCCTCCTGTACATCAATGTGCTGCTAATCAGGAAGCTACACCGAGCTTTGGTGTTCAGAATTTTTGGGGGGAGTTTCATAATGTAGGCACGACTGACTAAACCACTCACTCTCCAGCCTCTTCCCCTTCCAGGAGTCTGGACAGCAGTTATCTAATCATGTGCTTGGTCTTTTTGGTGACCAGTCCCATTCTGAAGCTTCCCAGGAGTCCTGCCATGAATGCCTCAGTAGCATATAAAAAGACTTCTATCACTCAGGAAATTCTAAGGGTTTTTGTAACTCTGTACCAGAAACCAGAGACAAAGATCAGATATATTTTTTATACCACAACACATCTGCAAACCTTGGAGCTGAAGACTACCTAAGTCACCAGGCTTGATTCGAGGGAATGAAGCAGCAAGATCAAACTCACTCCAGAAGGTTTGGGATAAATACCTGAGTCTTACATTTAAGTTATGCGTTAACCAAATCCCATCAAATTTAGTTCACAGCATATGATAAGGGGATATTTTAAACATGCAGAGTGTAGTCTCTCTCTGATTTCAAAGGGTTTTTATCCACATCTTTAATGTGAACTATTGGACAGTAAGAAGTAACATGCTTCAAATGACAATGAACCAGCTAGTGAAATATGAGAGCTGTTTCCCCTTCACACACCCCCCCCCCATTAACTTGCTTCTCCCCAAAGAGTAACAAGAACCTTCTGCCACCACCTATCTCACTAGGACCACTAGCACTGCAGCTATAGAACAAGGACTTGTCACCTGGGTGGGCTAAATAAGTCCTCCAAGGAAAATAGCTTGTCTTCTGCCCATGTTCTTATCATTTAAAATTGGGGTGATTCACCAAGTGATCCCCTGATTTGGAATAGTTTTGGGTAACATGGAGACTTGTAAAGTGTGGAGAATATTATAACAATATTCTGTTCTGACTGCCACAATGAACATTTTCTGTTACCTCTGAAAACTCTAGCGTGTGTGTTAAGTGTAAGACACAATTTAAATTTACACAGCTATCCTAACAGGAACATAAAGTAGCCTCTGAAGTGCAAGTACTCAAGAGCCGGGGTGCTATGATGGCAACTTCCATGATAGCAACTTCCTAATAAAGTGCCAAATTCAGTGATGGGCTAGAACCTCTATTGACTCACCAGTGAATTTAGCTCCCACTTCACATTTAGAAACATCACATTGAACTTTAAAATTTCTCATGCTGAGGGTATTATCAGTATCAGAAATTGACAATGCTACAAGCCAGGGTTTTATTATTTGTTTTTGAGTGGTTTACCAACACACCACGGCTAATATTACATAATTCTTTTATTAACAAATTTAAATTGTCCTATCGAATAGGGAAAATCCTGTATCATTCAGGATACTAAGGTAGGGATAAGGGAAATTCTAACTCAAAGACCTAATATGGGTCCTCATCTTGATTTTTTTATACACTTATTCATTGCTGTTAGCATTGTCAACTGATAAGCCCCTTTTAACAAAGCAACAGTTCACTAAACTTGTGGTAATCATTTCATGAAGTATGTAAATCATTATGCTGTACACCTTAAACTTATTCAGTGCTGTATGTTGGGTATAGCTCAATAAAACTGGAAGATTAATTAAATTTTTAAAAGAAAAAAAAAGAAAGCAACAGGGCTATTCTTAACAAGAGTCATGGGGGTGAGGAAGACAGATTTCTATGCAAAGAATTAGCTAACAGTGCTCATTCCCTTCTCCCAGCCTCTTCAAACTGCTGATGATCTTACACAAATAGACTGCCAGATGTTTGTCCAGCAAAGATGTGTTTATCCAGGAGCAACAGAGGTCTGCAGTCCAAGCGTGCAACCACAGTAAGGCACATGCAAGTCCCAATAGCACAAGGGAAGGAGAACATTTTGATAGAGAAGAGAAGGAAGTTGGGAGAGCTATAGTAAACAGAGTCCACCGTTTTCATTGGCTGAGTCCTTGCCAGGAAAGGAGAGGAGTCTTTCTTCTTCCTGTTGGGCTCTACTACTGGGATAGGGTGTGAGAGCTCCCCCTTCTGGTCTCCTAATTCTGTTTAATTGAGGTTTCTGTTGATTAATTTTTCACAGGCTAAACCTCCTAACTGGAGGACCAATGCCTTGTTGGAGGCCCCTCTGGCTTCCTTTAGGCCACTGCAAGAGTCATGCCCTTAATCCACACCCACTCCTCATGTGACATCATGGTTTTGTACTACATAAGGTATTTATAAAAGATTTCCTGCTCACATGTGGGATAGTCTTGTCCTTTGCTGAGATTTGTTCCAGTGACTAAGCAGCAGAGGAAAGAAGTGGCATGTAATTGTGACCCCTCTACCTCTGCACAAAATATATCCCCTTCCCTTATACTAATTCCATTTTTTCCTTATCTCTTGTCTTTACATGGCTTATAAATCTTTGCATTTTAACTGGAAAGTAAGAATACTAATTTCATTAATATAGTAGTACCTGCTGTATAATAATAAGAAAAAGAAGAGAGAGAGAAAAAAAAAAGCAGAGGAGGGGAATAAGAAAGGATATGGGGGAACACAGAGAAGGAAGGAAAAATTTTTGTAAAACCACCCAGAAGTTCCTAGTAAACTGTCCCTAGATTTAAGCAGGTGCATATAAATACATACATACATACACACATACATACTTACATAAATAAACAAACTGATGGTTTTAAGTCTTAATGATCCTTTGTGACTACTTTAAAAATACTTTTTCTTTTAAAAAATTGAAATCTTTTTACATGTACTTTTGCAAGGAGTTACGGAACTCTTCTGGATCAGGTTAAATGTAAAATAATATTAATACATGCTCAAGTAGTAACCATTATAATTTTTTAAAAAGTAATTCAGACTGGCACTCCAGTAAAAATATGTAGGGCTTATTTTTAAAATAATATATAAATAAAAACTACTAATATACATAATGTTTCCGTGACTATATTTTTACAGTTTATTATTCACAGCTACTGTATTAATGCATCAAGTAACTACATGGAAGGGAATGAAAGCTCACATGTACTTATTCTGATTTGTGATAATGATTGTGAGGAACTCTGGACGCTCAGAGTCAATGAATTAGCCTGTAGCGAATTTCTTCTGTACAATTCTGTATTATATAGGGAATTTTTTCTTCAGCTGTTTTTTCCCCCTAGACATTAACCGTCCTTATAAACTAATTGAAGTACCTGCATGAACATAGGAGGAAAACAGCAGAACCGGGCAGTTTCTGAACAAGATTATTTGACACTGCAATAAGTGACAAACTAAGACATTGCCAAGTATGAGACATTTGGAATTCAAGCAAATCAAACTTGCTTTAGATCTGCAGTATTTGCATAATTTAAAGTTATCTAGGAATTCATTTAAGACATCATCTGTTTTCACTCAAAAATTGGTTTAGGCTTCACCAGCTATAGAGCTTAAATTTAGAAACAGCATTGGACTGCAGTGACGTGTCGTGTAGTCTTTGATCCTACGCGTGATCTGTCAAAACGCTGGAAGGGTCAGTTCTCTTTTTTTACAAACGAATAAATTAATTCAGTAGAAAGGATTTCACCACTTCTCTCCAACATCTTTAAAGTCCTTGGTTGAAGCAACCGGGCGTTATAAAATATTGAGCCCAACTTCGCAGAAAGTCCTTTCGGTTTCCCTTCCGTCCCAAACATTTTGCCTCAAAGCCACTGACAAATCGCAGTGAGAGCTTCTAGCAGGTCCAACCACGTCCACGCTCTCTGATTTCGGATCTCCGCGACTCGGAAAGGTCAGGGCTGAACACAATCGCGGGGCCGAGGGGCGGGGCCGAGGGGGCGGGGCCGAGGGGCGGGAGGAACGCGGCCAAGCCCCGCCTAACAAAGCGGAACTAGCCGTACGTCATTTCCGTCTGCGGTGTTCCAGAGCGCGCAAGCGGGGGCCGGGCCAGCGGCGAGTGGCAGGTGAAGGGAATGGTGTCCCCTCCCCCTCCGCCGGTACAGCTCCCAGTCGGCTGGCCTCTGTGGGAGATGGGTCTGAGCCGCCTCTGGATCAGTGTGTTGAGGTCCTCGCCTTCTCCAGCCCTCTTAGTGACGTGCCGTTTCTTGAAGCCCCCATTGGGCAACCAGCTTCTGTTTACAGCCTTGCCTAGGAGTAAGCCTTCCCCCGCGACCTTCCCCTCGCCCTCGGGGGCTCGCTGGCTCTGGTTGAAGGGAGCTCCCTGCCCGTCCTTGGCGCTCGCAGGGCTCCGCTCACCGCGCAGAGACCGTCTGGTCCACCTTCAGGCCGACCTCACTTTTTTCCTGGACTTTTTTTCTGTTCGGTCCGTGAAATGGTTTTCCGTCTTTTCATTTCATTATGTAGACATGGAAAGGGAAAATTCGTTTCTAAGGAGGGGGCTAGTAGTTGTTTTACCTTTTCTGCTCTTGGTAAAAAGGACCACAGGCAAAAAGGAAAAGCGAAATTACAAAATTGGTAAAAATCGCGAAACACTTTTGTTCAGTAAAATAGTAGGGGAAACAAAATGGGAAGTATAGGTTCTGATCCCAACAAATTAATTTTAATGCTGTTTTCAAACTTTTAAATAAGTTAATGGAACTTAGATTTCAAAGACTTACTTGTTTGTGAGCTTTTTCTCATGAAGCCTGAATAGATTAGCGGGGCCATGATCTATTATAATAAGTTTTTGGTTTGGGGTAGATAAAAATCTTACCTGTGAATCTGCAAGTGGAACCTGGACGTAAAGTCCTCATGACCTGGACAGTGGTTTGATAGTACTTTTTAGTATCTTAGAATTTCTGAGGTGTTTTCACATTTGGAGCCTCATAATCACCGTATACTATCAGTATTTTTTACTTAAGGCCAGCAACTGTCCCTACTCCCTTTTCTTCTCTGGACCTTGTCCTTTTAAACCTCCTGGAAATATTTTACCCTTCATACCTAACAACAGCTTAATATGCCTGAATATCTCCCATATTTTAAAAAAACTCTTGAATCCATTCCCACCTTCCAGCTAATACCCGTTAAAGAACTGTTTGCATATTCACTTTCTTAGCTTCCCCACTTCCACAACACATCTCAGGCTTTCTTCCTTGCTACTCCAATAAACAGCTTTATTTGGCCAAATCTAATTCTTTGTTCTCAGTTTACTTGGCTGTCCACAATTGAGCACTTCTTTTTCTTGAAATGTGTGGAACTGTATCATTCCCCAGTAGTGTGACTCATTTCTGAGTCAGGTAATAATTTTGAATACGGGAAGATATTTCTTCATTATTTTGTGACATTCATAGAGTAATGATGACATGCGGAATTAGTCTCCATTAACGTTTTTAAATGCTACTAACTTAAATCTCAACAACCAACAAAACAAATCAAGCCCTGATTTGTAGTATTGAAACGGATAGGTGTGGTTTCTGGGGGCTCCGAGGGGCCTGGTCCTTTATGTCTCAGCGCAGAAAGAATTCAGTGAGAGGCAAAGTGATAGAGAAGTGCTTTATTATAATAGGACACTTGTGAGGCTTACAAGCGGGCGCAGTGCGCTGCCCTGAGCGCTCCGTGGGTCACATTTTTATAGTCAAAGGAAGATGGGGGGGGGGGGTTGGGGGGGAGAAGACCTTCTTTGTCTTTCTTGAGTAGATGTCGAGTTTCCATAAATCTGGAAATCTGGCTTTGACACTAAGCAACTTGTTCTGCTCTATGAGTCAAGCAAGCCCACATTGTTTCAGGATTTTCCCATTACTTTCTTGAGTGATCATTAATCTTACTGTGGTCCCCCAAAGTTCCCTCTCTATCTACAGTCCCCTAATGGGGTTTCTAAGCTATTTGATTATCCTACTCAATCCCTATTGGTATTTGTCAGTTTCTATAATATAAATACTCCCACACTGGCCAGTTTCAAGCTACCAACATGCCTTAGGTATTGGAAAGATATGTGCAGTATTTCACTATAATATAGTTTCCACCATGCAGATACCAGTAGATAATATGCAGAGACCAGTAGTTCTCAACCTTGGGTGATTTTGCTCCCTAGGGGACATTTGGCAATGTCTGGAGATATTTTTCAGTTGTCACAACTGTGCTACTGCATCTGGTGAGTAGAAGGCAGGGATTCTGCTGAACATCCTATCGTGCACAGAACAACCCTCACAACAAAGAACCCAGCCCAGAGCACCAGTGGGTCACTGTTGAGGAACCCTGCAATAAATATAAATAACCACAAGAAAATAAATAGTAGTAAAAAATAGTGTAAGAGAGGAAAAATTTTTTTTCTGTACTCTCTTAGGTTTGGTACTTGGAGCCTGCAAGTTAAGCTGACAAAAAGATTAACAGGAGAAAAGGCATACAAATTTTATTTGATGTTAATATTTTAATTTTACATAAGTACAAGAAAGGAAGTGAAAACCCAAAGGAGTGCTTAGCCCTGGGAGCTTGTATACTATTTTAACAAAAGGTGGTAAATTTGTGAAATGACAAGACAAAGGAAAAGAGATTTGGGCTTCTAGAGATGGTAAATAGTGAGAAGGTAAATATATGGGGAAAGCTCATGGAGGGTAAGAATTCTTTAAGTAAGGTTTGTTTGTGCAGACCCATCTCAGTGCCAGTGATAATGGTTATTTTCCTCCTCCTGGTGTGGGAAAGGAGGGGGAACACCTTCACACAGGGAAATGTATGTCCTGCTTTTAGGCAGATAAAAGGGAGGATAGAGAGCTTTGCCTACATCTGCTATTTCTCAGTTGCCTCAAGCTCAAAATAATCCTTATGTCAAAGTAGCATATTTTGGGGTGGTATATTCTGATCCCCCTAATTAGTAAAGTAATTAGTAAATGATGAGTTTTCAGTATGTATTACCTTTATTTTGTTTAACTGTAAGCTTAAATAGTTTAATTTAGAATAATAACTGTGTTTAAAAACTGGTTAACAGAATCCTCAAAAATCTAAACTTTGGCTCTACTGAACCAAGTCAGCTCTAGTACACTGCCAAACCATGCCAGTCAGCTTCCCATATAATTATAGGTGTTCCTGCCTATTTCTTTTACCTTACCTCCTACTCTTCTGCCTCTTCTCTGAGCTCCAGTGGCATCGATAGAATCAATTCAGTAAAAGTGTTCTGGTTGCCCGGGTCTTCTTGTTGTACGACCAAAACACTGGCAGCTGGCATTTATCTTTTCCCTTCAAGTCTTAGGGGTTAGCAACTTTATAGAAAAGGGCAGTTCTGGTCATAAAACCAACTGCACTTGTACAAAACAGTAGAGTTAGCCTACCCCTTCCTGCCTTAAATCCTGGTGCTTGCTTCTCTTCCTTACTAATAAATGTCCTTGTGGCATTTTTTTTCCAGAATAGGACACTTTCATATACATTAAGAACCTGTTCAGGCAGATAGCCTTTCCTTTCTCTTCAGTGGGCATCTGAATTCATCTGCTGTCTCTCAGTTGGCAGAAGCTGCTTCTCCTATTATCTTTACATTTTTTAAAGCCAAACCTTTTTCTAAAATTATCAAACCATCCTTTGCTGGCATTAAGTTCTTTGGCTTTAGATCCTTCACCTTTTGCTTTAAATTGTCATATAATGACTTCACTTTTTCTTGAATCATATTAACCTGTGAGTATGACTTTCTTATATCAATCCTACACCCACATAAAAGCTGCATTTTCAATATAAGACAAAAAGGTATTTTGCAAAAAGTGCAAGGTTTTCACACCTGATGGCACAGCTACAGTGACGGCATCATGAATTTCCTTTCCTTTTTTTTTTTCACAATGCTCTTCACACGATTCATTTATCTTAAAATGGCAGGCAAGTGTAGCTATAGACCTCAATCTACAGTGCATATTAAGCTGTTCAACTTTTTCTTGTAAGGTCATGAACTCTGTTTCTTGGGAACACTTCCACTATAACTAGCAGCGCTTTGTATGGGCCCCATGGTGTTATTCAGGGTTTACATTAAACATGATGAAAAATAGGTGAGAACCGCGGCAGATCACTTTTCACTGTGATACGCAATTTACTGGAGAGATGAACTGCTTTCATGGAGATGATTAGGTTCACACAGCATTTTAAGCAGATAAGACACTTGAACTCACTGCAATAGCAACAGGAGGGGGCTATAAAATTATTACAGTGGTACAGTATGTTCTACAATTAATTTTATGCAAGTATGTTTAATACTGCATCTTTACATTTGTTTACAATTCTCTCAGCTGGAAATGGCACCATGTGCAGTCTGTGTGTGCATAAGTTTTTTGATGAATTTTAACTTTTTGTAATAGATTTGTGTGTATCTTATGCTAGCAAGTGATAAAAGTAGACTAGTATCTACATATATTTTATGCTGTCATGACATACCTTTTTCTTTATTTTTTTGATATTCCTTGGCTATGCAGTTCACCTATAAGTTTTTTCAAACTGTTGCAAATCTCCAAAAATTTTTTTCAGTATATTTGTTGAAAAAATTCGCGTATAAATGGACCCATGCAGTATAAACCCATGTTGTTCAGGGTTAACTATAGTTAAACATCCAAGGTAAGCCTGCTTTGGAATCAGGAGCCAGTCACCAATCATGTTATATCCAAATTCATGTTATTGTGGGTGGCATTATCATAGGGTATGCAACTATGGGGTATTACTGTTGTATCATACATTTTGGGAGAATTAATATTAATATTTACATAGCTATGGCTGCATAATTATTCATGCTGAGCCATAACAATAGCTTAGGGTTTTGGTTTGGTTTGGTTTGGTTTGGTTTGGTTTGGTTTTTTGCCCCCTTTCAGGGTGACACTTAAAAAACACAAGTCAGCTCATTACTCCTCTGGTCTAACCCTCCAGTAGCTTCCCATCACAGTTACAGTAAAATTCTAACTTTTCACCATGGAAAGCACTATGTAATCTGTGATCCCACTTCTCTCTGCTTTTATCTCCTACCACTCTTTTTCTCTATTGTTGGCTACAGTCACACTGGCTATCTTCCTGTTCCAGCTTCCTATTCCATTGCCTTCACATGTGCTGTTCTATCTGCCTAAAAATCTCTTTGGGTATGTAAATGTCTCATTCCACTTCATTCAAATTTCTGCTTAAACAACAATGAACTAACATAATATGTAGAATTTTTAGCCTCCTTTGTCACTTATTGTATTATTCCCTCCAATAAATACTTATTTAAACCTCTATTTTAATTGGTGCATGATATTAATGAAAGGTTAAAATCTGCCCCTAATCCCCGACATCCATCATACTAAGCTGAGTCTGAACAAAAGGACTAAAGCAACACTAAGAACAAGATCATTGACCAGGATTAAGATCCTATGAGTGGTGTCTGATATATGTACAGAGGCATCAGGTGTTGGTAGATTCCAGTTTATATATTCCAGTTTCTAGAATGTTAAGCAAATGCTATTCACATTACCTGAAATGTAACTAAAGGTAACTCCTGGCCCTGATTCCAAGACTAAACTTTAGATCAATTTTCAGTGGTGAAGAAACTTCTTAAAATTTTATTTCCAGTGTGTTGCAGACCATTGCTTTTATAAAATAAAAATGAATTACTAGAGAAAGAAAACAATAACAAAGATCTACAAACCCACTGATCGTGTGTGCCTGTGCGCATACACCACAACGTCAAATTGCTGTAAAAGCTTCAAACTACTCTCAATTTCTTTCTCTTTTCTAGTAACATGTATTTTAGAGACTGGCATAGGTCTATGAACCACACTCAAAGCAGCATAGCTTTTAGAGAGCCACCTACAGGAGAGTCACTCCAACCCCTATGCCGTATCCCTCCCCCACCCCATTTCTGCTAACTTTTCAACTTAAGCCTGCAGTGAATTGCTCTCCTGCTGGTGACAAACTAATTAAAATTCTTATTATTATTCAGGTAGTGCATGTTCATTATAGAAGTAAGCGAAAATAAACACTTTAAATTCCTCCTTAATTCCATCACCACTGTTAACATTCATATTCATGTTCGTATATACATAGTTACATATATACATACACATCTATTTGAATACGGGAGGGAGAAGCTAAGACAAATAGCTTATTACAGATAAATGTTTAATAAACTGCTCTTTGAAAACTGAACGTCATAATATGGAACATTTTCCATGTCAATGTGTATTTTTACAGCATCACTTCTAATATTCTTACAGGATTCCATTGTGTGAAAGCATCATAATTTATTTAACCAATTTCCTCTTCAGTCAGCCAGCAAATGTTATTTATTGATCATCTACTCTTTACCTACAGTTGAGAATGTTTTGGGGAAATTGATGGAATTTGCATGAATTAACACTAATGGTATCTTGTGCTATCATACACACACACACACACATACACACACACTCACATATATGTGAAGCTTTATACCTTCAATCATTAAGCATTGATAACAGGTGTAAAACTCATACGAAGTTAATTATTAGTGTATTAAAGACCCACAATAGTCCTAATGTCCTATTTGTGTTTAGTTCTTCACTTTTTTAAAATCTAGAAGTTATGCACTCTCATAGAATGCTTATAGGTGTAAATTGATCAACACTTTTGAGGACAATAGGCTGTGTCAAAATTTTAATGTATATACTCTATTCTTTTTTTATGAAGTTATGTATATCTGAACTACATACATATAGTAAAAACAAAATCACACAGTATAAAAGAATATACTGGAATAAAATCTCCTTTTCATTCCTAAATCCAGTCCCTTAGTCCCCCCTGATCCCTCCCCAGAGACAATCAGCAGTTTTCTTATATCCCCTTCCAGAGAGAGTCAATGCAAATATATATATGATACTTTTTCTCACAACATTTCCACTTCTAAAAATCCATCCAACAGAAATAATTGCATATGTACACAAATAAATGTACAAGGATATTCATTTTGTAATTGTAATAGCAAAAAACAATAGAAGCAATTTGAATGTCCAATAATAAAGAGTAAATAAATTATGACATATCTATACTTAGAAATACTATACAACTATAAAAAAATGAGGAAGACCTGTATGTATTAACATGAAAAAATCTCCAACATATATTGTTAAAAAAGCAGAAACTATGTATCGTTTCATCACATTAATGCAAATAATCCTCTATGGTATGTGTGTGTATGTATAATACAAATATATAGTCAAAATTTAAATACATAAGAAAAGAGCTGGAAGACTCACACATCTATAAATAGAGATAAAGATAACCTTTGAACAGAGGACTGGACTACAAGAAATGGGGAATGGGGGATTTTCACTTTTTATCCTATAGTTCTATATGGTTTGAAATTTTTACTAAAAGAATGTGTATGTGTATTATTTACATAACTTTTTTAAGTCCTTTATTGAAATATAATTCCTTTACACTGTTGTGCCAGTTTTTGCTGTACAACAAAGTAAATCAGCTGCATCTACACATATATCCCCATATGCACTCCCTCCCGTGACTCCTTCCTGCCTTCCCTATCTGAGCCCTCTAAGTCATCACCCATCATCAAGTTGATCTCCCTGTGTTATGCAGCATCTTCCCACGAGCTATCTATTTTACATTTGGTAGTGTATATATGTGGATGCTACTCTCTCACTTTGTCCCAGCTTCTCCTTCACGACCCCCCCCACCCCCGTGTCCTCAAGTCCATTCTCTACATCTGCATCTTTATTCTTGCCCTGTCATTGTGTTCATCAGTACCATTTTTTAAGATTCCATATATATGAGTTAGCATATGGTATTTTTTTTTTCTTTCTGGCTTACTTTGCTCTGTATGAAAAACTCTAGGTCCATCCACCTCACTACAAATAACTCAGTTTCATTCCTTATTATGGCTGAGTAATATTCCATTGTATATATGTGCCACATCTTCTTTATCTATTCATCTGTTGATGGGCATTTATGTTGCTTTCATGTCCTGGCTATTGTAAATAGTGTTGCAATGACATTGTGGTACATGTTTCTTTTTGGATTGTGGTTTTCTCAGGATATATGCCCAGGAGTGGGATTGGTGAGTCATATGGTAGTTCTATTTTTAGTTTTTTAAGGAACTTCCATACTGTTTTCCATAGTGGCTATACCAGTTTACATTCCCACCAGCAGTGCAGGAGGGTTCCCTTTTCTCCACACCCTTTCCAGCATTTATTGTTTCTAGATTTTCTGATGTTGCCCATTCTGACCGGTGTGAGGTGATACCTCACTGTGGCTTCGACGTGCATTTCTCTAACAATTGGTGATGTTGAGCATCTTTTCATGTGTTAGCCATCTGCAAGTCTTCTTTGGAGAAACGTTTCTTTAGGTCTTCCACCCACTTGTGGATTGGGTTATTTGCTTTTTTAGTATTAAACTGCTTGAGCTGCTTGTATATTTTGGAGATCAATCCTTTCTTATATCCCCTATTTTCTTCATTGGCAAATATTTTCTCCCATTCTGAGGGTTGTCTTCTTGTCTTGTTTATGGTTTCTTTTGCTGTGCAAAAGCTTTTAAGTTTCATTAGGTCCCATTTGTTTATTTTTGATTTTATTTCCATTATTCTAGAAGGTGGATCAAAAAGGATCTTGCTTTGGTTTATGTCATAGAGTGCTCTGCCTCTGTTTTCCTCTAAGAGTTTTATAGTATCTGGCCTTACATGTAGCTCTTTAATCCACTTTGAGTTTATTTTTGTGTATGGTGTTAGGAAATGTTCTGATTTCATTCTTCTACATGTAGCTGTCCAATTTTCCCAGCACCACTTATTAAAGAGGCTGTCTTTTCTCCATTGTATATTCTTGCCTCCTTTGTCAAAGATGAGGTGCCCATATGTGTGTGGGTTTATCTCTGGGCTCTCTATTCTGTTCCATTGATCTATATTTCTGTTTTTGTGCCAGTACCATACTGTCTTGATCACTGTAGCCTTGTAGTATACCTTGAAGTCAGGGAGCCTGATTCCACGAACTCCATCTTTCCTTCTCAAGATTGTTTTAGTTATTTGGAGTCTTTTGTGTTTCCATACAAATCGTAAAATTTCTTGTTCTAGTTCTGTGAAAAATGCCATTGGTAATTTGATAGCGATTGTGTTGAACCTGTAAATTGCTTTGGGTAAGATAGTCATTTTCACAATGTTGATTCTTCCAATCCAAGAACATGGTATGTCCCTCCATCTGTTTGTATCATCTTTGATTTCTTTCATTGGTGTCTTATAGTTTTCTGCATACAGGTCTTTTGCCTAGATATTTTATTCTTTTTGTTGCTATGGTAAATGGGAGTGTTTCCTTAATTTCTCTCTCTGCTCTTTCATTGTTAGTGTATAGGAATGCAAGAGATTTGGGTGCATTAATTTTGTATCCTGCTACTTTACTAAACTCATCGATCAGAGCTGGCAGTTTTATGGTAGGATCTTTAGGGTTTTCTATGTATAATATCATGTCATCTGCAAAGAGTGACAATTTCATTCTTCTTTTCCAATTTGGATTCCTTTTATTTTGTTTTCTTCTCTGATTGCTATGGCTAACAGTTCCAAAACTATGTTGAATAATAATGGTGAGAATGGACACCCTTGTCTTGTTCCTGTTCTTAGAGGGAATTCTTTAGTTTTTCACCATTTAGAATGATTTTGGCTGTTGGTTTGTCACATAAGGCTTTTATTATGTTGAGGTAATTTCCTTCTATGCCCATTTTCTGGAGAGTTTTTATCATAAATGGGTGTTGAATTTTGTCAAAATCCATTTCTGCATCTACATAGATTATCATATGGTGTGTTTTTTTAAGCTCTTTATTGGAATATAATTACTCTACCCTGTTGTGTCAGTTTTTGCTGTACAACAAAGTGAATCAGCTGTATTTAATGCATATATCCCATATCCCCTCCCTCCTGTGACTCCCTTCCACCTTCCCTATCCCAGCCCTCTATATCATCACACATCATCCAGTTGATCTCCCTATGTTATGCAGCAACTTCCCACTAGCTATCTGTTTTACATTTGGTACTGTATATATGTCAATTCTACTCTCTCACTTTGTCCCAACTTTCCCTTCACCACTGCGCTACCACCCTGTGTCCTCAGGTCCATTCTCTACATCTGCATCTTTTTAAAAAATCTTTATTGGAGTATAATTGCTTTATAATATTGTGTCAGTTTCTGCTGTACAACAAAGTAAAAGAGCCATATGTTACATATAACCCCATATCCCCTCCCTCTTGAGCCTCACTCCCAACCTCCCTATCCCACCCCTTTAGTCTTCACAAAGCATCAAGCAGGTCTCCCTGTGCTCTGTAGTAGCTTCCCAGTAGCCATCTGTTTTACATTTGGTAGTGTGTATATGTCAATGCTACTCTCTCTCTCTGTCCCAGCTTCCCCTCCCCTGGTGTCCTCAAGTCCATTCTCTACGTCAGTGTCTCTATTCTTATCCTGCCATTAGGTTCATCTGTACCATTTTTCTAGATTCCATATATATGTGTTAGCATACAGTATTTGCTTTTCTCTTTCTGGCTTACTTCACTCCGCATGACATACTCTAGGTCCATCTGCCTAACTACAAATATCTCAACTTCATCCCTTTTTATAGCTGAGTAATATTCCATTGTATATATGTGCCACATCTTCTTTATCTATTCATCTGTTGATGGGCATTTAGGTTGCTTTCATGTCCTGGCTATTGTAAATAGTGTTGCAATGACATTGTGGTACATGTTTCTTTTTGGATTGTGGTTTTCTCAGGGTATATGCCCAGGAGTGGGATTGGTGAGTCATATGGTAGTTCTATTTTTAGTTTTTTAAGGAACTTCCATACTGTTTTCCATAGTGGCTATACCAGTTTACATTCCCACCAGCAGTGCAGGAGGGTTCCCTTTTCTCCACACCCTCTCCAACATTTATTGTTTCTAGATTTTTTCATGATGGCCATTCTGAGTAGTGTGAGGTGATACCTCATTGTGGTTTTGACTTGCATTTCTTTAATGATTAATGATGTTGAGCATCTTTTCATGTGTCTGTTGGCCATCTGTATATCTTTCTTGGAGAAATGTCTATGTAGGTCTTCTGCTCATTTTTGGATTGTGTTGTTTGTTTGTTTTCGATATTGGGCTGCATGAGCTGCTTGTGTATTTTGGAGATTAATCCTTTGTCAGTTGCTTCATTTGCAAATATTTTCTCCCATTCTGAGGGTTGTCTTTTTGTCTTGTTTATGGTTTCCTTTGCTGTGCAAAAGCTTTTAAGTTTCATTAGGTCCCATTTGTTTATTTTTGTTTTTATTTCCATTATTCTGGGAGGTGGGTCAAGAAGGATCTTGCTATGATTAATGTTATAGAGTGTTCTGCCTATATTTTCCTCTAAGAGTTTTATAGTGTCCAGTCTTACATTTAGGTCTTTAATCCATTTTGAGTTTATTTTTGTGTATGGTGTTAGGAAGTGTTCTGATTTCATTCTTCTACATGTAGCTGTCCAATTTTCCCAGCACCACTTATTGAAGAAGCTATCTTTTCTCCATTGTATATTCTTGCCTCCTTTGTCAAAGATGAGTTGCCCATATGTGTGTGGGTTTATCTCTGGGCTCTCTATTCTGTTCCATTGATCTATATTTCTGTTTTTGTGCCAGTACCATATGGTCTTGATTACTGTAGCTTTGTAGTATAGTCTGAAATCAGGGAACCTGATTCCTCTGGATCTGTTTTTCTTTCTCAAGATTGTTTGGGCTATACAGGGTCTTTTATGTTTCCACACAAATTGTAAATTTTTTTGTTCTAGTTCTGTTAAGAATGCTGTTGGTAATTTGATAGGGATTGCATTGAATCTGTAGTACATCTGCATCTTTATTCTTGCCCTGTCATTGGTTTCATCAGTACTATCACATGGTTTTTATCCTTCCATTTGTTAATATGATGTATCACACTGATTGATTTGGGTATATTGAAGAATCCTTGCATTCCAGGGATAAACCCCACTTAATCATGGTGTATGATCTTTTTAATATGCTGTTGGATTCTGCTTTCTAGTGTTATGTTGAGGATTTTTGCATCTATATTAATCTGTGACATTGGCCTGTAATTTTCTTTTTTTTGTGACATCTTTGTCTGGTTTTGGTATCAGGGTGATGGTGGCCTCGTAGAATGAGTTTGGGAGTGTTCCTCCTTCTGCTATATTTTGAAGAGTTTGAGAAGGACAGGTGATAGGTGTTCTCTAAGTGTTTGATGGAATTCGCCTGTGAAGCCATTTGGCCCTGGACTTTTGTTTGTTGGGAGATTTTTAATCACAGTCTAAATTTCAGTCCTTGTGGTTGGTCTGTTTATATTTTCTATTTCTTCCTGGTTTAGTCTTGGATGATTGAACTTTTCTAAGAATTTATCCATTTCTTCCAGGTTATCCAATTTATTGGCATAGAGTTGCTTGTAGTAGTCTCTCATGAGCTTTTGTATTTCTGTGGTGTCAGTTGTTACTTCTTTTTCATTTCTAATTCTGTTGATTTGCATCTTCTCCCTTTTTCCTGATGAGTCTGGCTAATGGTTTATCAATTTTGTTTATTGTCTCAAAGAGCCAGCTTTTAGTTTTATCGATCTTTGCTATTGTTTCCTTCATTCTTTTTGGTTTATTTCTGATCTGATCTTTATGATTTCTTTACTTCTGCTCACTTTGGGGATTTTTGTTCTTCTTTCTCTAGTTGCTATAGGTGTAAGTTTAGTTTGTTTATTCAAAATTTTTCTTGTTTATTGAGGTAGGATTGTATTGCTATAAACTTCCCTCTTAGAACTCCTTTTCTCCTTTTGGGTTATTGTGTTTTCATTGTCATTTGTTTCTAGGTATTTTTTGATTTCCTCTTTGATTTCTTCAGTGATTTCTTTGTTGTTTAATAATATATTGTTTAGCTTCCATGTGCTTGTATATTTTATATTTTTTTTCCTGTAATTGATATCTAGTCTCATGGAATCGTGGTCAGAGAAGATGCTTGATATGATTTCAGTTTTCTTGAATTTACTGAGGCATGATTTGTGACCCAAGGTGTGATCTATCCTGGAGAATGTTCCTTGTGCACTTGAAAGTGTATTCTGTAGTTTGGGGATGGAATGTCCTATAAATATCAATTAAGTCAAAATAGTCTAATGTGTCATTTAAAGCTTATATTTCCGTATTTATTTTTGTTTGGATGATCTATCCATTGGTGTAATTGGGGTGTTAAAGTCTCCTATATTATTGTGTTATGGTCGATTTCCCCTTTTATGGCTGCTGACATTTGCCTTATGTAATGGTGCTCCTATGTTGGGTGCATAGATATTTACAATTGTTATATCTTCTTCTTTGGTTGATCCATTGATAATTATGTAGTATCCTTCCTTGTCTCTTGTAACAGTCTTTACTTTAAAGTCTAATTTGTCTGATATGAATATTGCTACTCCAGCTTTCTTTTGGCTTCCTGTGCATGGACTACCTTTTTCCATCCCCTTACTTTCAGTCTGTATGTGTCCCTAGATCTGAAGTGGGTTTCTTGTAGACAGCATATATAAGGATCTTGTTTTTGTATCCATTCATCCAGGCTGTGTCTTTTGGTTGGAGCATTTAATCCATTTACGTTTAAGGGAATTATTGACATGTATGTTCCTATTACCATTTTCTTAATTGTTTTGGGTTTGTTTTTGTAGATCTTTTCCTTCTCTTGTGTTTCCTGCCAGAAAAGTTCCTTTAGTAATTGTAGTAAGGCTGGTTTGGAAGTGCTGAATTCTCTCAACTCTTGCTTGTCTGTAATACTTTTGATTTCTCCATTGAATCTGAATGAGATTCTTGCTGTGTAGAGTATTCTTGGCTGTAGGTTTTTCTCTTTCAAGATTTTAAGTACATTCTGCAACTCCCTTCTGGCCTGCAGAGTTTCTGCAGAAAGATCAGCTGTTATCCTTATGGGTTTTCCCTTATATGTTTTTTGTTGCTTTTCTCTTGCTGCTTTTATTAGTTTTTCTTTGTGTTTCATTTTTGTTAGTTTTATTAATATGTGCCTCAGTGTGTTTCTCCTTGGGTTTATTCTGTATGGGGCTCTTTGCACTTCTTGGACCTGATTAATTATTTCCTTTCCCATGTTGGGGAAGTTTTCCAGTATAATCTCTTCAAATATTTTCTGAGACCCTTTCTTTTTTTCTTCTTCTTCTGAAACACCTATGATTCGGATGTTGGTGTGTTTAATGTTGTCACTGAGGTCTTTGAGATTGTCTTCCATTCTTTTTATTCTTTTTTTCTTTTTCCTGCTCTCTGGCAGTTATTTCCACCATTCTATCTTCCAACTCACTTGCTTGTTCTTCTGTCTCAGTTATTCTGCTGTTTATACCATCTAAAGTATTTTTAATATCAGTTATTGTGTTGTTCATTACTCTGTTTGCACTTTAGTTCTTCTAGGTCCTTCTTAAATGTATCCTGTATTTTCTCTATTTTGTTTTTGAGATTTTGGATCATCTCTACTATCATTACTCTGAATTCTTTTTCAGGCAATTTGTCTATTTCCTCTTCAATTATTTGGTCTTGTGGGGTTTTATCTTGCTCCTTTGCCTGCAAGGTGTTTCTTTGTTTTCTCACTTTGTTTAATGTATATTATTTGCTATCTCCTTTCCCTATGCTGCCTAGTAGTAATTCCTCTTGTTTCTATTCTCTGCCCCCTGTGGTGGGGTTGGTTGAGTGTCTTGAATAGGCTTCCTGATAGCAGGGTCTGGTGCATGCTCTCTGATGTGTGGATCTGAGTCTTTTCCCTCTGATGAGCAGGGCTGTGTCAGGCAGTGTGTTTTAAGGTATCTGTGAGCTTAATATGGCTTTAGGTAGTCTGTGTGCTGATGGGTGGGTTTGTGTTCCTGTCTTGTTTGTAGCTTGGTGTGAGGTACCCAGCACTGGCAGTTGCAGGCAGTCGGGTGAAGATGGGTCTTAGACTCTGATAGAGGGCTCCATGAGAATTCTCTGTGGTTAATCTTCCCTGTGGTTGAGGACTCTCTAGTGGTCTAGGATCCTGGACTTGGTGCTCCCTCCCCCGAGTCTCCAACTTGACCTCTGGTCAAAGAATCCAAACTCCACAGGTTGCTCAGCCTGGCAATAAAGAGGATTAAAAAAGACTGCCCAAGCCCCAGACTAATGGTAAAAGGTTAAGTCAAACAAACAAATACTGAATCAAGGAAACACATATATGCACAAGAAACACAAAAACAGAACCCAATAGAACATAAAGCACTAGAACAACCTTACAGAAGAACCCTAGAATGCAATTAGACATTTAAAAAGAAAACCAACAAAAATTCAAAGACAAAAAAACAAAACCAAAAACCAGGGAAATTGTGAAAAGGATGACCAGATATAACAGGGACTGAATAGAAACATGGAGCAAATATAACAAAGAGCAAGAGAACCACCAGATAGACTGAAAATCCCCAAAATGAAATCAAACAATTATAATTAGAACTAAGATAAAGGCAAAACCTAATAACAAAAACCAAAACAGTTTGTCTTCTGAAGAATAAAGCAAGGAAACAGAGCAGACCAATAATATTGATTAAAAGTATAATAAAATAAAATAAAATAAAATAAAATGGGATAGAACACAGAGCAACAGAAAAGTGTACTATGACTAGAAATATAAAAAGAAAAAAAATAGAAATGTATTAAAGATAAAGAAGAAAAGAAGATAGGGAAGATAAGCTCAGCACTATAAAAAGCTAGCTAGAAATAGAAATATATAAAAAGACTGAAAATAAAAATAAAAGTAAAAAATAGAATAAAAAATATGTTACAAAATGTGAAGATCCCTTAGGGTTATGATCATAATTAAAAGAAAAAAAGAGCTAGAACTGACCACAGAATGGATCAGATCAACAGAATTAATAATAATAATTCTATATCCTTGGGGTCTCAGTTGTAAGTGTCCTTGTACTCGCCTTGAGCCTCAGGCTACCTTCACCTCCTCAAAAGGCCCTCTTCTGCCTCTGAGTTGGACTCTGGATCTGCTGTGGGTCCTATGGGGTCCACTTAGGCGCTAATCTGACCCAATTCCTGTATGTGCCTGCTCCCACAGTCCACACCTGCCAGAGCTAGACCTTTTTCATTTGTGGGAACATTCATTGTCTACTCAGATATTCCAAAGACATAGGGTCTACCTAGCTGATCACCAGGATTTAGTCTGTAGCATGTATATCTGATGGAAAGATTTTAGAACCTCTTCCTTTACCCCCCTCTCCCTGGTGTTCAGCTTTGGTTTTGCTCATGCTTCTGTGTGTGGTCTAACCACCAGAGTCTGGTCCTGAGTCTGCCTTGGAGCTCTTTGGGTCTGCCTCAGTGAGGGTTTCCTTTATTGTTCATCTGCAGATGCAGGTGTGTGGGGGGAGAGAGGCTTTGATAGTGGCTCCTCTCCCTGCATGTGACTAAACAGTAGCACCCTGCCTGGATTGCGGGAGCCCCGGGGTGATGCCAAATGTGCAGGGATGCTGGTGGCTGTGGGTATAGGAAATCTGTCTTCAGAGTGGTTCTTTACTGGTGCCTGGTACAGGTGCCTGATGGGAAGACTTTGGGGGCTTTTTGTATTACTCTGAAAGCAGCAGAGCTTCCTTTGTTGTTCATCTGTAGGCACCGGTGTGTGGGGAGAGAGAGGGTACAATAGTGGCTCCTTCCTCTGCATGTGTGTCAGCAGTAGCCCCCTGCTTGGGTCATGGAAGCCCTGGCAGTGACAGCAGTGCCTACTGCACAGGGAAACCAGTGGGCTCAGGTATAAGCGGAGTGTTTCCAGAGCTGGCACACTCTGTGGACTTCTGGTTCTTGGCAGCAGGCATATCAGGGCAGCCCGCCCCCCCCCCCCCCAGTGGGCTTTTTCTATCCCTTGTTGACTGTGACAGCCAGGTCCAGAGGGGGCCTCCCTTTGTTCATCACAAGCACCAAAAGAGAGGCTACAACAGTGACTCCTCCCTGCTGTGTGTGAGTCAGCAGTAGTGAGCTGCCACCATGGCTGCCCAGCTTTCTGCGGTAGGCATTCTCCTCTGTGGATTTCTTCCCTCCTGTCCCCTCAGTCCATCTCCCCACAGCCAACAATGTTTCTCACCCTGAACCAGTTCTCTGGTTCCCATGTTCCAGCTCCCAGACCCCCTGTACAGCTGTGAACCCACGTCTCAGTCTGGGACACACAGAGCCATGGTACAAACCCTCTGTGTGTTTCTCGCTCTTTCCCATCTGCCACAGATAGGCTGCACCCTCTTTGGACAGTCCCAAATGCCTCCCTTCTGACCCAATCAAATTCCCCATTGGAGCAGAGGTTTCCCTGTCAGATAAGGGGGGTTTCCCCAAATTTAGCAATTTCTCCTCTGTTTCAGCTCCCCCCACCTAAGAGTGTAGGACTCATCCCTTTCCTTTCTTCTCCACCTCTTTCTCCTTTTTTTACCTGCTCTGTCCTACCCAGTTATGTCGGGATCTTTGCAGTCCTTTCTGGTGTCTAGGGTCTTCTGTTAGTGTTCAACTGGCTTTCTGTGGGAATTACTGCATCTTTTGACGTATTCATGATGCATCTGTAGAGAGAAATGCACTCCACATCCTTCTACTTCACTGCCATCTTTTAGTCCCCCAAAGTGATTTAAAATATACTCCTTTGCTTATTCTCTTTTAGGATTTTCACATGGCTTGGAAACAGGAATCAGAATTTACAAAGAGAGACAGAGCTGCCAGAGTCATTCAGAAGGCCTGGACACGTTTCCTTGTGAGTTTATTTCTTTTTTTTTTTTTGCAGCTTTATTGAGATACAATTGACATATCATATAGTTCCCCGGTTTAAAGTATACAATTCAGGGACTTCCCTGGTGGTCCAGTGGTTAAGACTTCAGCTTCCAATGCAGGGGGTGGGTTCGATCCCTAGTTGGGGAGCTAAGGTCCCACACGCCTGTGGCCGAAAAACCAAAACATAAAGTGGAAGCAATATTGTAACAAATCCAATAAAGACTTTAAAAAGTTATAAAGTATACAATTCAATAGCTTTTAGTATATTAAAGAGTTGTATACCATCCTTTGCTTTATAAGTAAACATTTTTTTAAAGTTTCAAAAAGTTAACATTAATTAATTATCTCATTAGCCTCACAAATGTTTTTTGAGTTTCTGACCTGGGCCAGGCACTTTGATAATGGCTACTATGAACAGAAGTATCACTAATTGGCTTATTTGGCTTTCATCTCTAAAACCTTTATAACTTGACTCTGGAATCAGGTTTGTGAACAAGTATTAGGGATATATTCACTCATTAAATGTTTATTCAGTACCTACTCTCGAGGACATAAAGCATATCTGGATTAATGTATTTGTTTCTTACCATGCTCTAGTATGAGTAAAACTGGTCTTATCCAAGAAGGAATATTCCAAGTTGATTTACTGGGTTAGGTGAGAGCCAAGAGGTAAAATGACTTCTCTCTTTTCTCTAGGATAGCATCAACACTCCATGTGAAGTGGCATGGCTCTCTTTGTAGCACACAAAAATACTTTTATATCAGTTAATGATGTCTTGAAAAATAGTTTCCATTATTTGCCTATGCTGGGACATAACAATTGATTTCCAACACTAAAGAAAAAAAAAAACTTCCTTTTGAATCTACTGTTCCTTTGTTGGTTTCTAACAACATACTTGTCATCTAGGCTTAAGCTTTTCTGTCATTTGTAATTTCTCTCCCACATTGAAATCCAATCTGCCACATACCTTTGAATACCTGTTATGTTCCTGACACTGGCATTTTACAATACATGCTTGCACTTCAGGAGCTTCAGTAGAGAAGCCATGTATATAAACAAGTGTGTGTGTGTGTGTGTGTGTGTGTGTGTGTGTGTGTGTGTGTGTGTGTATTTTAACAAGATGGTAGACTAAGCACACATTTTCTTTCTATCCCTCTAGAACCCAACTGAAGTGACAATGTATAGAAAGTTAACCCATAACAGAGAGAAGGGAGTTCATGAGCAAATAAGAAATTTTATCTTATTTCTGGGAAACCAAAAATAAATGGTAGTATCCTGTTAGACATACCTATGTAGAAGACTTGCCTAGACATACCTTAAAGGGGCACTAGTGAGATGGGTGGTTTGGCATTGGAACCCTAGAAAGGATATCCATTAGGATTTAGCAATGTAAAAGGGCTAAGAGGAGAATGACTATAGACAACAGGATTAATTGAAGTTCTATATATGTGCCAGTTGTCTCCACCGCCACTTCAGGACCCAAAGCTATAAGTAGGTGGATATTTATCATTAGTCACAAATCTGCTGGTATGTGGATATTTACTGTTGGGCATAGGAGAAACAAACCCTGAGTAGCCCAAAGCTTCAGAAAGGTGGCAGAGGTAAAGTCAAGAAAAAAGATCCCGTTCGTTCCAGAAAATCTCCTGAAAAAGAGGACGGCTTATCAGGCCCTCAGAGCCATCCAGGCAAAGCAGGCACTTTTGCAAAGGAAGGAGCAGAGGAGAGGAAAAGAGCTCAAGTTTAAACAACTAGCATGGTTCCTATGTGATTCCTGGTGGCAGCTACACGACCGGGCACAACTCAGATGACTAGAAGTGAAACCTTATGGCTTGGAAGTGCCAGATAAACATTCCTGGGCCTTTGTTGTATGCATCCAAAGGATTAATGGGGTGAGTTTACTGGTGCAGAGGGCCATTGCAAGACTTCACCTGAATAAGATTTTCAGTGGTGTCTTTAGGAAAGTAACCCCTTAAACCATAAAAACCCTTCATATGGTAGAAGCTTATGTGACCTGTGGATTTCCAAATCTGAAGTCTGTTCAGGAACTCATCTCGAAATGTGGACAAGCCAAGGTCAAGAGTAAAATCATCCCTCTGACAGACAACACAGTGATTGAGGAGCACCTGGGAAAGTTTGGTGTCATTTGCTTGGAAGACCTCATTCATGAAATCGCCTTCCCAGGGAAGGATTTTCAGGTGATCTCAGGGTTCTTGTGCCCTTTCCAACTCTCAGTGGCCTAGCAAGCTACCAAGAATAGAGTGGGCTTTCTCAAAAAGTGGGCTCACCTGGCTATCAAGGTGAATGTACCAATTGGCTCACCTGGCAGCTGAACTAAACCCAGAATATCTGAAAGCACAGTGCATTGCAAGCATGTGTTTTGTTTTATGGAATTGTTACCCATTGTCTTCAAGGCAGATTATTTTCTGCTATATCTTCAGAAACTGGAGGTGAAAGGTCAGGAAAAGATGTGCACAGCAGGCACTTTTCACCCCACCTCAGTTCCAAGGAAATGTTCCAGTGTGTTTTCTGTGATGGCCATTGTCCACCACTGAAATGAGGAAAGGACTCATGCCACGGAGGAGGGAGCCCCGTTTTATCACATCTTCCATCCTGGGGTTTAATGTTGGTGAACGAATACCCAAGCATGAGTGCAAGAGAGCAGTGGACCAAGCCCAGGGCCTTGTTTTGGGAAGAACTTGAAATATAGTTAGAAAGAAGCTCACAAAAACAATGCTCAGTTGTCTCTGCTGTGAGCCCATGTTCTAACTTCAGTGACAGCTTGGCAAGCTCTCAGATGTGGCTGTCACTAGGTGTATCCAGTAGCTTCCTTATCCTTGCTTGCAACCGGCTTAATGCTTTTCTCTAGCTTAGAATTTTAACCTACTCTTGGATCTATGGGAAGGGACAGACCCTTTCTCCTGCCAAATGGGGCGTTTCCTATTAAGAACGCAGTGGTAGGTTGCTGAGCCCTGTGCTCCCCATTTATTTCTGCTGGGCTTCAACATGGAATGTTCTGGTTTCCCTGATGATCAGTCCTCTTCTTAAAATCCAAGTCAGAATCTGAAAAAGAATGGATATATGTATATGTATAACTGATCCACTTTGCTGTACACCTGAAACTAGCACAACATTGTCAATAAACTATACCCCAATATAAAACAAAAATTTTTTTAAAAAGGGACTTCCCTGGCAGTCCAGTGGCTAAAGCCTCTGTGCTTCCACTGCAGGGGGTGTGGGTTCAATCCCTGGTCAGGGAACTAAGATCTCATGTGCTGTGCAGCAGCGCAGCACCTCCCCTGCCCTGCCCCCCCCAAAAAACCGAAAACTCCAAACCCTGAAGGTTTATCTCTTTAAAAAATTTACATGAACCATCTGGTAAAGCTAGTTCTAGCATGGATTTGGTACTCCACAGCAAACCCTCTTAATTTTAGTGCTTGAGAGATGTCTTGCTTAGTTGCTGGCTACCTGGCCATACTTCCTCTAAGAAAGTCTGTTGATTAACTTATTCTCCCCACTTCACAAAGCTCCAAGGCAATTGTCTTGTTCATGTGTGTGAACTGTGGGAAAACAGGAGACTTACACAAAAGCACAGGATACTTACACTAGCTCCTTAGAAAAACTGACACAGACCTTCATTCTTCACTACTAATGGACAATTGCCTGACATTTAAGGAAAACCAATGATGTAGAAACAGAAAGAAAGAACAGAATCTGAAGGAAATAAAAATGGTAACCAGTTTAGCTTAGATCAGTATGTTAAATGGCTCTAGGAAGGTTGTATCTGGAGACTAAATGGTACCCTATGCAACAGAAGGTATGACTGAGAAGTTGAATTTAAAAAGACCTTAGAAACTGAAAAAGAACTAACCATGAAAGTCATGGTTCAAATATAAGGCAAATTAATATAGTTGTAGTTCTCTGTGTAAAGAGAATACATTTGGTCTTGATTCAAGATACATTCTACTTCAAGTGGCCCAGAGGGTAACTTCTAAATAAGGATGCATAGTTTTAGCATATTATATGGCCCTATAATTGAATAATTTGCATAGTCATAGTAATGTGAATGTAGAGTTTTTTCTGTAATTTTAAATATTTTTCTTAAAGAAATATGTGTACTTCTTTAAAATAAGTAATGTAAAAGAACTTATACTAAAAAGCAAGTCTTTACCCCATCTCACTCCTTTCCACCTTCATACTCTAAAATCAACCACTTTTATCTAGTTTTTGTTTTAGATCTTCTAATCACAGTTCCATGCTTATAAATGATATGCTTATTATCTTATACTTAACTTTAGACATGATCTGTTGACTTTCTGCAAAGATAATTAAGAATTTATCTTACTTATTCTTCAAAACCCTGCTTATCTCCCCCCTCAGCATGTCATTGTTTTAATTCCTCTGTTTCTTAGCTTGTTGCTTTAAAGACCTTTGTTTACTGTCCCATCATGCGAACACAGGATCACTGGACTCCTCATTATATATGATGAGGATATAAATATCCCTATCCTTTTCTTCATATATCTTCCAGTATTCAAATCCCCACGTTCCATCACCTCTACTTGTCAATATTCACTTGGAGTAGTTTTTTGAATATCCTGAATACAGGCCTTTATTGCAATATAAAATATCATCTTCCAGGGCACCTCATTTCTCTCTTAAAGGTGTTTTTGATAAGTCTTTACCTTCAATAAAACCCAATTTATGTTCTCTATGGTTAGTGCTGTCTGTGTCATTTAAGAAATGTTTATATAGAAGGTACTGTTATCAAGATGGTGTCAAAAGGGGGACTTCCCTAGTGGCACAGTGGTTAAGAATCTGCCTGCCAGTGCAGGGGACATGGGTTCTATCCCTGGGCTGGGAAGATCCCACACACCACGGAGCAACTAAGCCTGCATGCACAACTACTGATCCTGCGTTCTAGAGCCCATGTGCTGCAACTACTGAAGCCCACGTGCCACAACTACTGAAGTCCATGCACTTAGAGCCCATGATCTGCAACAAGAGAAGCAACCGTACTGAGAAGCCTGTGCACCGCAACAAAGAGTAGCCTCTGCTCGCCACAACTAGAGAAAGCCCAAGTGCAGCAACAAAAACCCAACACAGCCAAAAAGATAAAAAATGGTGTCAAAGTTCCAGGTCCCCCAGCATTCCAAGACATTTCCTGGGAGGTGCACCCAGTCTTGCCTCATGGGAATCACTGGGGGAATCTGCAGGGCTTGACCACTGGGGGTTAGATAGAGACAGAGAAAAGAGGGCCAGGGCTGATGGCAACCTGTGCTTAGATCTTGGCAGCTGGCATCACTGCTTACAGCAACACCTGAGCAGAGGTCTCAGCTAGGCTCTGCCCATCTACAGAGCGGAGCCAGTGGTCCCATCTAGCCTGGGAGCTCAGTAGGCAATTCTACCTGATATGGGTCCCAAACTAACAGGCTTTACTGACTAAGGAGCCTATTCTATGGCCCCACCCAGGCAAGGAAGCAAATTCACAGCCCCACCCAGTTTATGAGCATAGTCTTCAGTTCTGCCCTGCTAGGAAGTCTTGCTAGTGACGGAGCCCAGAAACAGATTCAAGCACACAGCCCCACCTGATTACTGAGCACAAGCTATAGCCAAAGGGGGCCAAGCCAGTGACTCCATCCAATTGCAGAGTACAGGCTGTAGCCCCACCCAGCTAGGGACCCTGGACAGTGACCTCACCCAACCAAGGAGCACAGCTTCTAGACCCCCACAACTGCAGTACATAGCTGCAGGGCCTGGCCAATGACCTCCGCTAACAGGGAGCACACCCAGCGGCTTACCCAATCACAAAACCCAGCCTGCAGGCTTGCCCAACTTTGGGGCAAAGCCCATGGCCCTACCTGATCACAGAACCCAGCCTGTGGCTGCATCCAACCACAAAGCCTTGCCTATAGCCGTGCCCAAACGTGATGTCTTGCCAGCAGCACCATCTGGTAAGGGAGAGTATCCTGATATCCTGAGGCCTCGCCCAACCAGGAGTGATTGCAGAGCCCAGCCTGCAGCCCTGCTCAATTGTAGAGTCCAACCAGTGGCACCTGCCTGCCAGGGAACACAGCCTATGATTTCGCCTAACCAGAGGTGATTTCAGAGCCCAGCTAGTAGCCCCACCTGAAAGCAAATAAGTCATCATGCCTACTGAAATGCATGACCCAGCCAGCAGCACCTTCCCCACCTCAGAACATGGGCAGTGGCCTCACCCAAAGAGACACCCCAATAGCAAGCCCCCACCTGCCCATGGATGCTACCAGATGACCCATCCAATACCCAAGGTGAACTAACTGATGAAGGTCTTTCTCTGCTAAAGGGAACCTCTAGAGTCTGGAAGAAAAGACTACTTACTCAAATGCACAGATACCAAAGTAAACATGACACCACCAAAAGAAACTAATAAAGCTCCATATATAGGTCTATGAACAGTCTAACAAAGAGTTCAGAATAATCCTCTTGAGGAAGTTCATGGAACTAGAAGAACATGTAGATAGACAACTAAATGAAATTGGAAAAACAGTGCATGAACGAAGTGAGAAGCTCAAGAAAGAAATGAAAGCTATCCTCCCAAAAGCCAAAAAGAAATCCTAGATCTCAATAATAAAAAAAACTGAGCTAAAAAATTCCAACAGCCGACTTGACAAAAAAGACAAGCGATAAGGGCCAGTGAGGCTGTGGAAAAAAGGGAGTCTTGTACACTATTGGTGGGATTGTAAACTGGTACTACCCTATGATCTGGCAATTTCACTCGTGGGTATTTTTCTGAAGGAAATGAAATCACTGCTTCAAAGGGACAGCTGCACCCCCATGTTCACTACAGCATATCCACACTAGCCAAGATATGGAAACAACCTAAGTATCTGTTGACAGATGAATGGATAAGGAAAATGTGATAATGTTTTATATATCACATATTATATAATGTGAAAATATTATATGTAATATTTAATATTAATGTAGCATATTAATATTATTCATAATGGAATATTATTCAACCATGAGAAGGAAGGAAATCCTGCCATTTGTAACAACATGAACGGATCTGGAGGGCACTATGCTAAGTGAAATAAGTCAGGCAGAGAAAGATGAATTCTGTATAGTGTATGCTCTCATTTATATGTGGAACCAAAAAAACCTTGGACTCTTAGAAGCAGGGGGTAGATTGTTGCTAGAAGTGGGGGGTGTGTAGGGGGAAGGATGAGTGAAGGTCACCAGTTATAAGATTATTATGTTCTGGGAATGTAATATACAGCATGGTGACTCTAGTTAACAGTACTATGTTGAATAATTGAAAGTTGCTAAGAGAGTGAATCTTAAACTTTGTTAATCTCACACACACACAAATGGTAATTATGCAAGGTGAAGGATGTGTTAGCTAACCTTTCTGTGGTAATCATTTCACTATATATGTATACCAAATCATCATGTTGTATACCTTAAATTTACAGTGTTATATGTCAGATATGTCTCAATAAAGATGGGGGAAGGGCATAGAAATACTTGTTTAACCCAAAGTCAGAAGATATTTTCCTTGTGTTTCTTCTAGAGGCTTAGTTGCTTTAGTTTCAGATTGAGATCTTGTATCCATCTCCAATTAATGTTTATGTATGATAACAGATACAGACAAAGTTCATTTTTTTCCTTATAGTAACCAAATGACCAAGTATCTTTTATTCAGAATACAATCTTTCCACAATAAATTGAAGTGGTGCCTTTCTTAAAGTCATGAAATCATATATGTGAACTGTTTCTATAGTTTCTACTCTATTGCATTGGTCTATTTGTCTATAATTGGCTTAACACCACATTGTCTTAATCTGTAGCTTTATAATAAGAGGGGATATATGGTAATACAGTCCTCTAACTTTGTTCTTCTTCAAAATTATCTTAGCTATTTTAGGACTTTTGCATTTCCATATAAACATTGGAGTTGACATTTTAATTTCTAAAAAATTTTTTTGACATTATCATTGGGGTTGCATTAAATCAATAGATCAAACTTACTATGTTGAGTGTTTTTAATGTGGCATATCTCTTCATTTATTTATATATTTATCTCCATAATGTTTCATAGTGCAGAAGTCATACATCTTTCATTTGATTTCTAGGTTATTTGACATTTTATGCTAAAGTAAGTGATATTATTTATTGAATTTTATTTTCTAATTGTTCAAGTTTATATAAATATAATTTATTTTTATATACTGACTAAGTATACACTTATTTATCATTGCTTTTTAATAAATTCAGATTTTTTTAGATTTTATTGAAGTATAATTGATTTACAGCATTGTGTTAATTTCTGCTATGCAGCAAAGTGACTCAGCTTTACATATATATATATATATATATATATATATATATTCTTTCACATTCTTTTCCATTACAGTTTGTCACAGGATGTTGAATATAGTTCCCTGTGCTATGCAGTAGGATCTTGTGGTTTATCCATCTTATACGTAATAGTTTGCCTCTGCTAATCCCAACCTCCCATTCCTTTCCTACCCTACCCCACCACCCCCTTGGCAACGATAAGTCTGTTCTCTATGTCTGTGAGTCTGTTTTTGTTTTGTAGATATGTTAATTTATATCGAATTTTAGATTCCACACATAACTGACATATGATATTTGTCTTTCTCTTTCTGACTTACTTTGCTTAGTGTGATGATCTCTAGGTCCATCCATGTTGCTGCAAATAACATGATTTCATTGTTTTTGATGGCTGAGTATCTTTCAGATTTTCCACTTAATCATGTCATCTTTGCGTGATGACTTTTATTTTTCCTTCGCAAACTTTATACCTTTTATTTCTTGTTCTTGCTTTATTGTACTGACTAGACCCTCCAGCACAATGCTCAATAGAATTATGGACATTCTTGTCTTTTTCCTGAACACAGAAAGAAGGCATATAATATTCCACTGTAAGCTAAGATGTTATCTATACTTTTTTGTAGAAACTCATTATCTGTTCAAGGAAGTTAATTCATCATTTGCTAAGATTTTTGTTCTTGTTTTTATGAAAACTCTGGGTATTGAATTTGATCAAATGTTTTTGCTGCACCTAAATGGTCATATGGTCTCCTTCACTCTCCTTATGTGGTAAATTACATTGATTGATGTTCAAATTTAAGCTAACCTTGTATTCCTGGAATAAACTCCACTTCATCCTGGTTGTTACCCTTTTGGTATATCCTGGTTTACTAAACATTGGTTTAGGATTTTTTTCATATTTATTTTTTAATTCAATTTTTCTTTTTTATAATGTCCTTGCCAGGTTTTGTATCAGTATTATGCTGGCCTTCTAAAAGGAATTGGGAAGTAGTTTTTCTTTTTTATTACCTGGAAGAGTTTGTGTGATTGTTTTTTTTTTTTTTTTTTTTCTGTAAATGTTTGGAATAATACTTAGCAAAGCTGTGTGTGCTAGGAGTTTGCCATTTAAAAAGGTTTTTAATTATGAGTTCCATTTCTCTAATAATACAGGACTACTCAGAAGTGTATTTCTTCTTGTACCCATTTTGATAATTACTTTTTCAAGGAATTTGTCCATTTTGTTTGTTTGTTTTTATTTAGGTATAATTGACATATTATATTAACTGCAAATGTGCAGCATAATCATTCAATACTTGTATACATTGTGAAATAATCACCACAATAAGTCTAGGTAACATCTGTCACCACACATAGTTACAAAAATTTTTTTCTTATGATGAAGACTTTTAAAATTTACTCTCTTAGCAGCTTTCAAATATGCAATACAGTATTATTAACTATAATTCACCATGCTTTACATTATACCTCATGACTTAATTATGCTATAAGTGGAAGTTTGTACCTTTTGACTCCCTTCCCCAATGTCTCCCACCCCACCCCCCACCTCTAGCAATCACCAATCTATTCTCTGTAGCTATGAGGTTATTTTTGTGTTGTTGTTTAAATTCCACGTATAAGTAAGATCATATGGTATTTGTCTCTCTCTGACTTATTTCACTCAGCATAATGTTCTCAAATTCCATTCATGTAGTTGCAAATCAGAAGATTTTATTTTTTATGACTGAATAGTATTCCATTCCAGATATATATATAGATATGATTTGCATATTATATGTGTGCCACATCTTTTTTATCCATTTATCCATCAATGAACACTTAGGTTTTTTCCATATCTTGATTATTGAAAATACTGCTGCAATGAACATGGGGGTGCATATATTTCTCTGAATTAGTGTTTTTGTTTTCTTTGGATAAATACCCAGAAGTGGAATTGCTAGATTACATGGTATTTCTACTTTTTATTTTTTGAGGAATCTCCATACCATTTTTCATAGTGGCTGAACCAATTTGCATTCATACAAACAGTGCAAAATGGTTCCCTTTTCTCCACATCTTTGCCAGCACTTATTATTTCTTATCTTTTTGATAATAACCATTCTAACAGGTGTGAAGCAACATCTCTTGTGGCTTTGATTTGAATTAAGGAATTTGTCCATTCTGTTTAAATTGTCAGATCTATTTTGGCCAAAATTTGTTTACAATTTCCTCTCATTATTCTTTTAATGTCTGTAAGATCTGTAGTAGTGTTGTTAATACATGTTTTCTCTTTGTTTCTCTACATCTGTATTTCTAGTTTATCAATTTTATTAATCTTTTTTAAAAAAACTGATCTGTGGCTTTGTTGGTTTTCTCTACTTTAAGTCTATTTTCTATTTCTTTGATTTCCGATTTATCTTTATTGTTTCTCTTTCTTTTGGGGCTTTGATTTGCTATTCTTTTTCAGACTTCTTGGGATGGAAAATTAGATCTTAGATTTTCAAATTATATTCTTTAATAAGTATATATATATATATTAACAGACAATAAACAGCATATATTTAGAGTGTACAATTTGGTATCCCAATCTCCCAATTCATCCCCCCCCCAACCCTCCCTGCTTTCCCCACTTGGTGTCCATATGTTTGTTCTCTACATCCATGTCTCTATTTCTGCCTTGCAGTTCCTCTTTCATAGTTGTTAGCATTTGCCTTATGTATTCAGGTGCTGCTATATTGGGCGCATATATATTTATAATTGTTATCTCCTCTTCTTGGATTGGTCCCTTGATCTTTATGTAATGTCCTTTCTTGTCTCTTGTAACATTTTTTTATTTTAAAGTCTATTTTATCTGATATGAGTATTGCTACTCAAGCTTTCTTTTGATTTCCATTTGCATGGAATATCTTCTTCCATCCCCTCACTTTCAGTCTGTATGTGGCCCTAGCTCTGAAGTGGGTCTCTTGTAGACAGCATATATATGGGTCTTGTTTTTGTATCCATTCAGCCAGTGTGTGTCTTTTGGTTGGTGCATTTAATCCATTTACATTCAAGGTAATTATCAATAAGTATGTTCCTATTACCATTTTCTTAATTGTTTGATTTTTGTCTTTCTAGGTCCTTTTCTTCTCTTATGTTTCCCGCTTAGAGAAGTTCCTTTAGCATTTGTTGTAGGGCTGGTTTGGTGATGCTGAATTCTCTTAGCTGTTGCTTGTCTGTAAAGCTTTTGATTTCTCCATCGAATCTGAATGAGATCCTTGCTAGGTAGAGTATTCTTGGTTGCAGGTTCTTCCCTTTCATCACTTGAAATATATCATGCCACTGCCTTCTGGCTTGCAGAGTTTCTGCTGAGAAATCAACTGTTAACCTTATGGGAGTTCCCTTGTATGTTATTTGTCAATTTTCCCTTGTTGCTTTTAATAACTTTTCTCTGTCTTTAATTTTTGTCAGTCTGACTAGTATATGTCTTGGCGTGTTTCTCCTTGGGTTTATCCTGCCTGGGACTCTCTGTGCTTCCTGAACTTGGGTAGCTATTTCCTTTCCCATGTTAGGGAAGTTTTCAACTCTAATCTCTTCCAATATTTTCTCAGGTCCTTTCTCTCTCTCTTCTCCTTCTGGGACCCCTATAATGCGAATGTTGGTGCATTTAACATTGTCCCAGAGGCCTCTTAGGCTGTCTTCAGTTCTTTTCATTCTTTCTTCTTTATTCTTTTCCACATCAATGATTTTCACCATTCTGTCTTCCAGGTCACTTATTTGGCCTTCTGCCTCAGTTAGTCTGCTATTGGTTCCTTCTAGTGTATTTTTCATTTCAGTTATTGTGTTGCATATCTCTGTTTGTTTGCTCTTTAATTCTTCTAGATCTTTGGTAAACTTTTCAATCTTTGCATTCAGTCTTTTTTCAAAGTCCTGGATCATCTTCACCATCATTATTCTGAATTCTTTTTCTGGAAGGGTGCCTATCTCCTCTTCCTTTAGTTGTTTTTCTGGGGTTTTATCCTGTCCCTTCATCTGGTACAAAGTCCTCTGCTTTTTCATTTTCTCTATCTTTCTGTGGCTGTGGTTTTCAGTTCCACAAGATGAAATACTACTGATACTGTTTGATACTGCTATCTACCCTCTTGTGGAGGAAGCTATCTAGGAGGCTCATGGGTGCTTCCTGAGGGGAGGGACTGATGGTGGATAGGGCTCTATGGGCGGAGCTCAGTAAGACTTTAATCTGATTTGGTGGGGGGAGCTTAGTGACACTTTAATCTGCTTGTCTGCCAATGGGTGGGGCTGTGTTCCCACCTTGTTGGTTGTTTGGCCTGAGGCTACCCAGCACTGGAGCTTACAGGCTCTTTGGTGGGGCTAAGGGTGGACTCTGGGAGGGCTCAAGCCAATGAGCACTTCCTAGAACCCCTGCCACCAGTGCCTCTGTCTCCTCGGTGAGCCACAGCTGCCCCCCACCTCTGTAGGCAACCCTCCAACACCAGCAGGTAGGTCTGGTTCAGTCTCCTATGGGGTCACTACTCCTTCCCCCTGGGTCCTGGTGAGCACACTTTTTTGTGTGCCTTCCAAGAGTGGAGTCTCTGTTTCCCCCAGTCCTGTGGAGGTCCTGCATCAAATCCCACTGGCTTTCAAAGTCTGATTCTCTGGGGATTCCTCCTCCCGTTGCTGGACTCCCAGGTTGTGAAGCCTGACCTGGGGCTCAGAACCCTCACTTTAGTGGATGGCCTTCTGCAGTATAACTGTTCTCCAGCTTGTGAGTCACCCACCCAGCATTTATGGGATTTGATTTTAACGCAATTGCACCCCTCCTACCATCTCATTGCAGCTTGTCCTTTGTCTCTGGATGTGGGGTGTCTTTTTTGGTGAGTTCCAGTGTCTTTCTGTTGATGATTGTTCAGCAATTAGTTGTAATTCCGGTGCTCTTGCAAGAGGGAGTGAGTGCATGTCCTCCTACTCCACCATCTTGATCCTATCTCGAGATAGCTCCAATAAGTATATTTATTTTGAGCTATTAAGGTTCTCCCTTCAGCATTTTTTTAAATGTATCCACACAGGTTTTGCTATGTCATATATTTATTACCTCAGTTGAAAATATTTCATAATTTTCAATGTAATTTTTTGATGCATGGGTTATTTAGAGCCATGTTGATTGATGACCAAATATTTAGGAATTTTCTAGTTATCTTTTTGTTATTGACTTCTGGTTTAATTCCGCTGCAGCCAGACAACATACTTTAATGATTTTAATAACTCAAAATTTGTCGAAACTTGCTTGGTACAGAAAAATTATATTTTGACAAATGTTCCATGTGATCTTGAGAAAAAAATGTATTCTTCCATCAGTTAGGTCAAGTTAGTTAATTATGTTGTTTAAATCTTTTGTAGCTGTCTTTGTTTGGGCTGCCATAACAAACTATTATAGGCTGGGTGGATTATAAACAACAGAAATTTATTTATTATAGTTCTGGAGGCTAGGATGTCCAAAATCAAGGCACTGGCAGACTTGGTATCTGTTGAGAACCTGCTTCCTGGTTCTTGTTATGTCCTTACACATTGGAAGGGGTGAGTGATCTCTCTGAGCCCTTTTTTTATAAGGGCACTAATCGCATTCATGAGGGCTTTACCCTTATGACCTAATCATCTCCAAAATGTCCAACCTTCTCCTGACATCACCTTGGGGGTTACAATTTCAATATGAATTTTGGAGAGACAGAAACATTTAGGCTATAGCAGGAGACCTACTAATTTTTTGTCTATTCTATCAGTTCCTAAGAGAAGTATGTTAAAGTTTTCCATTATGATTGGGGATTCATTTATACTCCAGGGAATTGTGTTGATGTTAGCTTTACATATTTTGAAGTAATATTGTTAGGTACATATCTGCTCAAGATTGTTATATCTTATTGTTGAGTCAAACCTAATCAATATGAAATGCTATTTCTTACATTTTCTAAAACTTTTTGCCTAAAGTCTATCATGTTTTGTATTAATATAGTTAGCCTAGTTTATTTTTGGTTAATGTTTGCATGGTATCTTTTCTTATTCTTTTACTTTCCAACTTTTTGTGACCTTTGTGAACAATACAGAGTTGGATCTAATTTTGGTTAATCTTAAATAATCATTGTCTTTTAATTATCATGGTTAGACCATTTATATTTATTATAATTATGGTACTTGTTTAGTTTAGGTCTACCATATTGCTGTTGCTTTTCTACTTATGATCTGTTGTTTGTGTATTTTTCCTTTTTCCCCCATTTCTTTGTATTATTTAAAAATTTTTAATATATTGTTATTTTCTTCTGTATTTACTTTTTGGTTATTTTGATTGATTTAAAGTGTTCATAAATTATTTGCTACTCTTTCTATTGAAAGGTGAGAGGCAATCTTCTTCCTTTAATTTAGGCTATTTTAGTGACTTGCTTTACCACTAAAACCAATAAAATAGAAAATAACATTCTGAGACCTCTGAGCCTAGGTAATAAGAAGCATTGCAGGAAAGAAAGAAAGAAAGAGAGAGAGAGAGAGGGAGGGAGGGAGGGAGGAAGAAGGAAAGAAAGAAGGAAAGAAGGAAAGAAGGAAGGAAGGAAGGAAGGAAGGAGAGAGAGAAGGAGAGAGAGGAGAGAGAGAGAGAGAAAGAGAGAAAGAGAGAAAGAAAGGAAAGAAAGAGAAAGAGAGAAAGAGAGAAAGAAAGAAAAGAAAGAAAGAAAGAAAGAAAGAAAGAAAGAAAGAAAGAAAGAAAAGAAAAAGAGAATTCCCTGATGTTCCAGTGGTTATGACTCTGTGCTTTCACTGCAGTAAGCCCAGGTTTGATCCCTGGTTGGGGAACTAAGATCCTGCAAGCTGTGTGGTGCAGCTAAAAAAAAAGAAGCAGCAGCAGCAGCAGGATTGCAGTGTCCATGTCTGTGTCATGGAATGCCCATTCTGAATGAAGCCAGCTGTAAGGTACAACAATCCCGAAACTGCCATGCCAAGCTAGCCTAATGAAAAGTCTGCCTACAGAGATTGGTGATTGGCCATCCCCAGATTTAATAGCTATTCCATCCCACTTACAAGATACATAAGTGAAAAAGCCATTTTCAATCTTCCATCCCCAGTGGATATAACCTAAAAAGAACCAAGAAACATAGCTGATAGCTAGAATTGAGGCCCTGGCATAGGGCCTCACTTGAGTCATTCCAGCCATTCCCAGCTTTGTGGTCCATCTCAGATGAAGCCTCAATCATTGTGGAAGTGAGACCAGACATCCCTACTATGCCCTACCATAATTTGCGACCCATAATTGTGAGCATAATAAAATGGTGGTTGTTTTACATCACTAAGTTTTGGAGGTTGTTTGCTACATAGCAATAGATTACTTAACAGTTGCGTATTATACTGGTGGGGTAACTTAGAGTTTACATTATGTACCCCTGACTAATCTGTGCCTACAATAAATTAGTACTTTCCAGAACAGAAATAAATTAGTACACTTTCCAGAACAATGCAAGACTCTTAAAATGGGTTGATTCCCTTTATGGTCTTTCCCTTTTGTGCTATTTGTTGTCAGGTATTTTTCACTTACATTTTTGTTTTAAATATAAGAAGACTATTTTTATTGCTTTAAACAATTACTTTTACTTTTTATTGTGGTAAATATACATAACATAAAATTTACCATAATAACCATTTTTAGGTGTATAACTTAGTGGCATTAATTACATTTACAATGTTTGTAGCCATTACCACTATCCATTTCTTGAACTTTTTCATCATCTCAAACAGAACCTCCTATACCCACTAAACAATAACTCTCCATCCTCCTCTGCCCCCTAGGCCATGGTAACCTCTATTTTACTTTCTGTATCTATGAATTTGTCTATTCTAAGTAGTTTGTATAAGTACATTTGTCCTTTTGTCTCTGGCTATTTCATTCAGTATAATGTTTTCAAGTTTTGTCTAGTTTATAGCATGCATCAGAATTTCATTCCTTTTAAAGGCTGAATAATATTCCACTGTATTTACATACTGCATTTTGTTTATTCACTCCCTTTTAACAGATCTTGTGTTGTTTCCACCTTTTGGCTATTGTTAATAATGCTACTATGAAAATTATTGAATAAGTATCTGTTTGAGACCCTCTTTCTGTCCTTCTGGGTTCATATCTAGAAGTGGAATTACTGGATCATATTGCAATTTTATGTTTAAATTTTTGAGGAATGATCAAACTGTTTTCCATTGTGGCAGCACCATTTTACATTTTCACTAGCAATGCACACAGTTTCCAATTTGTCTACACTCTTGCCAACACTTATTTTCTATTTTTTTTTTATAATAGCCATCCTGATGGATGTGAAGTTGTATCTCATTGTGATTTTGATTTTGATTTCCTTAATGACTATTGATATTGAGCATCTTTTCATGTGTTTATTGACCATTCATAAATTTCTTTGAAGAAATGTGTATTTGAGACTTTTGCCCATTTTTGAGTTATTTGTTGTTGTTTTTGTTGTTGTGATGTGGGAGGTCTTTATATATTTTGGATATTAACCCCTTATCAGATATCTGCTTTGCAAATATTTTCTTTCATTCTGTAGATTGCTCTTTCAGCCTCTTGACTGTGTCCTCTGCCATGCAAAAGTTTTAAATTTTGATAAAGTCCAATTTATGCTTGTTTTTCTTTAGTTGCTGTGCTTATAGTGTAATGTCCGAGAAATCATTGCCAAATCCAATGTCATGAAGCTTTTATATTTTCTTCTAGGAGTTTTATGGTTGTAGCTCTCATTTTTAGGTATTTGATCCATTTTGCATTAGGAGAAGTGTCTAATTTCATTATCTTGCATGTGGATATACAGTTTTCCCAGCATCATTTGTTGAAAAGACTGTCCTTTCCCCATTAATAATGTTGGCACCCTTATCAAAGTCAATTATATATGTAAGAGTATATTTTTGGGTTCTCTATTCATTCTATTGGTCTTATGTCTGTCCTAATGCCCATACCAAAATGTTCTATAGTAAGTTTTGACATCAGGATGTGTCTGGCTATTTGGGGACCATTGAGATTCCACACAAATGTGCTTTTATATTTCTTTTAAAAGTGACATTGGGATTTTGATAGGGATTGCATTAAATCTGTGGATCGCTTTGGGTAATATTTTCATCTTAACAATATTGTCTTCCAATCCATGAACATGGTATATCTTCCCATTTATTTATGTCTCTTTAATTTCAGTATTCATTTTTATTTCTCCAGATAATTACACCTTCCAGGGACCATCATTCCTCCCTACAGTTCTGTGCTTCCCTATGGTATTACTTTCCTACAACATAAGGAATTCCCAACAGTAGTTGTTGTAGGGCAGATCTCTTGTGAAAAATTCTTTCAGTTTTTGTTTGTCTGAAAACATCTTTATTTCACTTTTGTTTTTAAAGAATGCTATCAACGTGATAGAAATCTAAGTTGTCACATTGTTGGAGTTTTTTTTTCCCCTCAGCACCTTAAATATGACATTCCATTCTATTCTGGATTCCATGGTTTCTGTTAAAAAAAAAAATCAAGAACTAATTTTACTCTTTCAACCTGAAAGTAACGTGTCTTTTATTGTCTGGATGCTTTCAAATTGCCTCTATATTTTGTTTGTAGCAGTTTAAATTTGATGTGCCTATGTGTCCTTTTCATTTATTTGTCCTGCTTGATTAAGTTGACAATACAATAATTCAGCAGAGTCCTCCTCTCCCCCCGCCTTGTTACCCTAGCATAATTACACACTTCTTCTAACCATATTTAACTTCCAAATAATGCAATATTAAAATTATGCTTCCATCTAACATGATACAACTATCCCTCATATAGGTTGAAACAAACTAACCCTCTTCCCCAAAGTAATTTTACTTATCTTTCAATCATTTTTATTTCTCTTCCTGCTGAGTCCTACTCCACCTATGATATCTTATAATATAAATACTAGATATAAGGTTAAGCACTTATATTTATTTCCCACTGCTGCTATAACAATTGCCAAAACCTTAGTAGCTTTAAACAACAAAAAATTATTATCATACAATTCTGGAGGCCAAACTCTGAAATGGATCTCATTGGGCTAAAATCAAGATGTCAGCAATGCTGTGTTCTTTCTGGAGGCTCTAGGGAAGAATTTGTTTTCATGCCTTTTCCAGCCTTTAGTGGCTGCCCACATTCCTTGGCTCACATCCTCCTTCTATTTTCAAAGCCAACAGTGATCTACCAAGTGTGTCTCACATCACATCACTCTGATGTTGACTCCTCTGTCCCCTCTTTCACTTATATGCACTCTTTTTCCACTTATAAGACCCCCTCGGACAGGGCCAGTCCAGCCCCACAGACCGCCTCGCCCCCCCCCCCCCACCTCCCTGCTCCTCTTTACCTGCCACTCACCACAGCCAGGTGCCTTGGAGGGTCCAGAGCTGGGCCCCCAACTCAGCCCTCCCATCTCTCCAGGGGGGTTCTGTCTGGGCGAGGTTACCCTAACCCTGTAGGCCAGCCCCGCCCAATCCCCAACCCCAACCCCGAGTCCTACCTGCTGGGACAGTGGGCATCGGCCCCACCAGTAGCAGGGTGCTCAGGGCCAGCATTTTCTCCTGTCTCTAGGATTGATCTGCTCCTCAGTGGGCCTTGCTGGGGAGGGCGGGAGTCCTGGGTCAGCCGTCCCTTCTAGGCTGCTCAGAGAAGCCCCTTCCTCACGAGCAGATGAGAGTCCAGTCTGCAGCCCCAGCTAGCCTGGGTCGGGTCCCAGCCTGTTCCTGACTGCTGCAGAGCTGCAGGCTCTGTTCCCCGCCCCACCCCCTTGCTCTCTCCTGAGACCCCGAGCCTCTGGCTCCAGCCTTCCAGCCTCAGCCCCCTAGTAAGTGCCTTCTGTGTCCCCCTTCACACCCCAGGCCTAAAGTACCCAGACCTGGGGTGGGAGACAGACCCTCCTGGTGAAAGGCTCGGCACTGCCCAACTCTCAGGCATGCCAGCTGGGCATGGCTGGGTTTCTGCAGGCTTCTTCCCCACTATGGGCCCAGTGTCCCCTGGAGCCTGCAGAACCCCACGGTGGGTGCTGCCTGCCTGCATCTCCAAGGGAGTCTCAGCCCCTGTGTGGGGCCTGGAGACAAGGCAGTCCAGCCTGGTGCCACCCGCCCCTGTTCCATCCAGCCCCGGGCCCTGGTGGCTTCCACCCCTGCCTCCACCCTCTGACTGAGCTTTGCATGTTCCACTAACCCAGATAGATGGCGGGTGGAGGTGCCAGACTTCAGCTGCCTCTTAGGGCAGAACACTAACCCAACCAAGGTGGGCCTGCGGTGCTTGCCCCAATAAAAGCAATTACAACCTTAAAAAAAAAAAAAAAAAAGACCCCCCTCATTTTTTTGGTATGGTGGTTCACTGGCATGAGGAACTGAAAATGGCCAGGTGACAGTATCAGCTTCCATTCCAGTGGAACTGTTGTATGTACCTTGGTGGAAACATTCCTCCTGTGGGTGCTAAGACCATTATATCCACAAAATCCAAAGGTACAAAGACGGTAAGCAAAATTTTCACTAGTGAATTATTAGAGATAATATTTAGGGGCAGCCACTTTCATTTCCACCCTTTAATTTTCAAACTCATAAATGCTGTCTGGCATTGATTCAGAGCATATTCTATAACATGAAGGACATCACTGTAGTCTGCAAAGTGTTGTCACTGGAACTCTTAACGGTAACTGAATCTCCAAAATGCCATTCCACCAGGCCAGGTGCTTTAGGGTGGGGGGGCAAGGTAATGTCAGTGAATTTCGTGAGCATAGGCCCACTGATGTGCTACATTTGCTCTGAAGCAAGTTCTTTGATCAGAAGCAATGCTATGTGGAATATAATGACAAGTGAACAAAACATTTTGAAGGTACACAGATAGTAGTTTTTGTAGAAGTATTGTGTACCCAGGAGTGTAAAGTATCAATTCCAATGAGAATAAAGTGTTGCCCCTTCCATATTCAATGTGCCACAAGGAAGATGGCTAATTCCCTCAAGGAATGATGCCATGTCAGGGGCTCAGTGTTGGTCTCTGTTTTGGCAAAGTGGGCACTCAGCAGTAGTTGTAGCCATATATAGTGAGTAAAATCCATGTTGCTGAGCCCGTGAATAACCTCCACTCTTCCATTCCTGTTGCCATGGCCACTTTGTTCATGAGCCCATTGGGCAAGGAGAGCAGTGGCTAGGAAAAAAGACTGACTGACTCCAAGGAATGTGTCATCTTACCCACTTGATATTCTTCTCTGCTGAGATTGATCTTTGGTGAGAATCAACACAGGACACAAATACCTTCACACTCGGTGCCCATTTGGAGGGGTCTGATGTCTTCCCCCAACAGTTTTCTAACCATGTTCTTTCCAAATCCCTGACCATCCACCCAAACCATCAGTTATTGCTTATCTGTAGATCTGTACCTCTGGCCATCTTTTCTTCCAGGCATAGTATACAGCAGGTGTGCTGCTTGAAGTTCTGTTCCCTATAAGTACTTCTCTTCAGAGCCACCCCTGAGTGGGGCTGTATACTATATATGGAACTTCCTATGGGTCACACTTTGCACTTGAGTGTGCAAAGGAGGCCTCCCGAAGCCTGCTAGGTCCTGAGTTTGACTGTTACCCAGTCCAAGCTCGCTCTGCTTGCCACATGACAGGCCAATGAATCAGGAGACAAAGTGTTGAGGCAAGGAATACAACTTTGTTTGGAAAGCCAGCAGGCTGAGAAGGTGGCAGACTAGTGTCTCCAAAAAACCATGTTATTAGGGTTTGGATGCCAGTTTCTTTTATAGAACAGAGATGGGGAGGAGATGAGGAAGTAAAGTAAAAAGGCCATAAGTTTTGTAAATGTCCCCTGGAATGCCCAGCCTCAAGGAGGGGATGTATGTGTTACTTTCTTCTTTCTTATAGCCATCCACAGGGGGACAGGGTCAGGATGCTTCCCTGAACAAAGGCACTTTGGTTTAACATTCAGATAGAGGGACAGGGTTCCCCGAGGCAGGCCATTATATATAGACAGTATCCTTTTAGTGAACAAAGCAGTGGAAAGCAAAGGGTAAAGTAAAAGAAACAGATCCAACATGTAGTCAGATTTGGTTCTTTCCTGTTACTTGACCAATAGAATTCAAACTAAGTGATGCTGTGTGACTTCCAAGACAAGACCTTGAAAAGCCTTGAAATTTCTACTCTCTATCACTCTCTGTCTCTCTCTCTGTCTGTCTCTCTTTCTCTCTCTCGTACTTTGAAACCTACATGCTGTGAAGAAACTCTAAACTGAAAGTCTATATGGAGAGAGAAGCTGAACCATCACAGATGTTGCAGCAGTCCAAGCTGAAGACCCAGATATGTGTGAGACCATATTAAGTCACCCAACTGCAGCTGATCTGGCAACTGACAACAGCCAAATACATGAGTCCAAGCAAGGATAGCAGAAATTCCCTGTCAACCCACAAAAAGTGGTCGTTGCTTTAAGGCACTAAATTTGAGGGTGGTTTGATACAAGAATCTACAAATTTAGAAGATACTATTCAGATTTTAAACCATCATAAATTTTTCTTAATACTCAATTTGGGGTTTATTTAAGAAAATTACATCTTCCTTCCAGAAAGAATATCATTTGTGTTGGTGTGGGCTGCACCATCTCCCACGGACAATTGCAGCAGGGCTTCAAGCTGTCATATTGGTATTGTGGACTACTTCAACTTGAGTTTATTTGATTTGATTTAATATAAGCAAACTGAGGGGGTGGGGAACTTTCACCAAAAGTTATTAATGTTTTTGGGAGGGAGAAGGTATGAGGAGAGGGTAGCTTTCCAAGACAGAAGAATCACTTGCAGTTGTTTGACTAAATTTGCACTAATTGAAAAGTAGATAGGTTTGCAAATCAGTGGAATTACTGCAGGAATGAGGAGAACTCTGAAATGATAACAATGGATAATACTTACTGAGTGCTTTTTTGTGTGTCAGAAGTTGTTCTAAGTGCTTTACAAATGTTAGCTCATTTATTCCTAAACATAGCTGTATGAAATGGTACTGTCATTCCCATATTTTAGATAAGAAGCTGAGCACAGAGGTTAAGCAGTTTGTTCAGGATCACACAGCTAGTCAGTACTAACACTTGAGCCCAGGCAGTATTATGCCATGCTCAACGTTCTTAACCACTAGTCTGTATTTTGTCTTTCTCCTAGGTTACTCTGGAGAATACAAAAGTGACCCAACCAAAGTTTTGGATATTATATTTATAGTTGCCATATTCAATTACAAATTTAAGGGTAAAACTCTTTGTGAGAATAATACCAATATTGCCTGGCTTATCAAAGCAAACCCTGATTGGATAATATTTCTAAATTCTAGTTTACATATGTAAAATCTATTTTATGATTTTTACTCATTTTTCCCTAATTAGGCAAAAAGCTAATTAGAGGTAGAAAACCCAGTTTTGACCCTAAAATCTTATGTGTTTGAACCTTTAGAATGTTGCTGTATTCCAACACTTTAAAAGTCTGATTAATATAAGAAGACAAGGGGAGCCACGTCAGATAGTGAGATATATTAATCCTAAAGAGGTAAGGACATTATTTATTGAAATAACATATTTTCTCCCCTTAAAAATGTGTGGCTACTTTATAAATTCAATGTGCTTGTATTTCTTTTTTTAAACTTTTTTATTAAAGCATCACACACATATGAACTTTCTAGTTCATAAAACATAAATTTATAATAACTGAATCATCACAAGCAAACCCCTGTGTAACCACCAACCAGAGTACTGTTTTCATACTTCAAACCACTGCCTTTGGGTGCCCTGCAAATCACTGCCAACTCCCTTCTTCCAAAAGGTAAACACTACTTTACATCCTATTAGTATACTTTAGTTTTCTCTGTTTTAAAACTACATATAAATAGAATCCTATAGTATACTTTTGTATCTAGCTTTGTTCATTTAACATTGTTTGTGTACCTAAATTTCATTCATTTCATAAAAATGATGGTAGTATTCCATTTTATGAGCATACTGCTATTTATTCATTCTACAATAGATTCATATTTGGATTTTTCTAGTTTGAGCCTATTATAAAGGCTGCTTCTGGGACTATTCTTATTCATGTCTCCTGACAAACAGGCCCATGAATTTCTTTTGGTTTCTATTCCACCTAGAAATGGAATTGCTGGATGGAAGGCTATGCCAAACTATTTTCCAAAGCTACTGCACTGATTTATATTCACCACTGGCAATGTTTGGGAATTCTCGGTGCTCTAATGCTGAGCAACGCTTAATGTCACCAGCTTTTAATTTGCATTTCTCTGATTACTAATGAAATTGAGCATCTTTCTGAGGAGTTGTGTTCCTGGTTAAAATTCTATGTGTGATTTTTCATGCCTGACCACAGGCAATTACAAGGGCTTTACCTGGCAGGACTCATGGGGAAAGCTGTCCTCACCTCACACTAGACTTGGTGCACAGTCAGTGCATTATGGTCTCTGAAGGGAGTTGCTGTCAAGGACTCAGGCCCCTCACTGGTCATGCTCTTAGGCATCTTTACAGTCCTAACCCCCAAAGCCTTTGCTCCTAGGTCTGTTTATCTGAGGTCTTGGGCAGAGGTTTTCAAGCAGTTCTGCTGAGACCTCCTTATGCTGGAAACCTTGAAGACACTTTCCTCACTCTGAGTCTGCTTACTCTGACTCTCCCCCCACAACTTCTCCCCTGCCTCAAACACATACACACACATAAAACTGACAGAGCCTTTGTGAGGGACTCCCTGAGCAGTGAGAGGGCATCCTCCTGAAGGGGGAGAATTTGCTTCCTCTGGTTTTAAGCTCTTCAGACTCTTGTTAACTTTGAAGTTAAGTGATTAAAGGCATTCTTTCCTTTTTTGCTTGTTATTGTAAGTAGCTACTGCCACAGCGGACAGTTCAGTGCTGTCCCTCCCAAATCAGCTGAGTTCTTGACAGCTTCTTTTCTTTTTTTCATGTCTATTATACCTGTATTGTCTCTCTTATTCTTACTGGTTTTTACCTGTTCTTTATGTACTCTTTATACAAGCCCCTTTTCAGTTACCTGTCTTACATGTATCATTTTTCACTAAATGATTTGACTTGTACTGTCTTTAAAAAGTATTTCTATTGATGTTTTTTAATACTTATTTATTTAGGCTGCGCTGAGTCTTAGTTGTGGCATGTGGGAATTTCGTTCCTGTGTGCAGGATCTTCGTTGTTGCATGCGGGCTCTTTAGTTGCAGCATGTGAAATATTAGCTGCAGCAGGCATGTAGGATCTGGTTCCCTGACCAGGGATCGAACCCATGCCCCCTGCATTGGGAGGGCAGAGCGTTAGACACCGGACCACCAGGGTCTAAGACTCTAAGACACTGGACCTCCATTGATGTTTTTAATTTAAAATTTTAAACATACACAAAAGTGGGAAGAATAAAGTAATAAGCCACCATAGACACCACACCCAGCTTTAAGAATTAGCATTTCATGGCCAGTTTTCTTTCATCTACACCTTTATCCGCTTTCCCCAACTCCTTGATTTTAATGTAGTCCAATTTATCAATCTGTTTCTGTATGGTTGGTACTTTTGTATAAACTTCCTCCACCCCGAGGTCATGAAAATATTCTCATATATTATATAAACTTTATTGATTTGCCTTTCATACTTAGATCTACAACCCACCTGGGATTAATTTTTGTGTATGGTGTGAGGGAGAAGTCAACTTTCATATTCTTCCATATAGACATCCAATTCATTATACACCATTCTGCAATGTCATTTTATCATAAATCAAGTAACCATTTATTTTTGGGTCTTTTACTCTTCCATTGTTATAATTTCTACCCTTTATTTTTTTTTAATTTTTATGGAAGTTGATTTACAGTATTGTGTTAGCTTCAGATGTACAGCAAAGTAAATCAATTATATATGTATACATATATACAGATGTCTATTCTTTTTTGAATTCTTTTCTTATGTAGGTCACCACAGAATGTTAAGTAGAGCTCCCTGTGCTATATACTAGGTCCATATTAGTTACCTCTTCTATACAGTAGCATGTATATGTTAATATCAATCTCCCAATTTATCACTTCCCCACATGTTTCCTCTCTGTTATGTATTAGTTTGATTTTGATTTTGAGATCTGTGAATCTGTTTCTGTTTTGTAAATAAGTTCATTTATACCATTTTTTATTAGATTCCACATATAAGTGATATCATATGATATTTGTCTTTATCTCTGACTGACTACACTTAGTAAGATAATATGTAGGTCCTTCTATGTTGCTGCAAGTGGCATTATTTCATTATTTTTATGTCTGAGTAATATTCCATTGTATATATGTACCACTTCTTTATCCATTGCTCTGTCAGTGGACATTTAGGTTGCTTCCATGTCTTGGCTATTATAAATAGTACTGCAATGAACATTGGGGTGCATGTGTCTTTTCAAATTATGGTTTTCTCCTGATATGTGACCAGGAGCATGATTGCTGGGTCATATTATCACAGTTCTATATTTAGTTTTTTAAGGAGCCTTCATACTGTTCTCCACAGTGGCTGTACCACTTTATATTCCCACCAACAGTGTAGGAGGGTTCCCTTTTCTCCACACCCTCTCTAGCATTTCTTGTTTGTAGATTTTTCTTTGTTTTTGTTTGTTTTTACTAATATGTATGAAGTAGATGACTAAAAATAAAAAAGAGCAAATTGTACATTTTAAATATATGCAGTTTATCGTTATGTCAATTATATCTCAATAAAACTTAAAAAAAAAGATCCTTAACTAATTACTAGCTACTTAACTAAGTTGTGAAGGCCCTATTTCCAAATAAGGTCACATTATGAGGTTCTGGGTGGACATGAATTGGGGGGATGCTATTCAACCCACTCCAGGACCCTGAAACCACAGCTGAGTGCCACGGGCCACGTGACTAAGGAAGAGGAGCTGAAATCTCTCCTCATGGCTGTGTGAACTATGGATTTACATCCTCACAACTGGCTTTGCAAACTCAGCACCTGCCAAATGTCTGAACAGGCAGTGAGTGCTCTGCAGCCAAGATGGGTCTAGCTTTAGCAGCTGTGGACTTTGTGGCCACCTACACATGGAGGTTGGGCCAGGCCAGAGTCTGAGCTGCCTCCATAGCACCCACAGTGGGTCAAGGTGCATGATTACTGCAGTTCTGGGACCTGACCTCAGTGGATTGATGCTGGTGGCCTGGTGAAAACAACACCTGAGAGACACCAGGGCCAATTGCTGGCATACCCATGGTTTAGGTGGGGCCGAGAGCAGTGCCAACCACAGTGTAATTTGTAAGCCTGCACAATGGGTAAAAGGTAACAAAACAGAGCACTCTCACAGGTAAATATCTCCAGAGGAGGAATACTCAGTGGCTTCTCTCCCAGCGAGGGTGCTCCAAAGCCATCTACTTCACACCACAGATCAGAAACACAGCTAAGAAACAATTCTGGGGGCATCTACTCCAATAAGTAGGGAGCAGATCTCACCCTGGCAGGGCAGTGACAGAGCAAAGGGGAGGTCCTGTTCAATATCCAGAACAGGCTCTGGTCACCACAACATCAGGCACATCTGCTGTCAAGGGGATAATGATCAGCATACAGTGATGAAAGAGCTGGCAGACATCTATACTAAAAACAGCCATAGCACCAAAAAATATTCAACCTACACAGGCTACACAGGGACCTTTCCAATTTAAAATATGCCTCCAAGACAATCTAAGTGTCAGGCATCTGGAGGAAGAACCACCAGAGCATTTAGCCTTGAAGGCCAGGGACTTGATGGCAGGAACTTCACAGGGCTAGGAGAACCCATGCTTGGAGGGCACACACAGGGTCTCACATGCACTGGGACACAGCACAAAGCAGTACCTCCATAGGAACCTGGGCTACACCTACCTAAGAGTCTTGGGGGGTCTCCTGGGGAGACAGGAATTAGCTATAGCTCACTGTGGGGGCAAGGACACTGGTGGCAGAGACCCGCAGGGGATATTGATCAGCATGAGCTGTCCTGGAGGTCCCCATTTTGGCACTAAGACCCAGCCCCACACAACAGCCTGCAGGCTCCAGTGCTGGAATACCTCAGCCCAAACAACCAGCAAGACAGAAACACAGCCCCACCCATCAGTAGACAGGCCACCTAAAGTAGTACTGAGCTCACAGCCACCTCAAAACACACCACTTGACATGGCCCTGCCCACCTGAGGGGCAAGATCCAGCTCCACTCCCCAGAGGGTAGGCACCCGTCTCTCCCACCAGGAAGTCTGCATGGCCCATAGACCAACCTCATCCATCAGGGGGAAGACACCAGAAGAAAGAAGATCTATGATCGTGCAGCCTGAGGAAAGGAGACCACAAACACAGAAAGTTAGACAAAATGAGATGACAGGGGAATAAGTTGCAGATGAAGGAACAAGATAAAACCCCACAAGAACAATTAAATAAAGAGGATATAGGCAATCTACCTGAAAAAAAATTCAGAGCAATGACAGTAGAGATGATTCAGAGTCTTGGAAAAAGAATGGAGGCACAGAGAAGATAGAAGAAATGTTTAATAAAGAGATAGAAGATTTAAGGACAAACAGATGAATAACACAAGAACTGAAATGAAAAATACACTAGAAGGAATCAATACCAGAATAAGTGTGGCATAAGAACAAATAAGTGAGCTGGAAGATAGAGTGGTGTAAATCACTGTCACAGGACAAAATAAGAAAAAAAGAATGAAAAGAAATGAGGAAAGTCTCAGAGACCCCTGGGACAACATCAAATGCACCAACATTCACATAATAGGGTCCCAGAAGAAGAAGAGAAAGCGAAAGGCCCTGAGAAAATATTTGAAGTTATTGTAGCTGAAAACTTCCCTAACATGGGAAAGGAAACAGTCACTCAATTCCATGAAGCACAGAGTCCCATACAAGATAAACTCAAGGAGGAACATACCAAGACGCATATTAACCAAAGTGACAACAATTAAATGCAAACAAAAATATTAAAAGCAACAAGGAAAAAGCAGCAAATAACATATAAGGGAACCCTCATAAGGTTATCAGCTGATTTTTTTAGCAGGAACTCTGCAGGCCAGAAGGGAGTGGCAGGATATATTTAAAGTGATGAAAGGAAAAAAGCTATAGCCAAGAATACTCTACCCACTAAGGCTCTTATTCAGATTCGAAGGAGAAATTAGAAGTGTTATAGACAAGCAAAAGCTAAAAAAATTCAGCACCACCAAACCAGCTATACAACAAATGTTAAATGAGCATCTCTAGGTGGGATAAAAGGGGGGGGGGGGGGGGGAAGAGGCTATACCTAGAAACAAGAAAATCACAAATGGGAAAGCTGACTGGTAAAGGCAAACATACAGTAAAAGTAGGAAATCAGCCACACACAAATATGATATCAAAACCAGCAACCATGAGAAGAGGAAGGTATAAATGCAGGAAATGGGAAATGTATTTGAAGTTAAGACATCAGTAACTTAAAGCAACCTGTACATATATAGACTGCTATATCAAAACCTCATGGGAATTGCAAACCAAAAAACTACAATAGATACACACACACAAAAGAAAAAGTAACCCAAACATAACCCTAAAGATGGTCATCAAGCCACAAGAGAAGAAAACACAAAAAGAAGGTAAAAAAGAAGACCAACCAAAACAAATCCAAAACAAATTTTTTAAATGGCATTAGGAACATACATATCAAGAATTACCTTAAATGTAAATGGATTAAATGCTACAAGCAAAAGACATAGATGGACTGAATTGATACCAAAATAAGACCTGTATTAATGCTGTCTACAGGAGACCCACTTCAGATCTAGTGACACATGCAGACTGAAATTGAGGGAATGGGAAAAGATATTCTGTGCAAGTGGAAATCAAAAGAAACCTGGAGTAGCAATACTCATCTCAGACAAAATAGACTTTAAAATAAAGACTGTTACAAGGGACAAAGAAGGACACTACATAAAGATCAAGGGATCAATCCAAGAAGATATAACAATTGTAAATATATATGCACCCAACATAGAAGCACCTCAATACATAAGGCAAATGCTAACAGCCATAAAAGGGGACCTTGACAGTAACACAATAATAGTGGGGAATTTTAACACCCCACTTACACCAATGGACAGATCATTCACAGAAAATTAATAAGGAAAAACAAGCTTTAAATGACACATTAAATCAGATGGACTTAATTGATATTTATAAGGCATTTCATCTGAAAGCAGCAGAATACACTTTCTTCTCAAGTGCACATGGAACATTCTCCAGAAATGATCACATCTTAGGTCACAAATCAAGCCTTAATAAATTTAAGAAAATTGAAATCATATCAAGCATCTGTTCTGGCCACAACGCTATGACATTAGAAATAAATTACAGAAAAAAACTATAAAAAAACCCCCACAAATGTGGAGGCTAAACAGTATGTTATTAAACAACCAATGGATCACTGAAGAAATCAAAGAGGAAATTAAAAAATAATGAGAGATGAAGGATGACAAAAACACAATGATCCAAAACCTATGGGACACAGCAAAAGCAGTTCAAAGAGGAAAGTTTATAGCAATACAATCTTACCACAGGAAACAAGAAAAGTCTCAAAAACAGCCTAACCTTATACCTAAGCAACTAGAGAAAGAAGAACAACCAAAACCCAAAGTTAGTAGAAGGAAAGAAATCATAAAGATCAGAGCAGAAATAAATGAAATAGAGACAAAGAAAATAACAGAAAAGAGCAATAAAACTAAAAGGTGGTTCTTTGATAAACCTTTAGCTAGACTCATTAGCAAAAAAAAAAAAAGGAGAGGGCTCAGATCAATAAATTTAGAAATTAAAAAGAAGATACAGCTGACTCCACAGAAATACAAAGAATCATAAGAGACTACTACAAGCAACCATATGCCAATAAAATGGACAATCTGGAAGAAATGGACAAATTCTTAGAAAGGTACAACCTTCCAAGACTGAACCAGGAAAAAATAGGAAATATGAACAAACCAATCACAAGTACTGAAATTGAAACTGTGGTTAAAAAACTTCCAACAACCAAAAGTCCAGGACCAGATGGCTTCACAGGCGAATTCTATCAAACATTCAGAGAAGAGTTAACACCTATCCTTCTGAAAGTCTTCCAGAAAACTGCAGAGGGAGGAACACTCCAAAGCTCATTCTATGAGGCCACCATCACCCTGATGCAAAACCAGACAAAAATACCACAAAAAAAGAAAATTATGGGCCACCATCACTGATGAACATAGATGCAAAAATCCTCAACAAAATACTAGCAAATTAAATCCAGCAATACTGTAAAAGGATTATACACCATGATCAAGTGGGATTTATTCCAGCAATGCAAGGATTTTTCTTTTTTTTTAATAAATTTATTTATTTATTTATTTATTTATTTATTTATTGCCTGTGTTGGGTCTCCATTGCTGCACATGGGCTTTCTCTAGTTGTGGTGAGCGAGGGCTACTCTTAGTTGTGGTGCACAGGCTTCTCACTGCAGTGGCTTCTCTTGTTGCAGAGCATGGGCTCTAGGCATGCAGGCTTCAATAGTTGTGGTATGTGGGCTTAGTTGCTCCATAGCATGTGGTATCTTCCCAGACCAGGGCTCAAACTCATGTCCCCTGCATTGGCAGGCAGATTCTTAACCACTGCACCACCAGAGAAGTCCCAGGGATGCAAAGATTTTTCAATATCCATAAATCAATCAGTGTGATACAGCACATCCACCAACTAAAGAATAAAAAACATATGATCATTTCAATAGATGCAGAACAAGCTTTTGACAAAATTCAACACCAATTTATGATGAAAACTCTCCAGAAAGTGGGCATAGAGTGAACCTACCTCAACATAATAAAGACCATCCATATATGACAAACCTACAGCTGACATCATCCTCAACAGTCAAAAAGGAAAGCATTTCCTCTAAGATCAGGAACAAGACAAGGATGTCCACTGTTGCCACTTTTATTCAACATAGTTTTGGAAGTTCGAGCCATGGAAATTAGAGAAGAAAAATAAATAAAAGGACTCCAAATTGGAAAAGAAGAAGTGAAACTACCACTGTTTGAAGATGACATGGTACTACGTGTAGAAAATCCTAGAGATGCTACCAGAAAACTACTAGAGCTCATCAGTGAATTTGGTAAAGTTGCAGGATACAAAAGTAATACACAAAAATCTCTTGCATTCCTATACACTAACAACAAAAGATCAGAAAGAGAAATTAAGGAAACAATCCCATTTACCATCACACCTAAAAGAATAAAATACCTAGGAATAAACCTACCCAAGGAGGCAAAAGATCTGTACTCAGAAAACTATAAGGTGCTGATGAAAAGAACTCAAGGATTACACAATTTCCCTGGTGGTGCAGTGGTTAGGAATCCACCTACAAATGGAGGGGATATGGGTTTGATCCCTGGTCTGGGAACATCTCACATGCCTCGGAGCAATTAACTCTGCATACTGCAACTACTGAGCCCATGTGCTACAACTACTGAAGCCCATGTGCCTAGAGCCCATGCTCTTCAACAAGAGAAACCACTGCAATAAGAAGCCCACACACCAAAATGAAGAGTAGCCCCCACTCACCACAATTAGAGAAAGCCTGCCCACGCAGCAATGAACACCAAATGCAGCCAATAAATACATAAATAAACAAATTTATTTTAAAAAAAAGCAATCCCAGAAATCAACCCATGCACCTATGGTCAATTAATCCATGACAAAGGAGACAAGAATATACGATAGAGAAGACAGTCTCTCCAACAAGTGGTGCTGGGAAAACTGGACAGTTACATGTAAAATAATTAAATTAGCACACTCTCTTAACGCCATACACAGAAATAAACTCAAAATGGATCAAAGACCTAAATGTAAGACCAGATACTATAAAACGTCTAGAGTAAAACATAGGCAGAACACTCTCTGACATAAAACACAGCAGTATCTTTTTTAATCCACCTCCTTGAGTAATAAAAATAAAAACAAAAATAAACAAATGAGACCTAATTAAACTTAAATGCTTTTACACGGCAAATGAAACCATGAACAAAACAGAAAGACAACACACAGAATGGGAGAAAATATTTGCAAATAATGTTACTGACAAGGGATTAATCTCCAAAATACACAAGCAGCTCACACAGCTCAATATCAAAAAACAAACAACCCAATCATAAATGGGTGGAAGATCTAAGTAGACATTTCTCCAAATAAGATATACAGATGGCCAAAAGCACATGAAAAGATGCTCAACATCACGAATTATTAGAGAAATGTAGTGAGGTATTACCTCACACTGTTCAGAATGGCCATCATCAAAAAATCTACAAACAAGAAATGCTGGAGAGGGTGTGGAGAAAAGGGAACCCTCCTACACTGTTGGTGGGAATGTAGAGTGGTACAACTATTATGGAGAACAGCATGGAGGCTCCTTAAAAAACTAAATAGAGAACTATGGTAACGTGATCCAGTAATCACACTTCTGGACGTATATCTGGAGAAAACCATAATTTGAAAAGATACATGGATGCCAATGTTCATTTTAGCACTATTTACAATAGCCAATATATGGAAGCAACCTAAATGTCCATTGACAGAGGGGTGAATAAAGAAAATGTGATACATATATACAATGGAGTATTACTCAGCCAAAAAAAGGAATGAAGTAGTGTCATTTGTAGACATGCATGGCCCTAGAGGCTGTCACAAAGAGTGAAGTAAGTCAGAAAGGGAAAAACAAATGTCGTGTATCAACACATGTATGTGGAATCTAGAAAAACGGTACAGATGAACCAATTTGCAAAGCAGAAATAGAAACCCAGATGTAGAGAACAAACATATGGACACCAAGGGAGAAAAGCAGCAGGTGGGGGAGGGGGGTTGTGGAATGCATTGGGAGATTGGGGTTGACATATATATGTTAATATGTATAAAATAGATTACTAATAAAATATTTCAAACATTATAAAAAATAAAAATAAAAATATGGTACAAATGAACTTAATTCTAAGACAAATAGAGTCACAGATGTAAAAAACAGGGAAGGGATAAATTTGGAGTTTGGGATTGCAAATACACACTATAAAGTAGACAACTGATAAGACATATGGTACAGCATAGGGAACTCTACTAAATATTCTAATGACCCATATGGGAAAAGAATCTAAAAAAGGGTATATATGCATATGATAACTGATTCACTTTACTGTACACCTTAAACTAACACAACATTGTAAATCAACCATACTCCAATTAAAATAAAATAAAGTAAAATAAAATCCCTATCACCAAAAAATTGTCTATTTTTCTGGTAATTTGTATAATTTGAGACTGTGCTATTAACTGAAAACCAATTTAAGATCATTATATCTTTCTTGTCAGTTGAACATTTTATTATTATGAAGTGTCTCACTTTGTCACTAGAAATATTCTTTGCTTTAAGGTCCAAAATCTCTGATATTCATGTAACCACACCACTATTTTTCATTATTGTTTGTACAGTATATCTTTCCCATTTTTTTACTTTCAACATTCTGAATCTTTGTATTTTATCTGTGTCTTTTTTAGGCAGTGTACTGTTAGTTAATAGTTTTATCCAGTATGATGCTCTGTGTCTTTTGTTGGAGCACTTAATTTTTTCACATTTAATATACTTATATTTTGGGACTTATATATACTATTTTACTGTTTACTCTCTATATGTCTCAAATTTTTCGTGTTCTTTTTAAAAATCTTTTCTTGCCTTGTTTTGGGCTTATTATTTTTATTTTTAAAATTTCCCCTCTCTGTTATAATTCTTTTATGCTTATATAAGATATTGCAACATGTATATTTGACATGAAAATCATATAAAAATTGGCATTTTTATCTCTTCCCAGACAACGTGCTTATATTGCTTTACCCCTCCTAACTTATATATTCTTGCTATTGCACTTTTAAACTCTCTTTTGCTGGATTGTATGGAGTATGTTTAGTTTTATAAGAAACTGCAAAGCTATCTTCCAAAGTAATTGTACCATTTTGCATTCCAACCAGCAATGAATGAGAGTTCCTATTGCTCCACATTCTAACTAGCATTTGATGTTGTCAGTATTTTAGATGTTAGCCATTCTAATATTTTGTAGAGGTATCTCATGTTTTAATCTACAACTTCCTTATGACATATAATGTTGAACATATTTTATTTGCTAATTGGCTATCTATTTATCTTCTTTGTTGAGGTAGCTTTTCATATCTTTGCCCGGTTTTTAAATTAAGTTGTTCTTGTTTCGTTTTAGGTGTTCTTTGTATATTTTGGATACCAGTCTTTTATCAGATATGTACTTTGCAAAGATTTTTTCCTTCTGAGACTTTTCTTTTCATTCTCTTAGCAGTGTTCATCACAGAGCATTAATTTTAATGAAGTCCATCCTTTCCATTTTTTTTCTTTCATGATTCATGCTTTTGATTGTGTATCTAAAACATCATCAACAAACCCAAGGTCACCTAGATTTACTCCTATGTTATCTTCCAGGAGGTCTATAGTTTCGAATTTTACATTTAGATCTATAAACCATTTTCAGTTTGTTTTTGTGAAAGTGTAAATTTTGTGTCTAGATTCCTTTTTTCTTTTTAATTTTGCATGGGGATGTTCAGTTGTTCCAACACCATTTGTTAAAGGCCGCCCCTTTCTCCATTGAATTGCCTTTGCTCTTTTGTCAAAGATAATTAACTATATGTACGTGGGAGCCTATTTCCAGGTTCTTTCTTCTGTTACAATGTCCTATTTATTCATCCTGTCACCCATACCACACTGTCTTGATTACTGCAGCTTAATAATGTCTTGAGTTGGGTAGTATAAGAACACAACCAGTTCTTCTCCTTCAATATTGTGTTGACTATTTTAGGTCTTTTACCTTTACATGTAATGCTTAAAATCAGTTTGTCTATTTCTACAAAATAACTTTTGGGGAATTTGATTGGGATTGCATTGAATCTATAAATCAAGTTGGGAAGAATGAACACCTTGACAATATTGAGTCTTCCTATGCAGGTATATGGACTATCTCTTCTTTCATTTAGATCTTCTTTTATTTCTTTCATCACAGTGTTGTAGTTTTCCTCACATAGACTTTTATATATTTTACATATTTTTACATATTTTACATTTTTAGATTTACATCTCAGTATTTTACTTTTGTGGTGCTAATGTAAAAAGCATTGTGTTTTTAATTTCAAATTCCAATTGTTCATTGCCAGTGTACAAGAAAGCAGTTGACTTTTAAGTTAACATTGTATCCCCCAACATTATTATAATTGCTTATTAATTCCTGGAGTTTCTTTGTTGGTTCCCTGAGATTTTTTACATAGACAGTCATGTTATCTGTGAACAAAGATAGCTTTTTCTTCTGTTCTCAATTTTTGCACTTTTCTTTTTTCCTTTTCTTTTCCTTTTGTTTCTTTTCTTTTCTTATCTTACTGAATTATATAGGATTCCAGTATGATGCTGAGTAGGAATAGTAAGGGAGCTAGTTTCTCATGATTAAGTATGATGTTAGCTGTAGGTTTCTTGTAGATGTTCTTTATCAAGTTGAGGAAGTTCCTCTCTATTCTAGTTTGCTACAGGTTTTTCTTGGGGACTTTTTTTAGCAAATAAAATTGTACAGAAACAAAAGAAACACTATGCAGTCCTCTCCTTCCTTTCCTTCTCTACTTTCCCTAACTTGGAGTTAGTCCTCATCAGTTTTTTAAATTGAAGTATAATTGACTAATATTCTATTAGTTTCAGGTGTGCAACATAGTGCCACACAGTGATTCCATATTTTTATACACTACGAAATGATCACCACAAGACTAGTTACCATTTGTCACCAAACAAAATTGTTTTCATATTATTGACTATATCCCCTATGCTGTACATCATATCCCCATGACTTATTTATTTAATAACCGGAAGTTTGTGCTCCTTAATTTCCCTCACCTATTTTGCTCATCCCTCCACGTCCACCCCCCCCCCCCCGATACCCTCTGGCAACCACCAGTTTGTTCTCTGTATGTATGAGTCTGTCTCTATTTTATTATGTTTGTTCATTTGTTTTGTTTTTTAGGTTCCATATGTAAGTAAAATCATACATTATTTGTCTTTCTCTGTCTTATTTAACTTAGCATAACACCCTCTAGACCCACCCATGTTGTTAAAAATGGCAAGACTTCATTCTTTTTATAGCTAATATTTCATTACCACATCTTTATCCATTCATCTATGGGTGGACACTTAGGTTGTTTCCATACCTTGGATATTTTAAATAATTCTGCAATGAACATAGGGTTGACAAATATCTTTTTAGATTAGTTTTTTATTTTCTTTGGGTATTGCTGGATTTTATGGTAGTTCTTTTTTTTTCTTCTAGTTTTATTGAGATATAATTCACATACAGCATTGTATAATGTGTACAGTATAATGATTTTGACTTACACACATGTTGAAATGATTACCATAGTAAGTTTAAAGAACATCCATCCTCTCATATAGATACAAAGTTAAAGAAGTAAAAAAAAATTCTTTTCCTTGTAATGAGAACTCTTAGGATTTACTCTCTTAACTATCATATATAACATACAGCAGTGTTAATTATATTTATCATGTTTTACATTACATCCCTAGTATTTATTTATGTTATAAATGGAAGTTTGTACCTTTTCTCTGCCTTCAACCAATTCTCCTTACCCATCCCCTCAGCCTCTGGTAACCACAAATCTGATCTCTTTTTCTATGAGTTTGTATTTTGTTATAATTGACCTACAACACTGTGTTAGTTTCTGTTACACAGCACAGTGATTCAATATGTCTACACATTTCAAAATGATCACCAATATAAGTCTAGCTTTGATCAGTCACTATACAAAGATATTGCATAATTATTGATTATTTTGCCCACACTGTACATTTCATATGTGTGACATTTATTTTGAAACTGGAATTTTGTATGTCTTTATCTCCCTCACCTATTCTCTCTTCTCCCACCTCCCTGCCCTCTAACAACTTGTTTGTTCTCTGTATCTACAATTCTCTTTATGTTTTGTTATATTTGTTCATTTGTTTTATTTTTTAGATTCCACATATAAGTGAAATGATACAGTATTTGTCTTTCTTTGACTTGTTTCACTTAGCATAATATCCTCTAGTTTCATCCATGTTGTTGCAAATGGCACGATTCCCTTCTTTTTTATGGCTGAGTAGTATTCCATTGTATGTATGTACCATATCTTCTTTATGCATTCACCTACTTATGGGCACTGAGGTTGCTTCCATATCTTGGCTATTACAAATAATGCTGTAATGAACATGGGGGTGCATGCATCTTTTCTAATTAGTACTTTAATTTTATTCAGTTTAATACCCAGGAGTGGAAATAGTGGATCATATGTTAATTCCATTTTTAATTTTGTGAAAATCTTCATTCTGTTTTCTATAGTGGCTGCACCAATTTACATTCCCGACAACTGTGCATGAGGGTTCCCTTTTTCTCCATATTCTTGCCGATACATTATTTGTTGTCATTTTGATAAAAGCCATTTTGATGGGCATGAGGTGATACATTGTGGGTTTTTTGTTTTTTCTTTTTTAATTGAAGTGTAGACAATGTACAATATTATACAAGTTACAGGTGTATAACAGAGTGATTCACAATTTTTAAAGGTTATATTCCTTTTATAGATATTATTAAATATTGGCTATATTCCTCATGGTGTGCTATATATCCTTGAAGCTTATGTCATACATAATTGTTTGTACCACTTAGTCCCCTACCCCATATTGCCCCTGCCCCTTCCCTCTCCTCACTGGTAACCACTAGTTTGTTCTCTATATCTGTGGGCCTGTTTCTGTTTTGTTACACACATTTATTTGTTTTATTTCTGAGATTCTATATATGTGATAATATAGAGTATTGGTCTATCTATGTCTGACTTGTTTCACTTAACATAATACTTTTCAAGTCCATCCATGTTGTTGCAAATAGCAAAATTGCAGGGGAGGTTTTGTCTCAATTATTTATTTATTTACTTATTTATTGGCTGTGTTGGGTCTTCATTGCTGTGGGTGTGTTTTCTCTAGTTGTGGAGAGCAGGGGCTACCCTTCGTTGTAGTGCACAGGCTTCTCATTGTGGTGGCGTCTCTTGTTGCAGAGCCTGGGCTCTAGGCACGTGGGCTTCAGTAGTTGTGGCACTCAGGCTCAATAGTTGTGGCTCACAGGCTCTAGAGCGCAGGATCAATTGTTGTGGTGCACGGGCTTAGTTCCTCTGCAGCATGTGGGGTCTTCCCAGACCAGGGATTGAACCCATGTCCCCTGCATCAGCAGGCAGATTCTTAACCACTGTGCCACCAGGGAAGTCCCCCAAATTGAGTTTTTTAAAATGGCCGAATAGTATTTTATCATATATATATTCTGTCATATATATGTATCACAAATATATATATTTTTTTCTTTGTCCATTCATCTGCTGATGGATACTTATGCTGCTTCCATATCTTGGCTATTGTAAATAATCCTGCTATGAACATTGGGGTGCATGTAGGTTTTCAATCTAGTGTTTTTGCTGTTTTTGGATATGTTCTCAGGAGTGGAATTGCTGGGTCATATGGTAGTTCTATTTTTCGTTTTTTGAGAAACGTCCACCCTGTTTTCTACATTAGCTACACCAATTTACATTCCCACCACCACTGAACAAAGGTTTTCTTCTCTCCACATCCTTGCCAACATTTGTTATTTGTGTTCTTTTTGATGATAACCATTCTGACAGGTGTGTGGTGATATCTCGTGGATCTGATTTGCATTTCTCTAATGCTTAGCTATGTTGAGCATCTTTTGATGTGCCTGTTAGCCACCTGTATGTCCTCTTTGGAAAAATGTCTATTCAGGTCTTCGGCCCACTTTTTAATTAGGTTGTTTGTTTGTTTGTTTGTTTGAGTTGTATGAGGTCTTTATATATTTTAGATATCCCTTATTGGTAGTATCATTTGCAAATATTTTCTCCCACTCAGCAGATTGTCTTTTCATTTTGTCAAGATTTCCTTTGCTGTGCAAAAGCTTTTAAGTTTAATTAGGTACTGTTTGTTTATTTTTGCTTTTGTTTCCTTTGCTTTTGTTTCCTTTGCTAGGTAGGAGACAGATCCAAAAAAATATTGTTACAATTGATGCAAAGAGCATTCTGCCTGTTTTCCTCTAGGAGTTTTATAGTATTTGATCTTACATTCAAGTCTTTAATCCATTTTATTTTTGTATATGCTGTTAGAGAATGTTCTAGTTTCATTATTTTACATGTGACTGTCCAGTTTTCCCAGCACCACTTATTGAAGAGCCTGTCTTTTCTCCATTGTGTGTTCTTGCCTCCTTTGTTATAGGTTAATTGACCAAAGGTGCATGGATTTATTTCTGGGCTCTCTGTCTGTTCCACTGATCTATGTGTCTGTTTTTGTGCCAGAACCATACTATGTTGATTACTGTAGATTCATAGTATAGTCTCAAGTCAGGGAGGGTGATTCCTCCAGCTTTGTTCTTTTTCCTCCAGATTGCTTTTACTATTCAGGGTCATATGTGTTTCCATACACATTTTAGGATTATTTGTGTTTGTTCTGTGAAAAATGCCGTTGGTATTTTGATAGGGATTGCACTGAATTTGCAGATTGCTTTGGGTAATATGGTCTTTTTCTCTTTCTTTCTTTCTTTTTTTCTTTTTTCTTTTTTTTGGCTGTGTGGCTTGTGGGGTCTTAGTTCTCTGACCAGGGATTGAACCCACACCCTTGGCAGTGAAACCACCAAGTCCTAACCACTGGACTGCCAGAGATTTCCCTGACCATTTTAACGATATTAATTCTTCCAATCCATGAGCACAATATATCTTTCTATTTTTTGTGTGTCATATTCAGTTTCTTTATTCAGCGTCTTATAGTTTTCCACATACAGGTCTTTTACCTCTTTGGTTAGATTTTATCCTAGGTATTTTATCCTTTTTGGTGTAATTGTAAGTAGGGTTGTTTCCTTAATTTTTCTTTCTGATAGTTTGTTGTTAGTATGTAGGAACCCAACAGATTTCTGTATATTAATATTAATTTTATATCCTGAAATTTTACCTAACTCCTTAATTCATTTTTATAGTTTTTTGCTGGTGTCTTTAGGATTTTTTTATGTATAGTATCATATCATCCACAAAGAGTGATAGTCTTAGTACTTCCTTTCCAATTCAGATTCCTTTTAATTCTTTTTTTCATCTGATTGCTGTGTCTAGGACTTCCAATACCATGTTGAATGAAAGTGGCAAGAGTGGGAATCCTGTCTTGTTCCTGGTCTTAGAGAAAATGCTTTCAGCTTTTCACCATTGAGTATGATATTGGCTATAAGTTTGTCATATGTGGCCTTTAATATGTAGAGGTATGTTCTCGCTATACCTACTCTGCTGAGAGTTTTTATCATAAATGGACTTGAATTTTTCAAAAGTTTTTCTGCATCTGTTGAGATGATCATGTGAATTTTATTCTCCAGTTTGTCAATGTGGTGTATCACATTGATTGATTTGTAGGTATCAAATTATCCTTGCATGCTTGGGATAAATCCTATTTGACCATTGTATATGATACTTTTAATGTACTGTTGAATTCAGTTTGCTAATATTTTGTTGAGGATTTTTGCACCCGTATTTCTCAGTGATATTGGCCTGTAATTTTCTTTTTATGTGGTGTCTTTGTCTAGTTTAAGTATCAGAATGATACTGGCCTTGTAGAATGAGTTTCTCACCTAACAATATAATCAGGAGACAGGTTGGGGACCAAGAATTTTTTTCTCTACTTTCCATTTGGAAGACCAATTATATACAATTCTTACAAAATTGAAACATGGATTTTTTTGATTTAATAAAAGCTAGTTAGGAAAGGTCATCTGTTGTTAAACTCAGATTCACCAGTCACATTTTTTTTCTCTGAACTTACCTGGAAGAGAACATTTAATATGAAAACCATATATTTGAGGACTTTTTAATTTTTTTAAGCTCTTTATTGGAATATAATTGCTTTACACTCTTGTACCAGTTTTTGAGGTACACCAAAGTGAATCAGCTGTATTTATACATATATCCCCATATCCCCTCCCTCCTGCAACTCCCTCCCACCCTCCCTGTCCTAGCCCTCTAAAGCATCACCCATCATTGAGTTGATCTCCCTTTATTATACAGCAACTTCCCACTAGCTATCTATTTTACATTTGGTAGTGTATCTATGTCTATGCTACTCTCTCACTTCATCCTAGCTTGCCCTTCGCCCCCCACCCCCCACCCCAGCCCCGTGTTTGAGGACTTTTTAAAAAACTTCTGTTTTATGACTAACAAATCACTTGGCTCTTATACTGTTACATTACATAGAAAGGAAGGTTTGGTATCATTTTCCCAGTTATCATGTAAATTGTTTTATTTATTGAGTATCCTTAAGAAAATAAATCCTAAGATATTTTCTAATTTAAAATGAACTATTTGAGGTTTATTCAACTCATCTATTTCATAAATAATCAATATGTATTTATTCAACAACTATTTAACATAATAGGGTGAGATGTTGTGAACTGATATATACAGAATGTTGAAGACTATTTTTTTTAATAGGCAGAACTTCTAGATGCTGCTGCTGGCATTAATGTACGGTTCAGATTGGGTGGTGTAAGTATGGATAAATTCTTATTTAGTAGTTTTAAAGCACATTTATGTGAAATTTAAAATATATAATTTTTGAAAACATAAACCATTTTTCTAATGAAATTGAAATGGTCCTTTGAACTTTTCCATCTGTAGGTTAAATTTCCACCTGAAATATACTATAAAATTTTCACTCACAGACATATTGAAGATCTGTGTGCTAATAGCCCTAGAGATTACACAAAACTTCCAGCAAAACATACATCTCATATTAAAAGTGATCATCTTCAGGAAGAGGACTACAGTGGCTGGTATCGTCGTATAGAGAACAACGGCTGGAGGCCTGTTTCTGATAAAGTAAGAAAAGATAAACATAAATAATTTTGAGTATTATATGCTCGGAAACCTATCTTTCTGAAAATCAATTTTTAGATTATTTTTTAAAATAATAAATCCTACAAATTTAACTGACAAAATTTGCTTAAGTTAACTACTCTCGAGTTACTAATGTACTTCAAGATACAGCAATATATCTTTTTATTTTTTACATTTACTTCTACTTTTCATAATCAGCTTTGAATCTAGACTATTGTTAGATACTCTCTGGTACTCAAACATTACCAATCTTTATAACAAAGCAAATCTGAAGATGTTATTAACTCTATATTAATCCTTGGACAGCAGGTGGGGGTTCTTGAGAATAATATACCATTTTCTCTATAGAGCTTGTAACAGCAGGCACTAGTGGGAAATCATTTGGGTTTTCATGGTGTTGGAAAATTTAACATGTACTCATATGAACTGAATAGTATGAGTTTAAATATACATGGTTTCTAATACATATATGTGATTTGAGGACTTTTCTATAGACACCCATATTTAATCTCCTTTTTGTGGAAATAATTTCTATCTAAGGATATTTGTAAACTTACATTTCAAAAGTTAACATTATCTGGTTCTGTAGCTCTGGCTGTGTGTTTATATGGCCTCATGTATCTTCATTCAAATCCTCAATCTCTGATATACAGATTGTAGAATGTGGTATATTGAATATACTAAGTATGAAAAGTGAAAATGATCAAAGTGTGAATTCATTCATTCATTCAACAAACTTTATTGCATACCAACCAGATGTCAGGCATTGTACTAGATGCTCGGGAAGCAATGGTAAATAAGAATAGTCCCTCCCCTCAAGTAGTTTATCTTTTAATTAGGGAGAGAGTCATGTAAACAGGATATTTCTGTACAGTGCAGTGAATCTATGCTTTAATGGGGCAAATTCAGAGTGTTGTGGGGGATAAGAAACTCTCTTCTTTGTTATTTAATGTTTATGTGGTGAGGGAGGAGGAATGGATTGGAAATAGGAAAACAGGCAACCTGTTAGTATAAAGTATCAAACAGGGGAAACCACAAAGTCTTGGGACACGATAGTGAGACTTCTGAATTCTTGGAGGGTATCCATGTTCCTTGAGGATTAGAGGCTTCAAAAGTCAACGGCACCTACTGGTCAGATTTGTTCTTAGGAGAAACTAAAACACTCTTAGAGCATGTCTATTCATTTAGTCATTCAACAAACACTTATTAAACAGCACCTCAGTACACTAATACTTTGTCAGTTTTTCTATGGCATGTGTCTCTTAAGACTTAATTGCCATTAACTTAATTAGAAATATCTTAAAAGGATCTATCGTCTCTTCTGTTTCTATCTTGGCATATTCCTACTGAACACACAGAAGTTCTTGTGTATATTCAGATAATCTCATACTGAGTAATTCAATATTTTGTGTATTCATTTTTCATTTTTCAATAGTTTTGGAGGCCTACTGAAGATGTAATGGTGGGAGACAAAAAGGAAAGTGAATTCCATTTCTCTAAATTGAAGAGAAGGCAAGATATGGAAAAAAAAAGAAAAATTAGAAAAATAGAATGGATGCGGCAAATGTAAGTTGATGAAATACTTAGACTTACTAAAGAAGTATACAGTAATTTTTTTAGAAGTATACAGTAATTTTTAAAAATTGCTGTCACTACTAAAATAATTACGTTACATTAAAAATAAGATGAAAGATAACAGTTATTTTTTTTTAAATACATGGAAAGCAAATATTTAATAAATGCCTGCCAGATACTGTTAATTTCTGGGATATAAATGGCAAAAGGCAGGTTCTCTCTGACCATAGGCTCTCTTTGACCACAATCTTTTGGAATATAAGATATGAAAATCAGCATTAACTCTTATATATGAGATAACTTTAATAGGACCCTCTAGACCCACTCTATACCATGCTCAACCTTTCTCTCTCCCCGAAGGAAACAGCCTTGTATGCATCACACTAACAGTCATTCTGGACCTATCTAACAAATATTAAAAGCAAGTCTGAAAAGAATCAAATTGTTTCCAAGTTTACTTGACAGTATCCAAGAACAAAGCCCCCAAATATTTAAAGGAATACAAAAAGAAAACCTCCAGTGCTCAAAATCATATAAAATTCATAATGTCTACCATATAGTACTCAATTACCAGGCACTCAAAGGAGCAGGAAAATAGATCCCTGAGAAGAAAAAATATCAGCCAACTCACAAAAAATATCTTTTAAAAATAAAAATGAAAGAAAACTTTTCAGACAGACAAAAGCTGAGTTCTATGACCATGAACAGACCAGCAGTGTAAGAAACATTAAAGGAAGTCCTTAGGCAGAAGAAAGTGATTCTAGGTAAAAGTCTGGATCCGTGCAAGGATGAAGAACACCAAAAATGGTGACTGTGTAAGTAAATATAAAGGGCATTTCTTGTTACTACTTAAATCTCTCTAAAAGGTAATTAACTAACTACTAAACTATACACTTAAAAAGAGTTAAGATAAATAGTTATGATGATAAACTTTATGTTGGTTTTACTACAATATTTAAAATGATAGGTATTAAATTTTTATATTGTAAACTAATGAGTTAATATTGATGTTGCCAATCAAGTTATACTTCAGTTCCTGATTCCACAATTATACACCTTTTCCCTTATATTGAAAATCTTCATCAAACAAAATATAATTGCTTATTTTTTTGACAAGTAAATAATTCCAAAAATAACAATATAATATCAACATAGAGATGCAATTACTAAATAAAGTTCAAAAACATTTCTAAAAAGCAGAAACAGTAACAATGTATTATGGTATTTAAAAATTTATAGCAGTGCAGAAGTAAATATATGATAACAATACCACAAAGGTTGGGAGGGATGAAATGGAAATGTACTGCTGGAAGGTCCTTATACTACACATGAAGTGGTATAATATTGCTAAAGTAGTCCATGATAGTTAAATATATATACTACAAACCCTAAAGCAACCATAAAATCAACAAGAACTATGTAAACCTAATAAGCTAATAATGAAGATAAAATAGAATCATAACAAACAATTCATCCTCTCTTGAATGAGGAAAGGAAACAAAGAACAGGCAAGACAAATATAAAATGAAGAGCATGATATAGATTAAAATCAACATATCAATAATTATATTAAATGTAAATGGTCTAAGCATCTCAAATAAAGACAGAGACTGACAGACTGGATAAGAAAGCAAGACCCAACTATATGTTATGTACAAGAACTAACAGCACAAATAGGTTAAAAGTAAAAGCATCAAGAGAACTATGCTAATAGTAATCAAAAGAAAGGTGGAGTAACTATGTTAATATCAAACAAAGTAATAATAGAGGGGTAATTTCATCAGGAGAACATAGTCCTAAATGCTTGTTTACATAATAACAGAGCTTCAAAATACATGAAATAAAAGCTAATAGTACTGAAAGGAGAAATAGACAAATCCAAAATTATAATCAGAGATTTCAAAACACTTTTCTTAGTAATTGATATAAGTGGACAATAAATTAGTAAAGATATAGAAGACTCGAGTAACACTGTCAATGAACCTGACATAATTGGCATTTAGAGAGCACTGAACACAACAAAAGAAAACACATTCTTTTCAAGTGCACATGAAACATTCACCAATACACACCTTATTCTGGGTGATAAAGCAAATATCTACAAATTTAAAAGAATTAAAATCATACAAAGGAGGTTCTCTGATCCTGATTAAATTAAAAAAGAATTTAAAACAGAATAAAATAACAGAAAAATTTCTGGAAAACCTCCAAATATTTGGATATTAAATAGCCTACGTCTAAATAATCCATGAGTCAAAGTCACAAGAGGAACTTGAAAATATTTTTGATTTAATAAAAAATGAAACTATAATATTAAAATTGAGGGATGTAGCTAAAGAAGTACTTACAGGAAAATTTATAGCATTTTCTGTGAGGCAAGTGTTATCAGATATAAAACCACTCAAGGCTTATGAGAAAAAAAAGATATTACAAGAAAATAACAACTAATATCTCTCATGAACATAGATACATGATAATAAATATTATAAAAAATGGAGTTTATCCTAGGAATATAAGATTGGCTTAGCATTTGGAAATCAATCAAAGCAATTCACCATATTAACAGACTTAAAAAAGAAAACTGGATATAATCATCTCAAAAGATGCAGAAAAATTACTGCAAAAATCCAACTAACATTTGTAATTAAAACTCTTGGTAAATTAGGAATAGATGAGAGCCTCCTCAACTTGATGAAGGGCATCTATGAAAAGCCTGCAGCCAACATGATACTTAATAGTGAATGGCTGCACACTTTCTCTCTAAGATCAGGAGCAAGGTAAGGATGTCTGCACTCACTTCTTTACACTTCTTTACAACATTGCACTGGAAGTCCTAATCAGTGCAATAAGGCTAGCGGGGTAGGAGAGACACTGTCTCTGGCACGGAGGAGATACTGAGATTGGAAAACAGCTAACAGAGTCCTTATTCACAGTTGACATGATCATCTAAGTACAGAATTTGAAGGAATCTACTAAAAAGCTACTGGAACTAATAGATGAGTTTCTCAAGGTTGTGAGATACAGAAACCAATTGTATTGCAAAAAAAAACTGGAAATTAAAATTAAAAAAATCTTTTATAGTAGCATCAGAAAATATGAAATACCTAGGCATAAATTGAGGGGAAAATCTACATGACCTGTACACTGAAAAGGAATACACATTGTTGATAAAACTTAAGACAAATAAACAAAGAGCTGTAAGATATTCACCAGAAGACTCAATATTGTTAAGATATCAGTTGTCTCCAAATTGATGTATACAGTCAATGTAATCACAATCAAAAGTTCCAGCAGGTTTTTTTTTGTGGAATTTGACAAGTTGATTTGAAAATATATATGTAAGTGCAAAGGAACTAGAATAGTCAAAATAATTTTGGAAAAAAATTTGGAGAGCTTATGTTACCTGATTTTAAGACTTCTTATAAAACTACTATAATCAAGATGTGTTATTGGCATTAAGATAGATATACAGATCAATGGAACAGAATAGACAGTTGAGAAATAGACCCACACACATTGTTAGCTGAGTTTCAATACAGGTGCCACGGCAATTTAATTGGAAAAGGATATTCTTTTCAACAAATTGGTACTCAAATGCAGGGAAATGAACCTTAATCTTTATGTCACATCATATATAAAATTAATTTGAAAAAAGACCATAGATCTAAATATAAGAATTAACACCATAGTGCATACAACTCAATGTGAAGAAAACAAACAACCCAATCAGAAAATGGGCTGAAGACCTAAATAGACATTTCTCCAAAGAAAACATACAGATGACCAACAGGCACATGAAAAGATGCTCAACATTGCTAGTTATTAGAGAAATTCAAATCAAAACCACAATGAGGTATCACCTCACACTTGTCAGGATGGCCAATTTCAAAAAATTTACAACTAATAAATGCTGGGAGGGTGTGGTGAAAAGGGGACCCTCTACACTGTTGGTGGGAATGTACATTGGTGCAGCCAGTATGGAAAACAGTATGGAGGTTCCTTAAAAAACTAAAAATAGAGCTATCATATGATCCAGCAATCCCATTCCTGGGCATATATCCAGAAAAGACAGAAACGCTAATTTGAAAAGATACGTGTACCCCAATGTTCATAGCACCACTATTTACAATAGCCAAGATATGGAAACAACCCAAGTACCCATCAACAAACAGACGATTGGTTTAAGAAGATGTGTGGTGTGTGTGTGTGCATATGCATATACACACACAAACACACAATTTACATATATTTACATATATAATTTACATATATGCATATATAATATATAATTTACAATAGCCAAGACTGTCACAGTCTTGTATACATATATATAATGGAATATTAGCCATAAGGAGGAATAAAATAATGCCATTTGCAGCATCATGGATGGATGTAGAGTATATCATACTAACTGAAGTAAGTCAGACAGAGAAAAGACAAATATTACTTGATATCCCTTATATGTGGAATCTAAAAATAATACAAATGAAACTATATACATAACAGAATCAGACTCACAGACATAGAAAACAAACTTATGATTACCAAAGGGGAAAGTGTGGGGAAGGATAATTTAGGAGATGGGATTAACAGTTACAAACTACTATACATTAAATACGTAAGCAACGAGGATTTACTGTATAACATAGGGAACTATATTCAATATCTTTTAATAACCTATAATGGAAAATAATATGAAAAGTATGTATATGTCTGAATAAATATCATAAAATAAAAGCACTTTATGAGACCTTAAAAAAACTAGAGTTAACACCATAAAATACCCAAAAATAAGCAAACAATAAAACCTTAATGACAAAGATTTCTTAAATAGAACACAGAAAGCATGAAGTATAAAAGAAAATATTGTTAAATTGTACTTCATCAAAGATGAAAGCATTTGCCCTCCTAAAGACTCTTTTGCAAAAATAGCAATGCAAGTCACAGACAGGAAGAGAGCATCTGCAAAATATGTACATGATAAAAGTCTTGTATCTAGAATAAGTTAAAAAAAACTCTCAAAATTCAATGATAAGAAGACAACCTAATTTTAAAATGGGCAAAAGATCTGAACACTCTACCAACAAATATACAGATAGCAAAAAAGCACAGGTGGGCTAATGACTATCATCATTAGTCATTAGGAAAGTACAAACCAGGACTGGAATGAGACACCACTGCACAACCACTAGAATGGCTAAAATAGTCTGTCATACCAGTTGTTGGCATGGATATGGGCAAATGCAAACTGTTTACACACACTTTGGAAACCAGTTTGACAGTTTTTTTTTCTCTCAGTTTTACACGTTAACACATCTACCATTAAATCCCAGCCATTCTTCTCAGATATTTACCAAGAGAAATAGAAACATATGTCTACAGAAAGATTGTAATGCAAGCTCATAGCAGCTTTATTTGTAATAGACCAAAACCAGAAACAACCAATCAACCCAAATGTCAATAGATAAATTGTGATCTATGTACACCAAGGAATTCTACTCAGCAGTACAAAGGAATGAATTATTCATACGTAACCACATGAATGAATCTCAAAATAATGATGCTGAATGAAAGCAACCAGTCAAAAAAGAGTACATATTGTAACATTTCATACACAGAAAATTCTAGAAAATACAAGGAAATCTAGAATGACACCAAGCAAATAAGTACTTGTCTGGAGATGATGGTGGGGAAAAGGAGTGAGGGAAGGATAACAAAGTAGCACAAGGAACCTTGCAGGGGTTGGGGGGGTGGTGATGGATATGTTTGTTTCTTTTATTACAGTGATGGGTTCACAGGTATATATGTCAAAATTCTTCAAATTGTACAGCTTAAATACAGTTTACTATATATCACTTATACCTCAATAAGTTGTAAAAAAATTTTTTTAAAGAACATGTTCAGACAATCAGAAGATCTCCTTGGAGCAACCCTGCAGCTCATGTGGTTGCAGGGTGATTTGGAGGCAATCCAGGGGCAGGTAAAAGGGTCACAAAGTCACATGCTTGCAGGGCATCCAAGAGACCTAGCAGGTCTTGTGCACTAAGCTAAGGGCATGAGTGGGGAAGAAGTGTAACTGTGAGACCTGGGAAGGGGATATTTGGGCAGACATAGACAAGGCTTGAGTTTTCAAACTCTCCTGTTGGTGAAGGAAACCCTTCCTCCCTGTTTGAGGGAACCAGCCTTTCTCTGCATCAAGGCCTTTCAACCACTGTACCTGGCTCAGTTGCCCCACACACTTACACTTAGGACCCCCCACAACCATTTCCTCAGTGCTTCCAGCCCCCACTGGGACTTACATCTCAGGACAGTCCAGACAGTAAGGTAGAAGATCTACTCCAGGAGGAGACGACTTACTTATAAACCCAAAGAGTTCTGAGAATTTACCCATCTGTATTGACAGGAGCTCAGAAGAATGTGTGGAAGTGGATTCTAAGGTGTTCAGGAGTTGATTGGGCTGAATTTACTGATATGGCCACACTCACCTGAAATTAGGGATTTAATGCATGTTGGCTTGAGTGTCCAGAAATGGTGTTTAAGGACTTCCCTTGCGGTCCAGTGGTTAGGACTCCACGTTTCCACCACAGGGGGTACGGGTTCGATCCCTGGTCTGGGAACTAAGATCCCAGAAGCCACACTGTGTGGTCAAAACAACAACAATAGAAGGGTGTTTGGTCTGTTAGGTTGGCTAATCAAAGCCTGAATTCAACCAAAGCTCTACAGTTACAAAATGCCAGAACTTCTCTAGCATACTGTAGAAAATGATTCCTAAAGCCTTGGGGAATGCATATGTTTGTTCCTATTATGTGCAATCTGCCTAGCCACCCACTAGCTGTAACTAAGGGGGCCCCAAAGTTATTCATCAAATTATTAAGAAATTAGGGGGACAGCAGAATTCTTGATGAACTTGTGGTGGCCATTCTTTATAGACTGGAGATGACAGTGGAGAAAATTGTGATGGAATTTTTTCCTTTAGTTCACTGGGAATCATGGAATTTTGAAGTAGTAGATGTCAGGTGGTGACACAAATTACAGCTAAGCTTCCTCCAGATGTGGTTTCTTTAATGGAGCAAATCAACACCGTCCCTGGCATCTGTTAGGCTGCTATTGACTTGGCAAATGTGTCCTTTCCCATCCCAGTCAGTAAGAAAAAGAGCTTGTATTTACATGGAGAGAACAGAGTGTATCTTTATGTCTTGCTCTCAGAGCTATGTCAGCTCTTTTTCTCTTGTCCCCAGGGGCATGGTATCTCACTTCCTGTAGAACATCATGCCTGTCCTTTACAGCATCATTTCAGTATAAAGTAGATGTGGTATATGTAGAATGGGTCTGAGAAGGTCCAGAAGCCCAAAGGTAAGCTGTATGAGCAGGTGGCTCAGATTTCAACACCTACTTGGGTTGCCCATATGCTGGCTCCTCTTCATCCCCACACTTTTGGCTTCATGGGGAGTCACTTGTGACATGTTAACAGAGGGAGAGTATATTAGGTCTAATTCACCAGGAATTTGCACAATGCTGGTGACATCCAAAACTCACTAGAAAGTCACTAGGTTATGACCCCTCAATTGGTCAAAGGATATTCTCCCAATGAGCACACTTCATAGAGAATGAGGTGGGATCTTATTGACTGTGGGCAGTAGCTAAAAGCTTCTCCACTGATTAGGGACTTGGAAATAATTAAGTTGGAAACTGATGATCAGGTCTAGGAAAAGCTATACTCAGAATGGTCAATAAACATATTGACATCCCTGTGAATGTCCTCCAAAGGGCTTAGATAAGGCAAAAAGCTGTCAGATCCATCCTGTGCAAGTCAGCATTTTCTGCCACTACTCAGTGATTGCTCAGATTGGCCAGGGTTACAGTGATGGAGGCTATATATAGACTCATAGATACCGTCTTTCCTTCACTAAGGCTATTCTGGCTATATAGTTGCAGCTGACTGTACAGCAAAGGTCATTGTTTGCCCTCCATAATGGGATATGCTGACTACCTGGTGGCAGGCTAATTATACTGGACCCTTCCTATAATAGAGGAGGCATCCTTCTGTCTTCAGAGAGATAAACATTCGCATATGTATTTTATTCCCCTGCCTGCATTACCTCTGTCGGCAATATCATTCATTACAGAATGCTTTATCCATCATCACTTTATTCCATACAACATTATCTACAACCAGGAGACCCACGTACAGCAAAGGAATGGTAGTAATGGGCTCAGAACAACAAAATATACTCATCGTTACTTAGAAACACCTGGCTTTGACAGAGTGCTGGTAAGACTTGCTGAAGCTCAGGTATAGCTCCAGTTGGGAGACATCTAGTAATAAGCCAATGCACGTGAACAATAATCTTCTATTTTACTCAGAAAATCTAGAAACAATAAATGCTGGAGAGGGTGTGGAGAAAAGGGAACCCTCCTGCAGTGTTAGTGGGAATGTAAATTGGTACAGCCACTATGGAGAACAGTATGGAGGTTCCTTAAAAAACTAAAAATACAACTACCATATGATCCAGCAATCCCACTACTGGGCATATACCCAGAGAAAGCCATAATTCAAAAAGACACATTGCAGCACTATTTACAATAGCCAGGTCATGGAAGCAACCTAAATGTCCATCAACAGATGAATGGATAAAAAAGATGTGGTACATTGAACTTGGTGTACCTCAAAAAAATAAATATAAAATGAAAAAAAAAAGATGTGGTACATATACACAATGGAATGTTACTCAGCCATAAAAAGGAATGAAATTGGGACAGTTGTAGATGCATGGATGGACCCAGAGACTGTCATACAGAGTGAAGTAAGTCAGAAAGAGAAAAATATTGTATATTAACACATGTATGTGGAATACAGAAAAATGGTGCAGATCAAGCAGTTTGCAAGGCAGAAATAGAGACACAGACGTAGAGAACAAACATATGGACACCAAGGGGCGAAAGTGGCGGGGGGATGGGGTTGGGGTGGGATGAATTGGAAGATTGGGATTGCCATATATACATTACTTATAAGAAAAAAAATCAAATTGTACACTTTAAATATATGTAGATTATTGTATGTCAATTACATCTCAATAAAAGTCCTTTAAAAATCTTCTATTTTAATTCTTCTTTCTTTCCTGTGTTTATTTATTCTCAAAACAATCCTCACCCATGACTGAGCTCTTTATTTCTAATTATATGTCCATTTCCATCTCAAATTCAACAGGTCTACACATTTCTTATCTTTTCCGTCATAAAAGTGGTTTCTTTTTAGTATTCCTCCTGGCCTCGGTTTATGACACCATCATTTACCTGGTCATCCAAGCCAGAATTGTAGATGAAGTCCTAGGCCTCTTACCTTTCATAACTTCCTATGTGTAATCTATCCTTAGGTCCTATTAATTGTGCTTCCAGAGTTTCTCCGAAATCTGACCTTTCTCTCAGTCTCCACTACAGCATCTCATCATTCTCAACACTGCTTCACCTGCCGAGTTCCTCTAACTGGTCTTTGTCTCTTTTCTCTTCTCCATCTCTATATAGACTGAGGTGATGTTTCTAAAGCATAAATTAAATCACTTCCTTACCTGAAACATGTTAGGGGCTCCGCATCACCTAGATGCCACATGATATTCCTTATCCCCAGGTTGCTCTTTTCTGGTTCAGCTACATGGCAACAAGATCTTCATCTTTTGATACTTGGCTCAAATATCTCCTTCTGAAGCCTTCCCTGACATCCCTAGACATAGTTAAGCACTTCCTTTTGATGTGCCCCCATAGATCTTTTATATACTCAGTTGTCACATTTTTGCAATTATCTGTATATTTGTCTGCCATCTCCACTAGAGTTTTAAACCCTAAAGAACAGAAATGCTGTTCTATTTCTTAATTAGCACCAGGCCTCAGAAACAGTAGATGCTTAATGAATATATGTTGCTTGCTTGTCAAATGAATGAGTGCATTAATCCTCGTGGCTCAGTGTTGTTTCCTTTTTGTAAGGTTGCGGGGTTGAATGAGAAATTTCACTTTGTGTGCTTTGGTCATTGATGGCATTTCAAACCCTTCCATTTGACTGTTGCTGAGAATCAACAGTTTAAAAAAAATCAATAAAATCTTGATTTTTTTTTTAACCTCTGTCTTACTAAAAGAATTGTGATTTTCACATCTGTTCCTTCCTTGTATACCTACAGATCTGAGCTCTCCTTGACCTCATTTCCAATTCCAACCTTGGTTCTTACTAGGTCTTTGCATTTAAACTCCTCTCCCTATCATGATATTTAGAAAAAGTTTAATTTAAAAATTTAAATATTAAATTTTTTAGCTTAGAAAAAATATGAGAACATTTTAAAGTGAATATATTGCAATATTACTTATAAAGTCAAATTTTATATTGTTTCTATTTTCTCTTTAAAATACCACCCTATAAAACATGATTATTATAAAGTGATCTTTATTTCTGATCACTATTATATTTGAAATTCTGTATTTGCTAACTTGTTTCATGACTATTATAGACTGCTTAATAGTGACTAATTTTTAAAGTGTTCAAAACAGAACTACATTATTGGGATATTTTATAATTCTCTTTAAACAAAGTATGAGAGCAAAAATAAATATCCTCTATTCCCTGAACATAATAGGCACCTATGTTTTAAATGAATGAATGATGGTACCCAAATGCCCAGATTTATTAATTCTCATGCCACAACAAAAATGCATTTAGAAATCAAAAAATACTGGAAGGCTGGGGGTGAATGCATTTTTAATGAATTCCTCCATGTTTTACCTTCTCAATATAAAAACACTTAAGATTAGATCTGGAAACCTGGATGCTGTTCCTTTTTTTTTTTTTTTTTTTTTTCTCCTCATGGATTATTATCCATTTAAAGTCTGACAAAGCAGAAACTTCATGAGTGCAGGGACGTATCTTGTCACTATCATATCTCTTGCCACAGGATTACATAAGCTTTCTTTTATTGAAGTTTACTATGTGCTAGTCATTGTCCTAAATGCTTTACAGGGATTTATGCTTCTAAATCTCTTAAGAAAGCTAGGAGGAAGTAGTGGGGTTTTTTTGAAGTATGATTGATTTGCAACATTATATTAATTTCAAGTGTACAACATAGTGATTCAATATTTTTAAAGATTATTCTCCATTTAATGTTATTATAAAACAATGGCTATATTTCCCTGTGCTATACAATATATCCTGATTCCTTATCTATTTTATACATAGAAGTTTGTATCTTTTAACCCTCTACCCCTATGTTGCCCCTCCCCCCTTCCCTCTCCTCACTGGTAAACTACTAGTTTGTTCTCTATATTTGTGTGTCTGTTTCTGTTTTATTATATACATTCATTTGTTTTTAGATTCCATATATAAGTGATAACATAGAGTATTTGTCTTTCTCTGACATTTCACTTAGCATAATACTCTCTAGGTCCATTCATGTTTTTGCCACTGGTAGAATTTCATTCTTTCTATGGCTATTATTGGATTGTGTATATGTACCACATCTTCTTTATTCATTCATTTGTTGATGGACACTTAGGTTGCTTCCATATCTTGGCTATTATAAATAACCCTGCTATGAACATTGGGGTGCATGTATCTATTCAAATTAGAGTTTTCATTTTCCTTGGATATATATCAAGAAGTGGAATTGCTGGATCATATGGTATTTCCATTTTTAGTTTTTTGGGGAACCTCTGTATTGTTTTCCATAGTGGCTGCACAAATTTACATTTGCACAAGTGTTCCCTTTTCTCCATGTTGTCACCAAAATTTGTTACTTGCAGACTTTTTTTTATGATAGACATTCTGACAGGTGTGAGGTGATATCTCGTGGTTTTGATTTGCATTTCTCTAATGATTAGTGATGTTGAGCATCTTTTCTTGTGCCTATTAGCCACCTGTATGTGTTCTTTGGGAAAATGTCTATTCAGGTCTTCTGTTCATGTTTTTAATTGCATTGTTTGAGTTTTTGATATTGAGTTTTATGAACTATTAGTATATTTTGGATATTAATCCCTTATTGGTCATATCATTTGCAAATATTTTCTCCCATAAAGTAGGTTGCCTTTTCATTTTGCTGATAGTTTCCTCTGCTGTACAAAAGATTTTAAGTTTAATTAGGCCCCATTTGTTTATTTTTGACTTTATTTCTTTTGCCTTAGGAAACATATCCAAAAAAATATTGCTACAATTTATGTAAAATCACTTCAAGAAGAATAAAATGCCTAGAAAGAAACTTAACCAAGGGGGTGAAGACCTATACTCTAAAAAGTATAAAACATTGATGAAGGAATTTGAAAATGATACAAAAAAATGGAAAGCTATACCGTGTTCTTGGATTGGAAGAATTAATGTTTTTAAAATGACCATACTACCTAAAGCAATCTACAGATTTAATGCAATTCCTATCAAAATACCCAGGATACTTTTCCCAGAACTAGGACAAATAATCCTAAAATTTATATGGAACCACAAGGACCCTGAACTGCCAAAATAATCTTGAGAAAGAACAGAGCTGGAGGTATCACCCTCCCAGACTTCAAACTATACTACAAAGCTACATTGATCAAAACAACATGGTACACAAAAATAGACACATAGATGAATGGAACAGAATAGAGCCCAGAAATAAACCCACACACTTACAGTCAGCTAACCCAGAACAAAGGAGGCAAGAATGTACAATGGAGAAAAGACAGTCTTTCAATAAGTGGTGCTGGGAAAACTGGACAGCTACATGTAAAAGAATATTAGAACATTTCCTCACACCATATGCAAAAATAAACTCAAAATGAATTAAAGACGTAAATATAAGATCTGAAACCATAAAACTCCTAGAAGATAAGGTAGGCAGAGGTGGTAGTATCATAATCACCAATTGAAGGAATAGGACACTGAGGCCCAGAAAGCCTAGATTATTTGGCAAAGATTATATAGCTAGTAAATTATAGAAGCAAGATTCAAAGCCAGGTAGTTTGATACCAGTCCTTACTCTACACCACCTCTAAGCTGCTTCCTAATAAATGAATGTCAAATTAATAAATTAGTACAATTTCAGAATAGGTTAACCTTTAAAAAGGAATACCAATATAGACAAAATAGAAAACAAACAAACAAAAAACCCATTGTATTTTAATATTCCTGGTGCTAACTTCTCTTTACTCACTCAGCTCATGTTCAGTGGATGCATTCATTTATGTGCTCAGACTAATATAAGATTGGATAGTGGTGCCAAAGGAGTCTGGGCTTGTAGTCAGATTTGAATATTGGCTCTGATATATACACATTTACTACTTACATGATCTTGAACAACTTCTTAACTTTTTCAGGTCTCAATTTTCTCATTCATAAAATGGGAATAAAAATAACTGTGACAAAAAAATTAAAAAGCTGCCTTTTTTAAAGAGAATTAAAGATCATGTATAAAAAGTACCTGAAACAAAAGAAGATGTTAATATACTTCTTCCTTTTACCTCTTACTTTCTTTCCTTTTCCCCTTTCCTTCTCACATCCTACCTGCCATTAGCCACATGACTTTGTAAAATTATTCTTCCAGGATTTATTGCATCACGTATGAAACAACTGGGGTAGTTATTTGGTTTCCAAGATCCTTTGACTCTATATTTCTATGATTCAGTGATTTAAGATTTAGCTTTTCTTTGTATCACAACAGTACAACTTACTGAGAGGTGATTTTGAAATGAGGCTCCTCTGGTTAGTGTGTTTGATTAAGTTCCTTTGTTTTTTCCAGACTATCCCATCACATAGAACTTGGCTTAGATGTATTTGAATTAAAAACGATGAAAACTTGGTTTACTACATAAATAGTTTCACAGCAATAATATATATTAACTGCATCTACTAGCAGTCACCTATTTCAAAGCATTTACATCTCCCTTCCTTTCCTCCATGTAGGTACCACGCAGGAAACCTGGAGGCTAAATCCACAAATTACGAAACTCTAGGTTTAATTCACACAGCAACCAAAGGGCTAATAAGAGCTATCGAGGATGGTGGAATAGATTCTGTGATGGAGTGGGAAGTGGACGAAGTGTTGAACTGGACAAACACACTCAACTTTGACGAGTAAATACATGTTGCTATTCTTGGGGAGTGAGGGCAGGCATCAGGTATTTTTATATCTGATATTAGATATACATATCTAAAATATTTCTAATATTTCCCACTCCTGTGTTGAATCTTGGGGCCACTGACATAATCTTCAAAAAAAAACCACCTTAATATTTATTATCTGTCTAGAAAGAAAATAAGAGGAAATGAGGGAGAAAGATTAAAAAAGGGATGATCTAAAAGTAGAAAAAGGAAAAATAGTTTTAGGTGTTCTTTATTATCAGACTTTATTCTTATGCCTTAGTCTAAGTCTGCTTTACTTCCTACTTTGGGTTATAGAAAAAAGGCTTAGAACACGAAATTAGTAATATAAAGAATCTCCTCAGACTGTATTCCCTAATCTTCCCATATGGGACATTAAAAAGTTATAATTTTTCAGTGACATACTTTGGCCCTTGAAAAACATTTTTAGAATTTTTGCACTCCAGTGGTGTAGCCACTTTGGAAAACAACCTGGCAGTTCCTCAAATGGCTAAACATAGAGTTGTCAGGTAACCTAGCACTTCTATCCTCAGCACATACACAAGAGAAGTGAAAGCACACATCCATAAAAACCTGCACATGGATGTGCATGCATCATTATTCATGACAACCAAGAATTAGAAACAATCTGCTCATCAGCTGATGATTAAAATGTGATCTATCCATACAATGGAATATTATTTGGCAATAAAAAGAAATGCTGATCATGCTACAACATTGATGAACCTACTAAGCGAAAGAAGCCAATCACAAAGGATCACATATTGTATGGCTCCATTTACATGAAATGTCCAGAACAGGCAAATTTATAGAGACAGAAAGTGGACTAGCAGTTGCCTAGGGCTTAGAGACTTGTGGGGATTGGAAAGTGATGGCTAAGGGGTATGAAGTTTCTTTTTGGAGTAATGGCATGTCCTAAAATTGATCATGGTGATGGATGCACAACTCTATGAAAACACTAAAAAGACATTGAATTGCACTCTTTATTTTTTATTTTTTTATTTTTTAAAGGAATATAAAACTATTGACCACTGTTCATCAGTATTTACAATAAAGTAAACAATATACAATTGAATAACATTCTGATTACTACAAAGTTATTGTTTTTCCTGGCTTCTGCAGAACCAGTAACCCAAAATACAGAGAAGATTGAGCATACATGTAAGAAAAGGATTGGGGTAAATTTTTTAAAAAACATGCAGGTCAGGTTTAGATTAGAAAAGTTTGTTTACTCATTTGTTCCTGCAGATCCTAAATCGCCAACGTCTCTAACCATCTGATTAGGTTTCCGTGAATAAATCTGAGGCATCACATGCATCACACCTTTCAGTAAATATAGTACAGGGATTTCAACTTCTTGTAAAAGGATGGTTCACCAAAAGGAACCTTTAAACATCCGTTTAACTAAGTCTTGCTTGGTTAATTAAAACATCATAATTTTTCTAGTTTTTTCATTTGGATGGGGAGGTTGTTGATAGTGATAAAATTTTCCTTTCATGGTTTTTGCATATAAAAGTACATTTATATGACTGTAGATATGGAAGCAGGTTCTGATAGGACTGCTTTGAAAGATTATCCAATTTAAATTGTTTACATTAATTTGTCTAATTAATTACAAAGTTATTTAAATTGAAAGGGTAAGACAAATTTTCAATTTAAGTTGAAGTGATTTCTTATACTGCTCAAAATGATGGAATCCCAGAAATATGGGCTTATCCATGGTTGTTAAAGGCTATTTTTGTTTTTGTAAATATATTTAAACAACAAAAAACCCCAAACTATTTACATATTTATTTTATGTATACACATACAAAAAACCCGGAATGGTTCTTAAGCATATATGAGTGAAATGCAAATTCTAAATTCTGATTGAGTGATGACTATGGAGATTTCCCCCAACATTTAGAAAAGCTGCTCTCTAATGCAGAGGAAATAATATACCATGGCATCAAATGTTTTCTGCCAAAGGAAGCAACTACACAAAGCTTTTATTTGTTCAAAGTAACCAGTGCTACAGATGCAAAATCAAAACAAAACCCCAACAACTTCCCCAATACTACTTCAAAAGAACGTATCAAACTTGATTTTCATTAGAATCTAGTTATTTCTTCACACTAATAAATCGAAAAACCAAGACCCACATTTTATATATATATATATATATATATAGAGAGAGAGAGAGAGAGAGAGAGAGAGAGAGAGAGAGAGCAAGGCAAACAATCTGTGAGCTTCATCTTCTGGACAAGAATGCCAAGTTAGTCTCTCTTCATAAAAAGTAATTACAATTTGAGGACACTTCAGATTTGCCTCTTTTGCCAGCACCAAATCCTCCTCATCTGAATCTTCCCATTTCATGAGAAACGCTAATTCTCCACTGCTGTCTGTGGCACCAATCGTTTGTTCTGGATGGAGACCTCTGGAAAAACCTCTTGGTTTATCAGCAGCATCTGCTTTCTTCTTTGATTTGCTATCATCAGATTCACTGTCAGATAAAGATTTTCCTTTTGTTCAATCTTTTTCTTTACTAGCTTTTTGAGAATTAAGAAATGCTTCAATTAACGCTAGACAATCTAAATTTTCTTCAGGTTCCCAAGTATTGCCTACATCTATAAATCCCTTCCACTCCAGGAAATACTCCACCTTCCCATTCACTACACATTGGTCCAGTACTTTTTCTACTACAAATTCTTCAGGTTCTGCCTCTTCGACTTTTTATTCTTTCCATTCTGTTTCTTTCCCATTTTTTGCAATATCATTTTATTGGAGGCCATTTTTTGTTGCAGACTTGAAGAACTATTAATCACCACTTCTGAGTTGCCCTGGGTCCCCAGGTCTGTGGCATCTCAGGCCCTGCGACCTCAAGCTCCAGCCACATCCGAGGGGGAAGGGGCAGGGGAGCTGCACTGCTGCGGGGGAGTGGGGGGCTGTACTGCCTGAATTGTACTCTTTAAATGGGCAAACTTTATGGTATGTGAATTACAGCTCAATAAAGCCTTGAAAATATTCAATATTTACTCAGCTACAATAAAGAATGTGAATATTGCATGGATGAAGAGGCAGGAAAAGTAAAACAAAGATGGTATAAGAAAAGAAACAAGAAAAAGGAAGAAATTTGAAAGAAGGAGATAAGAACATGAAATAGGAAAAATTAGGTTGACTTCCATTGAGCAATAGATCAGAAAAAAAAGGCCAGAGGAAGAAGAGAAGAGAACAATGAGAAAAGGAAAGATAAGGGAAATGAAGAAAAAAGGGAAAGAAAAGAAGGAAAATGGGAAAACAAGAATAATAGGAAAAAAGAAGATAATTATTAAAGAAGGATATATTTAAATTTAAGGATAATTAAAAAGGATATATTAGAAAGTTAAAAAAAGGAAAGATAAGAAGGAATAAATAGCTAATTATCCAGAGTAGATGTCCTAAAATATTTTTTAATAAATAGTGAAAAGATCTTATGACCCAATAACCTCACTATCTCGTTCGGACCATAGTACTGGGATTCCTTATAGACAGTATATTTGTGGTTTCTGGGGCACTGAATAAATACGGATGGTGATATGATGCAAGAAATGACATCCAGGGGGAGAAAGAAGACAGCAAAGTAGAAGGACATGGAATGCATCCCTCTCCACAGATGCATCAGGAATACACCAAAAGATGCAATAATTCCCACAGAGAACCAGCTGAACACCAGCAAATGACCTCGGACACCAGAAAGGACTGCAAAGATCCTGACATAACTGGGTAGGACAGAGGGGGAAAAAAGGAGAAAGAGGAGGAGAAGAAAGGAAAGGGATGGGTCCCACACCCTAGGGCAGGGGATCTGAAACAAAGGGGAGATTGCCAAATTTGGGGAAAAGGTTCCTTATCTGATGGGGAAATCCCTTCTCCAATGGGGAATTTCCCTGGGTCAGAAGGGAGGCATTTGGGACTGTTCAAAGAGGGTTAAGCAGCTGAGTTGTGGCAGACAGGAAAGAGTGAGAAACACATGGAGGGTCCGCACCACGATTCAGCATGTCCAGGCTGAGACATCAATTCAGAGCTGAACAGGGGGTCTGGGAGCTGGAACATGGGAACCAGAGAACTGGTTTAGGGTGAGAAACATTGTAGGCAGTGGGGAGATGGACTGAGAGGACAGGAGGGAAGAAATCCACAGTGGAGAGTGCCGACCACGGAAAGCTGCCCTGCCATAGTGGCGGCTGGATACTGCTGACTCACAAGCGGGGGGAGGAGCCACAGGTGTAGCCTCTCTCTTGGTGCCTGTGATGGACAAATGAAGGACCCCTGTGGGCCTAGCTAATGCACTCAGGGATAACAAAGGCCCTCGGGCAGGGCTGGCCTAGAGTGCCTGCAGCTGAGAGTCAAAAGGCCGCAGGGTGGCCCAGCTCTGGACATATTCTGTTTAAACCTGAGCCACCGGTGTCCTGCTGCAACAGGCACTGCCATGGCCAACAGAGTTGCCATGACCCAGGCAGGGCACACCGGCAGAGTCATTGCAGGGGGAAGAGCCACAGTTGGAGTTGCTCTCTCGTCCTGAGCCACTCAAGCCTCCATGACCCAGGCAGGGCACCACTGGTCACTCACTCCCAGGGGAAGGAGCCACTATTGTACCCTCTCTCTCCCCACACACCAGCACTTACAGATGGACAATAAAGGAAGCTCTGCTGGTCACAGAATAATACAAAAAGCCCAAGGTGGGTAGAAGCACACTTACAGCTGACACCCTAAAGAAACTGAAATATTACTATTAATTCTATTGATCTGGTCCATTCTGGGGTCAGTTCTAGTTTTTTGTTTTTTGTTTGTTTGCTTGTTTGTTTATTAATTATAATCTTAGTCCTAAGGGACCTACACATTTTATAACACAGTTTATATTCTATTTTTTATTCTCTTTTTATTTTTGGCCTTTTTATATATTTCTTTTTATAGCTAAGTTTTTTGTAGTGATAACTTTTCTCTCCTACCCTCTTTTCATCTCTATCTTTTATAATTTCAATTTCTTTCTTTTTCTTTTCATATTTCCAGTCACACTATGCTCTTCTGTCACCCTGTCTTCTATCCTTTTTTAGTTTATTTTATCTTAATATACTTATAAGCAATATTATCAGTTTGCTCTGTTTCCTTGCTTTATTCTCCAGATGACACACTGCTTTGGTATTTATTATTAGGTTTTGTCTTTATCTTAGTTCTAAGTATACTTGTCTGATTTCATTCTGAGAATGTTCAGTCTGTCTAGTGGTACTCTTGTTCTTTATTATATTCGATCCTAGCTTTCAAAATCTCCCTGGACTTGTGTTTCTGTGTGTGTGGTGTTTTTATTTTGTTTGTTTTGGTTTTGGTTTTGGGGGTTTTTTTTTTGTTTGTTTTATTCAGTTTTGGTTTTGATTTTCTGTTGGTTTTCTCTTTGATTGTCTGATAGCACACTGGGGTTCTTCTGTCAGGTCTTTCTAGTGCTTTATGTTCTATTGGATTCAGTATTTGTGTGTCTTATACATGTATGTGTTTCTTTGACTTAGTATTAGTTTGACTCAACACACGGCCATTAGTCTGGGGATTGGACAGTCTTCTTGAAACTCCTTTGTTGACGGGACAAGCAACCATTGAACTTTGGACTACTATGAGGAAACAAAGAAACACCATGCAGGCAAAGGAGCAGGAAAAAAAACCCACAAGACCAAATAAGAGGAAATAGGAAAATTGCCTCAAAAAGAATTCAGAGTAATGAGAGTAAAGATGATACAAAATCTTGATAACAAAATACAGAAAATACAAGAAACAGTTAATAAGGACTCAGAACTAAAGAGCAAACAAACAGTAATGGACAACAAAATAACTGAAATTAAAAATACTGCAGATGGTATAAACAGCAGAATAACTGAGGCAGAAGAATGAATAAGTGAGTTGGAAGAGAAAATGGGGGAAATAACTGCCACAGAGCAGGAAAGAGAAAAAAGAATAAAAAGAATGGAAGACAGTCTCAGAGACCTTGGTGACAACATTAAGCGCACCAACATTTGAATCATAGGCATCCCAGAAAAAGAAGAAAAAAAGAAAGGGTCTGAGAAGATATTTGAAGAGGTTATAGTGGAAAACTTCCCCAACATGGGAAAGGAAATAATTAATCAAGTCCAAGAAGCACAGAGAGTCCCATACAAAATAAACCCAGGGAGAAATACACTGAGGCACATATTAATCAAACTAACGAAAATTAAGCACAAAGAAAAAATATTAAAAGCAGCAAGAGAAAAGCCACAAATAACATATAAGGGAAAACCCATAAGGATAACAGCTGATCTTTCTGCAGAAACTCTGTAAGACAGAAGGGAATGGCAGGATATACTGAGAGTCCTGAAAGAGAAAAACCAACAGCCAAGAACACTCTACCCAGCAAGAATCTCGTTCAGATTTGATGGAGAAAGCAAAAGCATTACAGAGAAGCAAAAGTTAAGAGAATTCAGCACCACCAAACCAACCTTACAACAATTGCTAAAGGAACTTTTCTAAGTAGGAAACACAAGAGAAGGAAAAGACCTACAAAAACAAACACAAGACAGTTAAGAAAATGGTGATAGGAACATACATGTCAATAATCACCTTAAATGTAAATGGATTAAATGCTCCAACCAAAAGACACAGACTGGTTGAATGCATACAAAAAGAAGACCTTTATATATGCTGCCTACAAGAAACCCACTTCAGACCAAGAAACACATATAGACTGAAAGTAAAGGGATGGAAAAATATACTCCATGCAAATGGAAGTCAAAAGAAAGCCAGAGTAGCAATACTCATATCAGACAAATTAGACTTTACAGTAAAGACTACTACAAGAGACAAGGAAGGACACTACATAATGATCAAGAGATCCATCCAAGAAGAACATATAACAATTGTAAGTATTTATGCACCCAACATAGGAGTACCTCAATACATAAGGCAAATGCTAACAGCCATAAAATGGGAAATCAACAGTGACACAATAATAGTAGGAGACTTTAACACCCCACTTACATCAATGGACAGATCATCCCAACAGAAAATCAATAAGGACACACAAGCTTTAAATGACACATTAGACCATCTCGACTTAGTTGAGATGTCTTTATCTTATCCTTATTTATAGGACATTCCATCCAAAAACTACAGAACTTCTTCTCAAGTGCACACAGAGCATTCTCCAGGATAGATAACATCTTGGGTCACAAATCAAGTCTTGGTAAATTCAAGAATTAGGAAATCATATCAAGTATCTTCTCTGACCACAATGCCATGAGACTAGATATCAATTACAGGAAAAAAACTATAAAAAATACAAACACATGGAGACTAAACAATATGCTATTAAACAACCAAGAAATCACTAAAGAAATCAAACAGGAAATCAAAAAATATCTAGAAACAAATGACAATGAAAACACAACAACCCAAAACCTATGGGACACAGCAAAAGCAGTTCGAAGAGGGAAGTTTATAGCAATACAGTCCTACCTTAAGAAACAAGAAAAATATCCAATAAACAACCTAAACTTACACTTAAAGCAATTAGAGAAAGAAGAACAAAGAAACCCCAAAGTGAGCAGAATGAAAGGAATCATAAAGATCAGATCAGAAATAAATGAAAAAGAAAGGAAGGAAACAATAGCAAAGATCAATGAAACTAAAAGCTGGTTCTTTGAGAAGATAAACAAAATTGATAAACCATTAGCCAGACTCATCAGGAAAAAAAGGGAGAAGATGCAAATCAGCAGAATTAGAAATGAAAAAAGAGAAGTAACAACTGACATCACAGAAATACAAAAGACCACGAGAGACTACTACAAGCAACTGTATGCCAATAAATTGGATAACCTGGAAGAAATGGATAAATTCTTAGAAAAATACTATCTTCCAAGACTGAACCAGGAAGAAACAGAAAATATGAACAGACCAATCACAAGCATGGAAATTGAGACTGTGATTAAAAATCTCCCAACAAACAAAAGCCCAGGGCCAGATGGATTCACAGGAGAATTCTATCAAACATTTAGAGAAGAGCTAACACCCATCCTTCTCAAACTCTTCCAAAATATAGCAGAAGGAGGAACACTCCCAAACTCATTCTACAAGGCCACCATCACCCTGATACCAAAACCAGACAAAGATCTCACAAAAAAAGAAAATTACAGACCAATATCACTGATGAATATAGATGCAAAAATTCTCAACAAAAGACTAGCTAACAGAATCCAACAGCACATTAAAAAAAAAATCTTACACCATCATCAAGTGGGTTTTATCCCTGGGATGCAAGGATTCTTCAATATACGCAAATCAATCAATGTGATACATCATATTAACAAATTGAAGGATAAAAACCATATGATAATCTCAATAGATGCAGAAAAAGCTTTTGACAAAATTCAACACCCATTTATGATAAAAGCAACATGTAGAAGAATGAAATTAGAACACTTCCTAACACCATACACAAAAATAAACTCCAAATGGATTAAAGACCTACATGTAAGGCCAGACACTATAAAACTCCTCGAGGAAAACATAGGCAGAACACTCTATGACATACATCAAAGCAAGATCCTTTTTGACCCACTTCCTAGAATCATGGAAATAAAATCAGGAATAAACAAATGGGACCTAATGAAACTTAAAAGCTTTTGCACAGTGAAAGAAACCATAAACAAGACAAGAAGGCAACCCTCAGAATGGGAGAAAATACTTGCCAACAAAGCAACAGACAAAGGATTAACCTCCAAAATATACAAGCAGCTCATACAGCTTAATACCAAAAAAGCAAATCACCCAATCCACAAATGGGCAGAAAACCTAAATAGACATTTCTCCAAAGAAGACATACATATGGTTAACACATGAAAAGATGCTTAACATCATTAATCATTAGGGAAATGCAAGTCAAAGCCACAATGAGGTATCACCTCACACTGGTCAGAATGGCCATCATCAAAAAATCTAGAGACAATAAATGTTGGAGAGGCTGTGGAGAAAAGGGAACTCTCCTGCACTGTTGGTGGGATTGTAAGCTGGTACAGCCACTATGGAAAACAGTTTGGAGGTTCCTTCAAAAACTGAAAATAGAACTACCATATGATCCAGTAATCCCACTCCTGGGCATATACCCAGAGAAAACCGTAATCCAAAAAGAAACATGTGCCATAATGTTCATTGCAGCACTATTTACAATAGCCAGGACATGGAGGCAACCTAAATGCCCATCAACAAATGAATGGATAAAGAAGATGTGGCATATATATACAATGGAATATTACTCAGCCATAGAAAGGAATGAAATGGAGCTATATGTAATGAGGTGGATAGACCTAGAGTCTGTCATACAGAGGGAAGTTAGCCAGAAAGAGATAAACAAATACTGTATGCTAACTCATATATATGGAATCGAAAATAAATAAATAAATAATAATAATGGTACTGATGAATGCAGTGACAGGGCAAGTATAAGGATGCAGATGCAGAGAATGGACTGGAGGACACGGGGTTGGGGGGGTGGGGGGCAAAGGGGAAGATGGGACTAAGTGAGAGAGTAGCATAGACCTATATATACTACCAACTGTAAAATAGCTAGCTAGTGGGAAGTTGCTGTATAACAAAGGGAGATCAACTCAATGATGGGTGATGCCTTGGAGGCCCGGGACGGGGAGGGCGGGGGGGGGGGCGGGGGAATCGCGGGAGGGAAGGGATATGGGGATATATGTATAAATACAGCTGATTCACTTTGGTGTACCTCATAAGCTGGTACAAGAGTGTAAAGCAATTATATTCCAATAAAGAGCTTAAAAAATATATATGATTTCCAAAGAAAGGCATTATGATGCTGTGCCTTTTCCTTTCCTAAGAGGGTAGAGAAAGGAGAGGGAGGTAGGGAGGTCCATTTTGAAAGAGCTTATGAGGGCAAGATAGAGAATTCTAGTACGCCTCAGTGAAAGATTACAAAATAATCCACACCCAGTATCCTATATTCTATCAGTACTGCAATACAAAAGAATAAAACAATTGAGTTCAAAGGGAAGAAATAAACAGGCATCTCAGTCTACATAAGACTTTCCCCCCTGGTGAAGGGGAAACTGAGATGAAGCGAGAGAGTAACACAGACATATATATACTACCAACTGTAAAATAGTCAGTGGGAAGTTGTTGTATAACAAAGGGAGTCCAACTCGAGGATGAAAGATGCCTTTGAGGACTGGGGCGGGGAGGGTGGGGGGGGCTTGGGGGGGGCGTCAAGGAAGGGAGGGAAGATGGGGATATGTGTATAAAAACGGATGATTGAACCTGGTGTACCCCCCCAAAAAATAAATAAATAAATAAATAACCAAAAAAAAAAAAAAAAAAAAGGGCATCCTCCAGTTGAGACTGCCAACCTGCCTTTTACTCTTATTGTACCTGCCCAATAATTTCCTTACATCCCTACCTCTCCTGTACCCAAATTGTCCTGGTATTTCAAAGTAAAAATTTCTTAATATATGGAAAAAAAAAAAAAAAAAAAAGACTTTCCCCCCTATCATCCCCTAACATGCTTCTCTGGTAGGTGAAGAAGATTCTTAATGGCTTCCCTTTGTGGAGAAAAGGATAGAAACAAAATAATCCAGGAAGATGTGAAGTGGTTATTTGGTACCACAGACTCTAGATGGAGTAAGATAAATACCTCTAGCTCTGATATGGTGAGACCAAATCAAAATTTCTATTTTAAAAAATGCAGATACCTCATGTTTCCAAATTATGTACAACCTCTGTCAGTTCATTCTCTGGCTTGAGCGTAATTTGACACTAACTTGGAATTGTTAGAAAGCAAGTTTTTCTACTGAACTCTGAACAACAAAAATTTCAAATGGAATCCAGCATGATTACTTGGGAATATTTCAGTAGTATTACTGACCACAATCTACCAATTATCTCAGGCAAGACCAAATTTTGCGAAGACCTTCCCCTAGCTGAGAGCAGACACTAGGAGAGCACCTTCTTCCCAGTGTATTTACGGTCTCCACAGTCTACTTTCCTCTTAGATCTTTGTAGTTGTCTAGGTATTTGTAATTGGCTTTATAAGACCTTATTTGATGAGAATTTCAAAATCTGACATTTCTACCTTCAGAAGAATTGGTAGCCACTAATTCCTTGGAGGGTATCCTTCAAAATCTATAGAGTTTTTGATAGTTGGACCATTAGAATGACATCAATGGGTTGAACACTGATATTGAGTGATGCGAACCAGTTTCTTCCCCAAGGCTTTTGTGCCAGCCCCTTGTAATGACAGATGGATGCTCTCCTGGGAAGAAGCCATGGCAACTTCAGATGCACAGGGCAACAATATAAATTGAGTACAATATTATAATTTTGAAGAATGGATTGGATAGAGCCAACTTCACTCTTGGACTCAAGGACACTGATGAGTACTGTTGCAAATTCTGCAGTATCCAGAGATACACTGCTGCAGGTGCTTAGAGCATAAAGCAATGCCGGCATTGCTGTTACTAACTCACCTACAGGGCCACGTAGTGGCTACTCAGCCTGCTGCTGGCATTCTTCCTGATGGACTTTCAGGGGCGTGTTCTCTATTGAGGTGGATGTCTGTCTTCCAGGATCTTCATACTTTTCAAACTGCAAGTGAAATTTAACATAACCCATTAAGTTGTCAGCAGCTGGGATATCTTAAATAATTTCCTGCTGTTCTATTAACCCTGTTGGTGAGAGCTCTCAGTGGGTAGTTTCTATGTCTGAAGCTGCCCCTTTGATTTCCAAGACAGGTAGTTATGTTGCCTCTCTGGCTAGGGACTTTCACCAGGCCATTAAGATGTTAAATTTACACTCCTGAGGGATCCAGGGTAGAGTCCTCATACACTTTACTCTGCTAGTATCTAAAAAAAATTCCAAAAATTTCATAGATCAGCTCTATTATATAAACAGCATGATAATGCTATAATCAGATTGTTTCTTTTTGTAAGTTTTGATTTCTCATTGGTTACAGCTATCATGTTCCTTAGAAGTTCTTTTTAAATTAATTAATTAATTAATTAATTTTGGCTGCATTTGGGTCTCCATTGCTGTGCATAGGCTTTCCCTAGTTGTGGTGAGTGGCGACTACTTTTCATTGTGGTGTGTGTGCTTCTCATTGCAGTGGCTTCTCTGGTTGCAGAGCACAGGCTCTAGGCACATAGGCTTCAGTAGTTGAAGCACACAGGTTCAGTAGTTGTGGCACATGGGCTTAGTTGCTCTGAGGCATGTGGGATCTTCCCAGACCAGGGATTGAACCCGTGTCCCCTGAATTGGCAGGCAGATTCTTAAACACTACACCACCAGGGAATTCCGAGAAGTTCTTTTTAAACAATTGAATAAATTCATATCTTGATCTCAGGTAAAGCAGGCTGAGTGATCAACCTTAAATATGGCATATGTTTTGCCCCAGACTGTCAGGGTTTAGCATACAACTGATCAAAGATCCTTTATCTTGGTTCCCTTTCTACCTCTTCTTGGGCTACAGTTGTCTCCCTGTTTCAGTCTCTGTTAAGGGAACTGAAGTGGCAGCTGTATGTACCCTCATGTTTACTGGACACAGCAAAGACAGCACCATTTTTCTAATAAGATCATAAACCAAATGATTTAAATTCACATGTCGGAGACAGCAGGGCAGGTAAATCCGGGACCAAGGAGGAAGTTTTGTTGCTGCTGTGTAGTTTTTACCATGACTTTTTTCCTCTCAGAGTTTTCCCTTCATACTTTTAATTTAGAAGTTAACTAACATCTTAGTTGTCACTCAACTGAGGACATGCTCTAGCAGGAATGGAACAGGATAAAATGAGGAGATGCGCACTGGAGGGAGGCCAAAGGTCAGCCACATGGTAGATGGTGGCACCACTTTTATAATTCCTCCAACTCCTCGTCCTAGGGGTTGCCTTAGGTGCGTGAGAGCTACTTGGAGGCGGGAAAGTCAAGAAATTAAACATTTGGAGTAGAGAATTTGCCACCATTAATCTAAGATCTCATAGAGAATGTAGAATTTTAGTAGTCTAAGTATGTACTAATGAATCAATTTATTACTTACTAATAAATAAATTTAATGAATGCCTATATAATGTGCTTAGGTACATTGCCAACTGGAAAGAAATTGCTACAAGCAACTCTTCAGCTAACTTCAAAAGTAGGTGTTTTTTTAGCAATAATGGGAAGTTCTTACAAACAGAAACAATACATTCCACACATGCACACATTTCTAAGTACCTAACAAACACTACAGCACTCTGCATAATATAGATATAAATAAATTTGACAAGCCATTTTTGCCTTTTTATATGCAATTTTTATTTGGGAATAGAAGGAAATTTTCTATTTTATTTAGAGTTGGATAAAATCATTTTTTAAAAAAATGTTTAAATGTTTTTTAAAATGTTGCATATCTCATATTTCAGTAACAGCTTTTAATGAGCAAACTTCACTTGGCAAAATAAATGCTATTCCAGAATTCTAACATAGCCAAAGCCTAATTATAGTTTTCATATAATCTGAGTGTATGAGTTCTGTCCCACTGTCACCTGTGATTGGCAGTAAAACAAAGAGGTTATAATTCATAAGTGCCTTGGTTTGATTTTTGGTTCTACTGTTTACTGGCTGTATGATCTTGGGCAAGTTTCTTGCTCAGTTTCCTCATCTATAAAATGAAAATAACAATGGTACCTAGCTCACAAATTGTTGTGAGGTAATAAGAGACAGTACATGTAAAGAGCTTAGAATAGTGCCTGGCACACAGTATCTACTCTATAAATGTCAGCTCTTATTAGCTTTAACCTATCCACTTGTTTCCAACTCGTGGCCACCAGCTCAGTCCACCTTGCCATCATCCCTCTGCAGGATTCTGCCACAGTCTCTAAGCCTTACTCCTCCAGTCCATTCCCCACACAACAAATAGTGACCTACAAATTTAAATCAGCATAATTAAAACAAAACACATATTTAACTAAGTCTTCTTTAGCAATTACCACATGGAATTGCTGTCAAAGTGTTTTATAAAATTGATTCATTTGATCTTCAGAACAACCCAGTGAGACAGGTTTTATTATCTACATTTTACAGACAAGCAAAGAGATGCCAAGTTACTTGCTCAAAGGTCACAGAGTCAGGTCTTTTGAGGGCCAGGACTTGAATTGAGACAGGGTGGCTCTAGAACCCACACCCTTCATGATTGCTACCCCAGCTGTCTCATAGTTTTCTGCTGTACTTGGAATAAACCCTAGCTTTACCATGGCACTCTGGCTCTGGTCTAGCTTTCCACCCTTATCATGTCCCATTGCCTCCCCTGCACTCACAACAACCCACCATCACTGGCATCTTGCCTGGTCCTCAAACACACTCTGTGGTTTCCACTTCAGGGGTTTAAGGTAGTTGATGGCCTTCTGGAGAACAGGTTTAGGCAACTATCTTCACTTGAGGGCAGGAAGTTTTCTGTTTTGCTTGCTACTGAATTCCCAATGTGTAGAACATAGTAGAGTCACAGTGGCAGAAAAAAGAATATAAAGGAATGAAAAATACAAAAATGGAAGCAGAGAATATAAATTACTGAGCAAAAAGAGATTATTGTGAAAAGAAGGAAAGATATAGCATGGTAATTGGAAGGGGTGTAAGAGCAAGTGAAGATTACTTTAAGTAATGGAGATCTGCATCATAACTGAAGGCAGCAGAAGACGATACACCGAAGATGCTGGCATTGAAAAGAGGAGGGAATGTGTGCAACTTCTTCAAGAAGCATGAGGAAACCAAATCCAGAATTCGGAAACTTTAGCTCTAGGGACAGAAAAGGCTTCTTTTCTTCTGTGAATCAAGAACTGTTAGCTAAAAGTTAATTGTGGAGTACTAACTAAATGCTAAGTTCTTTACAAGCACCATCACACTTAGTTCTCACAAAAATATGCTGAGGCCTGTGCTATTATTATCCCCATTTTATAGATGAGGACATTGAGACAGAGGTTAAGGAACTTGCTTCAAATTACATAGCTAGCAAAAAAAAAAAAAAAAAAAAAAATTACAGAGCTAGCTAGTAGTAGATCAAACCTCAGACCCAGATCCTACACAGCCTTTTGTAAAGATAGACAATGAAATATGGTATTGAAAAATAGGATGATCTCAGAAATTTGGGATATTTATGGTTTCAGTTCAATAGGATATAAAGATACCTGCTCGAAGAATGGTGAAAAGGAATGTGGAATAGACCTTGCCTGGAAGGCAGTAGCATATTGAATGAGTCTATATCCTGTCACATCTGGCATCTTTCTAAATATTTGTCATTCCTCTCTAGGTTTCAGGTTTGAGCAAGCACAGGAAAAAATATATGACTATAATGATATATTGGAAGAGGAAATGGGAACACAAGAAGACACTTCATTTGAAAATATTTATGAAGGACCAACTTTTACTAGACTAATGCCTGATTCCACTTATGGAATATAATTATAAGGTATAATTATATAAAATTAATTATAAACTATAATTTCTTTTCTGAGCTATAACCCTTCAAGCCCTGATTCCATCAGTTATAGTCAAGAGATAGTTTATTCTGACTGGAATGACTTGTATAGTCTTGGCACAGAATCTAACCCAATTAAGGAAGATTAAACAGGAACAGGACATCAGACTGAATACAGTAGTCATGGAAAATGCAGAAATTATTCCTGGTATTCTGAGAAACTGTAGTATTCTAACAATCACACAAATAAAAATATTAGGTGCAAAAAAACCCTCAGTCTGATTGTTTTTCTTCTTTATTTGAAGCATTCTTTACTGGTGCATTTCTATCAGGCAGAGCTGTTTCTCCATTAAAAAAGGGAAAAGGATATTGTAGCAAGTTCTGCTTTTATTAGACTGTAAAAGCCTTATAGGAGCCCCGGTGCTCTTCAGCTCAGGCATCTTTGAACAAAACTGGGTTACAGGCTAGAAATGAAGCTAGAAAAGCAAAAATCTGTCTCTCAGCTTCCACAGTGGAAAACTGGAGATGACTGTTAGGTCAAGGAACAAAATCTGAATTACTGTGCATTTCCATAAATACTACTAACCATCATCACACTTATCACACTGTATGTTTAACAATCTGACTATAATCCTAATAGACCATAGGCTTACACCCCCGAGCATAAAAAAATTAGCAGAGACCTAATATATATTTAAGAAAAAAATCAGACTTATTCATGTAATTTAGATATACATTCACCTATTGTGAGTACTCAGTTTGAGTTTTGACAAATATATATATATATATATATATATATATATATATGCAATTTTCACCATAATCAAGATATAATGCATTGCCATCACTCCCAAATTTTACATCTTTGCAGTCAATCCACCCACCCCACACCATTCCCCTGGAAATGACTGATCTCCTTTAAATCACTACAATTCTGCCTTTTCTAAAATGTCACAAATGGAATGATACTATGTGTAGTCTTTCTTGGTCTTACTTCTTTAGAATTATGCTTTTGAAATTCATTCTTGCTATCATATTTCAGTAGTTCATTCCTTTTTTAATGACTAGTGTTCCATTACATGGCTATACCACAATTTCTTTATACATTCACCAGGTTGATGGACATTTGGTTTTTTCCAGTTTGGGATCATTATGGATAAAGCTGCTATGAACATTCATGTACAAGTCTTTATGGGGATATGTATTTTCATTCCTCTTGGGAAATAACTGGGACTGGAATTGCTGGGGCAAACAAAACTATATGTTTAACTATCTATTTATTTATTGAAGTATACTTGCTTTACAATGTTTCAGGTGTACATCAAAGTGAGATACACACACACACACACACACACATCTTCAGATTCTTTTCCATTATAGTTTATTACAAGATATTGAATTAGTTCCCTGTGTTACACAGTAGGTCCTTGTGTATTTTATATATAGTAGTGTGTTAATCCCAGATTACTAATTTATCCCTCCCCATTTCCCCTTTGATAAACAAATTTGTTTTCTCTTTCTGTTTTGTGAATAATTTCATTTGTGTCACTTTTAAATTCCACGTATAAGTGACATAATATTTGTCTTTCTCTATCTGACTTATTTCACTTAATATAATCATTATGTCCATCCATGTTGCTGCAAATGGCATTATTTCATTCCTTTTTATGGCTAGTATTCCATTGTATATATGTACCACATCTTCTTTATCCACTCATCTGTTGGTGGACATTTAGGTTACTTCCATGTCCTGGCTATTGTAAATAGTGCAACAATGAACACTGGGGTGCATGTATCATTTTGAACCATGGTTTTCTCCAGATATATGCCCAGGAGTGGAATTGCTGGGTCATATGGTAGCTCTATAATTAGTTTTTTAAGGAACCTCCATACTGTGCTCCATAGTGGCTGCACCAATGTACATTCCCACCAACAGTGCAGGAGGGTTCCCTTTTCTCCCCACCCTCTCCAGCATTTATTATTTGTAGACTTTTTGGTGATGGCCATTCTGACTAGTGTGAAAATGATACTTCATTGTAGTTTTCATTTGCATGTCTCTAATAGTCATGTTGAGCATCTTTTCATGTGCCTGTTGGCCATCTGTACGTCTTCTTTGGAGAAATGGTCTTCTGACCATTTTTTGATTGGGTGTGTTTTGTTTTGTTTTGTTTTGATATTGAGCTGTATAAGTTGTTTATGTATTTTGGAAATTCTTATCAGTTATATGGTTTGCAAATATTTTCTCCCACTCGGTAGGTTGTATTTTTGTTTTGGTTATGATTCCCTTTGCTGTGCAAAAGCTTTTAAGTTTAATTAGGTCTCGTTTGTTTATTTTTCTTTTTGTTTCCATTACTCCAGGAGATGGATCCAAAAAATATATTGCTGCAATTTATAGCAGAGTGATCTGCTTATGTTTTCCTCTAGGAGTTTTATAGTATCCAGGCTTACATTTAGATCTTTAATCCAGTTTGAGTTTATTTTTGTGTATGGTGTTAAGAGACTGCTCTAATTTCATTCCTTTACATGTAGCTGTCCAGTTTTCCCAGTACCACTTATTGAAGAGAATATTCCATTGTCACCTCCTTTGTGTAGATTAATTGACCATAAGTACCTGGGCTCATTTCTGGGCTTTCTATCATGTTCCATTGATCTACATGTGTGTTTTTGTGCCAGAACCATACTGTTTTGATTACTGTAGGTTTGTAGTATAGTCTGAAGTCAGGGAGTCCGATTCCTCCAGCTCCATTCTCAAAATTGTTTTGGCTATTTGAGGTCTTTTATGTTTTCATACACATTTAAAAAAATTTTGGTCCAGTTCTGTGAAAAATGCCATTGGTAATTTGATAGGGTTGCACTGAATCTGTAGATTGCCTTGGGTAATATGGTCATTTTAGCAAATGTTTATAAGAATCTGTTTTTCTAAAGTGGCTACACCATTTTGCATTTCCACCAGCAATGAACTTAACTAGCTCCACTGAGTTTCTATCACTCAGTGTTGTCAAATGTTTTAATTTTAGCTCTTCTAGGGGATGTATAGTGAATAGCATCTCATTGTGATTTTATTTTGCATTTCCCAAATGACTTACAATATTGAAGACCTTTAACATGCTTATCTGCCATTTGGTGTCTTCTTTGGTGAAGTGTCTGTTCAAATCTTTTGCCAATTCTAAATTAAGTTGTTTATTTCCTTATTATGTTAAAAGATTTTGTAATATGTTCTAAAAATAAACCCTTTATCAAATACTGTTTTGCCAATCCGTGGGTAGTGTTTTAACTTTCTTTTATGATGTCTTTTGAGGAGAAAAAGTATTTAGTTTTAATAGATTCCATGTTACCATATTTTCTTTTTCTTTTAATTTTTATTTTATGTTAGGGTATAGTTGATTTACAATGTTGTGTTAGTTTCAGGTTTACATCAAAGTGGTTGTTATATATATACATATATCCATTCTCAGATTCTTTTGCCATATAGATTACAGAGTATTGAGTAGAGTTCCCTGCACTATATAGTAGGTCCTTGTTGATCATCTATTTTATATATAATACTGCGTATATGTTAATCCCAAATTCCTAATTTATCCCACCCCCCCAACCTTTCCCCTTTGGTAACCAAAAGTCTGTTTTCAATGTCTGTTAATCTGTTTCTGTTTCATAGATAGGTTCATTTGTGTCACATATGTGATATCATATGGTGTTTGTCTTTCTAACTTACTTCACTTAGCATGATAACCTCTAGTTGCACCCATGTTGCTGCAAATGGCATTATTTTATTCTTTTTGATGGCTGAGTAATATTCCATGGTATATATGTATCACATCTTCTTTACCCATTTATCTGTTGACAGACACTTAGGTTGTTTCCATGTCTCTTGGCTCTTGTGAATAGTGCTGCTATGAACATAGGGGTGCATGTATCTTTTTGAATTATAGTTTTGTCTGGATATATGCTGAAGAGTGGGATTGCTGGATCATATGGTAATTCTATTCTTAGTTTTCTGAGGAACCTTCATACTATTTTCCATAGTGGCTGCACCTACTTCCATTCTCATTAACAGTGTAGGAGGATTCCTTTTTCTCCACACGCTCTCCAGCATTTGTAATTTATAGACTTTTTAATGCTGGACATTCCCACCAATGTGTGGTGGTAACTCATTATGGTTTTGATTTGCATTTCTCTAATAATTAGCAATGTTGAGCAGCTTTTCGTGTACCTATTGGTCATCTGTATAAAACATCAACAATATTTCTTGATACCCAGGTTAAAGTGTCCAGACTGTGCCCAAAATGGAGTTACTTATGCTAAGCCCCACTTCAGTAAACCAAAATTTAAATTTCTGTGCTTGGCTCTCCAGAAGAGGTAGGCCTAGGCCAACCAATCAGCACTTTCCTGCTCAGCACAAATTACCTAACCTGGCTCCAAGACTTCCCTTTGCTCCATATGAGGGAAATAACTGTTTTAACCAACTGACAACTGTGCAGTATAACTTTCTTATTCCTGCTCACTTTGATCTATGAAACCCCCTCACTTTGTACAACACTTTGTACGTTGGTAGAATTGACTTAATATTGCTAAGGACTTTTACATCTATTCATGAAGGATATTGGTCTTCAGTTGTTGTTGTTGTTGTTTCTTGTAATTCTCATATTTTTGGCTAAAGGGTAATGCTTCATAAAATGGGCTCTTCTATTATCAGGAAGTGTTTGTGCAGCAATGGTATGTCTTCCTTAGAGGTATAAGGTATTGACTCATCAGGATTATTTTCATTGTTTTTTGGCCTTTTTATGCCACAGATATGTTTGTCTATGAAATCCACTTGTCCATGTTGCTTTACACTGCAATAATTTAACACAATGTGAGGGCCAAGATGGTGGAGTATGAAGACTCTGAACTCACCTCCTCCCATGGAAACACCAAAATTATAACTACTTACAGAGCAACTATCTATGAGAATGACCTGAAGACTAACAGAAAAGATTTTCCATTAAAGAAGGAGCCATAAGACAAGTAGGAAGGGTGAACATGGTATAGTCAGGACCCACACCCCAGGGCCAGTGACCCACAAATGGGAGGAATATCGGTATCACAGAGGTCCTCCCCAAGGAGTGAGGGGTCCAAGTCCCACATCAGGCTCCCCAGTCTGGGGATACTGCACTGAGAAGCCAGAGTATCTGGCTTTGAAAATCAGCAGGACTTACATTAGGGAGAGCCAGAGGGCTATAGGAAACAAACTCCATCCTTAAAGGGTACATACAACATCTCACATGCTCTGAGTCCCAGTGCAGAGGCAGTAGTTTGAAAGGACCCTGGGTCAGACCCACTTACTGATCTTAGAGAACCTCCCGGAGAGGTAAGAAGCAATCAGGACTCCCCCTGGGGATGGGGATGAAGGTATCAGCCATTTTAGGGGAGTTAATCTAGCATGATAACACCAGTGCCATTGTGGAATCCTCCCTCTAGCCTATTAGTGCTGGGGACCTGGTCCTGTCCACCTGCAGGCTGGCACTAGCCCTGAGGCCTCAGAGGTACAGACAGCCATGTGTGGAACTGGCCTCCCTTACATGTGGACCAGCACCAGTCCCGAATGCCCCTGAGTCACACAGACAACCACAGAGGAAGCCTACCACACTTTCCAGTGGGCCCACAGCAAGCGCACAAGACATGGTCTTGCAGCCAATGGGGTTGGGGCCAGCCATACCCTCCAGTGCACCTACAATAGCCAGCCACACCACAACAGCAGGGCATGGTCAGCCCACATAGGGGGTACACTAGAACATACAGCTCTGTTAACCAGACAGGAGTGTGCTGCTGGGCTCCACAGGATGTTTCCTAAATAAGGCCACTTCACCAAAATTGGGAAATGTAACCAACCTACCTAGTACATAGAAATAAACACAGAGAATTGGGCAAAATGAAGAGACAGAAATTTATGTCCCAAACAATGGAATACAACAAAACATTAGAAAAAGAACTAAAGAGTTCAAGGTATAGATCATAAAGGTGCTCACTGAACTCTGGAGAAGAATGGAGAACACCATGACAATTTAAATGAAGAGAAAATATAAAGAAGAACCAAAAAGAGTTGATGAATAAAATAACTGAAATAAAAAATTTACTAGAAGGAATCAGTAGTAGGTTAGGTAATACAGAGGAATGATCATCAATCTGGAAGACATGGTAGTGGAAATTCCCAAGCTGAACAAAGAAATGAAAAAAAAAAATTTTTTTTTAATGAGGATAGTTTACAAGACCTCTAAGACAATATAAAGCATACTAACATTTGAATTATAGGGGTCCCAGAAGAAGAGAGAAAGGGGCAGAGAACTTATCTGAGAAATAATTGCTGAAAAATTCCCTAATAAGGGGAAAGAAACAGACATCCAAGTCCAGGAAGCACAGAGAGTCCCAAACAAGAGGATCCAAAGATGTCCACACAAAGATAAAATTAAAATCTCAAAGGGAGTTCCCTGGTGGCCTAGAGGTTATGATTCTGGGCTTTCATTGTCATGGCCTGGGTTCAATCCCTAGTTGGGAAACTGAGATCCCACAGCTGCATGGCATGGTCAAAAGAAAAAAACACTTTTTTTTAATAAGTAAAATTGCAAAATTAAAGATAAAGAGAATCTTAGAAGCAGTAAGTGAAAAGCAATTAGTAACATACAAAGAAACCCCCAAAAGGCTATCAGCTGAATTTTCAGCAAAAATTCTGTAGGCCAGAAGGGAGTGTCATGACATGTTCAAAGTGATGAAAGGAAAAAACTTACAACCAAGAATACTCTAGCTGGCAAAACTATCATTCAGATTTAAAGGAGAAATAAAGAGTTTCAAAGACAAGCAAAAGCTAAAATGGTCCAGCACCACTAAACTGGCTTTATAAGGAATGTTATAGGGAATTTCCTGGCAGTCCAGTAGTTAGGGCTCTGTGTTTCCACTGCAGGGGTCATGGGTTTGATCCCTGGTCAGCGAACTAAGATCCTGTGTGCCATGTGGTGCAGCCAGAAACAAACAAAAAAATAAATAAAAGAAAGAAATGTCACAGGGACTTCTCTAAGCAGAAAAGGAAAGGCTACAACTATAAATAGGAAAATTATGAAAAGATAAATCTCACTGGTAAAGGGAGACACACAGTAAAGGTAGTAGATCAACCACTTATAAAACTAGTATAAAGGTTAAAAGACAAAAGTTGTAAACCATCTATATATACAATAAAGAAAGAAATACACAACACAAAAAGATGTAAAATATCAAGTCAAAAACATTAAATGCTGGGATAGGGGAGTAAAAATGTAGACTAGTTAGACTACATTTGAATTTAAGAGATCATTAACTAAAATAACCATGTAACATATACAGTATTATATGTGAGCTTCATGGTAACCACACACCAAAACCCAATAATAGACACACAAGAAAGAGAAAGGAAACTAAACATAAAACTAAAGACAGCCATCAAATCACAAGGAAAGAGGGCAAAAGAAAAAAGGAACAAAAAAAGAACCACAAAAGCAACCATTAAATAATTAACAAAATGACAATAAATACATGTCTATCACTAATTACTTTAAATGTAAATGGAAAAAATGCTCCAAACAAAAGACATAGAGTAGCTGAATGGATAGAAAAACAAGACCCATATATACGCTGCCTACAGGAGACTCACTTCAAATCTAAAGATGCACACAGACTGAGTGATGCAATGGAAAAAGGTATTCCATGCAAATGGAAATCAAAAGAAAACCAGGATAGCAATATTCACATTAGATAAAACAGATTTTAAAATAAGTACTGTAATAAGGGACAAAGGACATATACAATGATAAAGGGATCCATCCAAAAAGAAGATAAAACAATTGTAAATACAGATGTACTCAACATAGGAACATTGAAATATATAAATCAAATATTTACAGACATAAAAGGAGAAATTGACAGTAACAGTATTAGTAGGGGACTTTAACACCCCATTTACATCAGTGGATGGATCATCGACAAAATCAATAAGGAAAAAGACTGGTCTTAAATGGCACATTAGACCAGATGAACTTAATAAATATATACAATACATTCCATCAAATGTAGCTGAATATACATTTTTTCAATGCATGTGGAACATCTTCCAGGATAGATCACATGCTAGGCCACAAAACAAGTCTCAATAAATTTAAGAAGACTGAAATCATATCAAGTATCTTTTCTAATCACATGGTATGACACTAGAAATCAACCTACAAGAAAAAAACCGCAGAAAACACAAAGATGGGGAGGCTAAGCAACATGCTACTAAACAACTAATGTGTCATTAAATAAATCAAAGAGGAAATTTAAAACTATCAGGGGACGGAGTCAAGATGGCGGCATGGGAAGACGTGGAGATCGTGTCTCTCCACAAATAGAACAGTTACTGGAGGCCAGAGGGGGACCTGATGCCCAAGCAGACCACAGGAATCCTGCAGCAACTGGGTAGGACCTGGGAGAAGTCAGTGGGCAGGGAAGGGGAAGCCTGACCAGACTGGAGCCCTGAGGGGTGGCTGGGGGAGAGGAGAGGTTCCTGCCTGGAGGGAATGCTGGGGGCTGGGGAGATCAGGGAAACTGCGATTGGGTTTCTCCAGCCCAGGAGGCCAGGAGGCCTGCTGAGCTCCCCGGCTTGGGGGCCTGCTGGGCTCCCCAGCCGGGTCCTCCACCCTCCAATGCCCCGTCTGGGCTGCCTGGGTCCTAGGGGTGTGGGAAGGAGGGAGGAGGGGCAAGGAGGTGGAGAGACAGGCAGGAGGGTGTGGGAGCTTTGAGATTAGGGGCTGGGGGAGGCTGGAGGGCGTTTCGCCTGCTCTCTTGGCCAGGGAGGCCGACTGGGCTCCTGGACCTGGTCCTTCATTCTCTGGGTCCCCTCCAGCTGCTTAGAACCTAGGACAGTGGGGGGTAGGGGAGAGGAAGAGAGGCAGATAGGGACCCTACCAGACTGGGAGATCTGGGGAAGTGTGGCAGGTGTTACCCTAGCCAAGTTGGCCCTGGGAAGCCTGTTGGGCATCAGAGTCTGGTCTCCTGCCTTTCAGTGCCCCCTGCAGCTGTAAGGGTTCTAGGGGAATAGGAGAGAAGGGATGGGAAAAAAGAGAACCCAAGGGGGAGGGACCCTCTGAGACTGGAGGACTAGGGGAGGTGCTTGCATCTCTCCCACCAACTTGGGCCCAAGGAGTGCACTGCCTACCTTGACCTGGTCCTTTGCTTCCAGGACCAGAGGCATTTCTGGGCCTTTCTACCTCACTGGACCTAAGCCCCATTCCTCACCACCCCCAGGGCCTTCTCTAAGGGTAGGCTCTGCCCATTGCCCATTGCTTAAATCCCCCCTCCACCCCCGCACCCTCAACCTTGTCTAAGCCCCGTCCCCACAGCCAAGGCCTTTTCTGGCTTTTTTCTTTTTTTTCTCTTTATTTTTCCTTTTTTTTTCTTCCCACCCCCTAACTTAGGATATTGCAGTTGTTTTATGATCCAGTTTCTGCTCCATCATTTTTTTTAAATTTTTTCTAACACATCTTAGTTTCCTACTATTGTATTTTTTAGCTTGCTATTGTTCTCCTGTTCTTTTTTTTTTTTTTTTTTCATTTTCCCTGCTCCACATAGCTTGTGGGATCTTGATACACAAGCCCAGTGTCAGGCCTGCATTACTGAGGTGGGAGCACTGAGGCCAAAACATTGGACTAACAGGGAAACCCAGTTTCCAGGAAATGTCCTTTACCGTGAGGTCTCCTAGAGGTTCTCAACTTAACACCAAGACCCAGCAGGAACACAATCCCGCCCATCCAAAGTGGGGGGAAAACGAGATGACAAAAAAATATGCCACAGATGAAGGAACAAGGAAAAAATACACAAGACCAAATGAATGAAAAGGAAATAGGAAAATTGCCTGAAAAAGAATTCAGAGTTATGATAGTAAAGATGATCCAAAATCTACAAGAAACAGTTAAAAAGGAAACAGAAGAACTAAAGAGCAAACAAACAGTACTAGACAACAAAACAACCAAAATTAAAAATACTCTAGATGGTATAAACAGCAGAATAACTGAGGCAGAAGAACGAATAAGTGAGTTAGAAGATAGAATGGGGGAAATAACTGCCATAGAACATGAAAAAGAAAAAAGAATAAAAAGAATGGAAGACAGTCTCAGAGACCTTGGTGACAACATTAAGCGCACCAACATTTGAATCATAGGCATCCCAGAAAAAGAAGAAAAAAAGAAAGGGTCTGAGAAGATATTTGAAGAGGTTATAGTGGAAAACTTCCCCAACATGGGAAAGGAAATAATTAATCAAGGCCAAGAAGCTAAGAGAGTCCTACACAGAATAAACCCAAGGAGAAATACACTGAGGCACATATTAATCAAATTAACAAAAATTAAACACAAAGAAAAAATATTAAAAGCAGCAAGAGAAAAGCCACAAATAACATATAAGGGAAAACCCATAAGGATAACAGCTGATCTTTCTACAGAAACTCTGTAAGCCAGAAGGGAATGGCAGGATATACTGAAAGTCCTGAGAGAGAAAAACCTACATCCAAGAACACTCTACCCAGCAAGAATCTCATTCAGATTTGATGAAGAAATCAAAAGCTTTATAGACAAGCAGAAGATAAGAGATTTCAGCACCACCAAACCAGCCTTACAACAATTGCTAAAGGAACTTTTCTAGGCAGGAAACACAAGAGAAGGAAAAGACCTACAAAAACAAAGCCAAAACAATTAAGAAAATGGTAATAGGAACATACATGTCAATAATCACCTTAAATGTAAATGGATTAAATGCTCCAACCAAAAGACACAGACTGGCTGAATGGATACAAAAACAAGACCCTTATATATGCTGTCTACAAGAAACCCACTTCAGGCCAAGGGATACATATAGATTGAAAGTAAAGGGATAGGAAAAGATATTCCATGCAAATGGAAGTCAAAAGAAAGCTGGGGTAGCAATACTCATATCAGACAAATTTGACTTTAAAATAAAGACTATTACAAGAGACAAGGAAGGACACTACATAATGATCAAGGGATCAATCCAAGAAGAAGATATAACAATTGTAAATATCTATGCACCCAACCTAGGAGCACCTCAATACATAAGGCAAATGCTAACAGCCATAAAAGGAGACATCGACAGCAACACAATAATAGTAGGAGACTTGAACACCCCACTTACATCAATGGACAGATCATCCAAAAAGAAAATAAATAATGACACACAAGCTTTAAATGACACATTAGACCATCTCGACTTCATTGATATTTATAGGACATTCCATCCAAAAACTAAAGAATACACTTTCTGCTCAAGTGCACACGGAACATTCTCCAGGATACATCACATCTTGGGTCACAAATCAAGCCTCAGTAACTTCAAAAAAATTGAAATTGTAGCAAGCATTTTCTCTGACCACAATGCCATGAGACTAGATATTAATTACAGGAAAAAATCAGTAAAATATACAACCACATGGAGACTAAACAATACGCTATTAAACAACCAAGAAATCACTAAAGAAATCAAACAGGAAATCAAAAAATATCTAGAAACAAATGACAGTGAAAACACAACAACCCAAAACTTATGGGATGCAGCAAAAGCAGTCCGAAGAGGGAAGTTTATAGCAATACAATCCTACCTCAAGAAACAAGAAAAATATCGAATAAACAACCTAACCTTACACCTAAAACAACTAGAGAAAGAAGTACAAAAAAACCCCAAACTGAGCAGAAGGAAAGAAATCATAAAGATCAGAGCAGAAATAAATGAAAAAGAAAGGAAGGAAACAATAGCAAACATCAATAAAATGAAAAGCTGGTTCTTTGAGACGATAAACAAAATTGATAAACCATTAGCCAGACTCATCAGGAAAAAAGGGAGAAGATGCAAATCAACAGAATTAGAAATGAAAAAGGAGAAGTAACAACTGACACCACAGAAATACAGAAGATCATGAGAGACTACTAAAAGCAACTGTATGCCAATAAATTGGATAACCCGGAAGAAATGGATAAATTCTTAGAAAAGTACAATCTTCCAAAACTGAACCAGGAAGAAATAGAACACATGAACAGACCAATCATAAGTACAGAATTGAAACTGTGATTAAAAATCTCCCAACAAACAAAAGCCCAGGGCCAGATGGTTTCACAGGAGAATTCTATCAAACACTTAGAGAACACCTATCACCTGTCCTTCTCAAACTCTTCCAAAATATAGCAGGAGGAGGAACACTCCCAAACTCATTCTACAAGGCCACCATCACCCTGATACCAAAACCAGGCAAAGATGTCACAAAAAAAGAAAATTACAGGCCAATATCACTGATGAATATAGATGCAAAAATTCTCAACAAAAGACTAGCTAACAGAATCCAACAGCACATTAAAAAGATCATACACCATGATCAAGTGGGTTTTATCCCTGGAATGTAAGGATTCTTCAATATATGCAAATCAATCAATGTGATACACCATATTAACAAATTGAAAGATAAGAACCATATGATAATCTCAATAGACACAGAAAAAGCTTTTGACAAAATTCAACACCCATTTACGATAAAAACTCTTCAGAAAATGGGCACAGAAGGAAATTACCTCAACATAATAAAAGCGATATATGACAAACCAAGAGCCAACATCGTCCTAAATGGTGAGAAACTGAAAGCATTCCCTCTAAGGTCAGGAACAAGACAGGGGTGTCCACTCTCACCATTATTATTCAACATAGTTTTGGAAGTGTTAGCCACAGCAATCAGGGAAGAGAATGAAATAAAAGGAATCCAGATTGGAAAAGAAGAAGTAAAATTGTCACTCTTTGCAGATGACATGATATTATACACAGAAAACCCTAAAGACTCTACCAGAAAACTGCTAGCACTAATCGATGCATTTAGTAAAGTAGCAGGATACAAAATCAATGTGCAGAAATTTCTTGTATTCCTATACAGTAACAATGAAAGAGCAGAAAGAGAAATTAAGGAAACTCTCCCATTTACCATTGCAACAAAAAGAATAAAATACCTAGGAATAACCCTGCAGAAGGAGGCAAAAGACCTGTATGCAGAAAACTATAAAACACTGATGAAAGAAATCAAAGACAATACAAACAGATGGAGAAACATACCATGTTCTTGGATTGGAAGAATCAACATTGTGAAAATGACTGTACTATCCAAAGCAATTTACAGATTCAATGCAATCCCTATCAAATTACCAACGGCATTTTTCAAAGAACTAGAACAAGAAATCTTATGATTTGGATGGAAATGCAAAAGACCCCAAATAGCCAAAGCAATCTTGAGAAGGGAAGATGGAGTTGGTGGAATTAGGCTTCCTGACTTCAAACTATACTATAAGGCCACCGTGATCAAGACAGTATGGTACTGACACAAAAAAAGAAAGGAAGATCAATGGAACAGAATAGAGAACTCAGAGGTAAACCCAAGCACATATGCGCACCTTATCTTTGACAAAGGAGGCAAGAATATACAATGGAAAAAAGACAGCCTTTTCAATAAGTGGTGCTGGGAAAATTGGACAGCAACATGTAAAAGAATGAAATTAGAACACTTCCTAACACCATACACAAAAATAAACTCCAAATGGATTAAAGACCTACACGTAAGGCCAGACACTATAAAACTCCTCGAGGAAAACATAGGCAGAACACTCTATGACATACATCAAAGCAAGATCCTTTTTGACCCACTTCCTAGAATCATGGAAATAAAATCAGGAATAAACAAATGGGACCTAATGAAACTTAAAAGCTTTTGCACAGTGAAAGAAACCATAAACAAGACAAGAAGGCAACCCTCAGAATGGGAGAAAATACTTGCCAAGAAAGCAACGGACAAAGGATTAATCTCCAAAATATACAAGTAGCTCATACAGCTTAATACCAAAAAAGCAAATCACCCAATCCACAAATGGGCAGAAAACCTAAATGGACATTTCTCCAAAGAAGACATACAGAAGGCCAACAAACAGATGAAAAGATGCTCAACATCACTAATTATTAGAGAAATGCACATCAAAGCCACAATGAGGTATCACCTCACACTGGTCAGAATGGCCATCATCAAAAAATCTAGAGACAATAAATGTTGGAGAGGCTGTGGAGAAAAGGGAACTCTCCTGCACTGTTGGTGGGATTGTAAGCTGGTACAGCCACTATGGAAAACAGTTTGGAGGGTCCTTCAAAAACTAAAAATAGAACTACCATATGACCCAGTAATCCCACTCCTGGGCATATACCCAGAGAAAACCATGATACAAAAAGAAACAAGTAGCATAATGTTCATTGCAGCACTATTTACAATAGCCAAGACATGGAAACAACCTAGATGCCCGTCAACAGATGAATGGATAAAGAAAATGTGGCACATATATACAATGGAATATTACTCAGCCATAAAAAGGAACGAAATGGAACTATATGTCATGAAGTGGATAGACCTAGAGTCTGTCACAGAGTGAAGTAAGCCAGAATGAGAAAAACAAATACTGTATGCTAACACATATATATGGAATCTGAAGAAATGGTACTGGTGAACCCAGTGACAGGCAAGAGTGGAGATACAGAAGTAGAGAATGGACTTGAGGACATGGGGCTGGGGTGAGGGGCAAAGGCGAAGTTGGGACAAGGTGAGAGAGTAGCATAGACATATTTACACTACCAGCTGTAAAACAGATAGCTAGTGGGAAGTTGCTATGTAACAAAAGGAGATTAACTTCATGGGAGATGCCTTGGAGGGCCAAAATGGGGAGGGTGCGGGGGAGTCGCAGGTGGGAGGGGATACGGGGATATGTGTGTAGATGCAGCTGATTCACTTTGGTGTACCTCAGAGACGGGTACAAGAGTGTAAAGCAAATATGTTCCAATAAAGAGTTTAAAAAATAAATAAAAAAAATAAAAACTATCCAAAGACGAATAAAAATAGACAATGATCCAAAATCTATGGGATACAGCAAAAGCAGATCTAAGAGGGAAGTTTATAGCAATACAATCCTACCTTAGGAACAAGAATTATCTCAAATAAACAATCTAAAGTTCGATCTAAAAGAACTAGAAAAACAAACAAAATCCAGAGTTAGTAGAAGAAATAAAAAATCAGAGCAGAAATAAATGAAATAGAGGCTAAAAAACACCAGTAGAAAAGATTTATGAAACTAAGAGATGGTTCTTTGAAAGATAAACAAAATTGATAAACTTTAGTCACAATCAGCATGAAAAAGAGAATGCCCAAATGAAATCAGAAATTAAAGAAGTTACAATCAACACCTCAGACATACAAAGGATCATAAGTGATTACTATGAACAATTATATGCGAATAATATGGACAACTGAGAGGAAATGGACAAATTCCTAGAAATGTAAAGTCTCCCATGACTAAATCAGGAAGAAATAGAAAATATGAACAGACCAAACACCAATAATGAAATTGAGTCAATATTTTAAAAAACCTCCGAACAAAGAAAAGTCCAGGGCCAGATGACTTCACAGGTAAATTCTGCTGAACATTTAAATAAAAGTTAACACCTTTTCTTCTCAAATTACTCCAAAAAATTGAAGAGGAAGAAACACTTCTAAACTTATTCTATAAGATGAGCATCATTCTAACTAAACCAGACACCACCAAAAAAAAGAAAATTATAGGCCAATATTACTGATGAAAATAGATGCAAAAATCCTCAACACAATATTAGCATGTGGAATTCGACCACACATTAAAAGGATTATACACCATGAAGTGGGATTTATCGAAGGGATGCAAGGAGAATTCAATACCCACAAATCATTGCAATACACCACATTAACAAACTGAAGGATAAAAATCACATGATCGTCTCAATAGATGCAGAATAGAACTTTTGACAAATTCAGTATCTATTTATGATTTAAAAAAAAAAAGCCTGCATAGTGGAATAGAGGGAACATACTTCAACATAATGAAGGCCATATACAACAAACCTACAGCCAACATAACACTCAATGGTGAAAAGCTGAAAGCATTCCCTCTAAGATCAGGAACAAGACAAGGATGCTCATTCTCACCACTGCTATTCAACATGGTATTGGAAGTCCTAGCCATAGCAACCAGATGAGAAAAAGAAATAAAGGGAATCCAAATTGGAAAGGAAGAAGTAAAACCATCACTGTTTGTGGAGGACATGACACTCTATATAGAAAATCCTAAAGACGCCACCAAAAACCTATGAGAACTAATAAAGGAATTCATTAAAGATGCAAGACACAAAATTAATATACATAAATATGTTTTGTTTCTGTACACTAACAATAAACTATCAGAAAGAAAAATTAAGGGAACAATTCCATTTACAATTGCATCAAAAAGAATAAAATGACGGCCTGCTGCGTGACTTCCCGGCCGGTTCCTGGGGCTGCACGTGTGGAGCAGCGTAAAGACGCTGCTGAGCTAGTTCTCAGAGGCACTGGGGAGGTCCCGTGTCCCTTACATCCGGCTAGGAGAGTGCGGTCGCCCCTCTTTGGGGTGAGCGCCGCACAGCTGCAGGCATGGAAGAAAAAGCCCTTTATAGAGAAGAAGAAAGCTGTGTCTTTTCACCTGGTCCACCGGAGCCAATGAGATCCTTTAGCAGCAGATGAGACTGCACCCCAGAGGGTTCTGTTGCCTACACAGAAAATAAAAGATGAAGAAAGGCGAGCAGAACAGAGGAAGTATGGAGTGTTCTTTGATGATGACTATGACTACCTGCAGCACCTGAAGGAACCATCTGGGCCCTCAGAGCTTATTCCCACAAGTACCTTCGGTGCACCTTACAGGGAAGATGAGAAAGGGGAATCTTTAGTAACTTCGACCATTGGAATTAAATTGCCTTCCTCAGTGTTTGCATCAGAGTTTGAAGAAGATGTTGGACTGTTAAATAAAGCAGCTCCAGTTTCAGGACCTCAGCTGGATTTTGATCCTGACATTGTCGCGGCTCTTGATGATGATTTTGATTTTGATAATCTGGATAATCTACTTGAAGATGATTTTATATTTCAGGCCAATAAGCCAACAGAAGACAGAGAGAATGGAGATACAGAGAGCTGAGGCTGAAGATGACAGTGAGAGGGAAGATGTGGATGATGAGAAGGAAGGAGGTAGTGATGACAACAAACGTGACCCTGCAGGCTCATCAGATGAGGATATGTCTGCCCCTGGAAAACCTCTTGGGGCTGTAGAAAATCACTTGTTCTGGGAAGAGGAAATGAAAAGTCGCTTTACTGAGTATTCTTTGACATCCTCAGTCATGAGGAGAAATGAACAGCTGACCCTACATGGTGAGAGATTTGAGAAGTTTTATGAACAATATGATGATGATGAAGTTGGAGCTCTGGATAATGCTGAATTGGAAGGTTCCATTCAAGTAGACAGCAATCGCTTAGAAGTTTTGAATGACTACTATAAAGAGAAAGCAGAGAATTGTGTAAAACTGAATACGCTTGAACCCTTCGAGGATCAGGACCTGCTACTGAATGAGCTCGATGGGTCTGAGGAGGGGGAGACTGTTACTGTAGTTCTTGAAGAAGCCAAAGAGAAGTGGGATTGTGAATCTATTTGTAGTACATACTAGAATTTATATAACCATCCACAACTTATCAAGCATCAACCCGAGCCCAAACAAATCCGACTATCTTCTAAAACAGGAATACCTCTCAATGTCTTACCTAAGAAAGGACTCACAGCGAAGCAAGTTGAACGGATGCAGATGATTAATGACAGTGATCTGCCTAAGGTGTCAACCCAACCATGGTCTAAAAATGAAAGCAAAGAAGAGAAAAGAGCAAGAAAGCAAGCTACAAAAGAAGAGTGCAAGGAACGGAGAGTGGGGAAGAAAGCTAACAAATCGGCTTTCAAACTGGAGAAAAGAAGGCAGGAAAAAGAGCTGCTGAACTTGAAGAGGAATGTTGAGTGTCTAAAGCTATGACAGTGGAACATTTAAGATCAGGTGCATTCCCCATTTGGGGCTCCTTGTTATGTACAATAATGAATGAGGATCTTCGAAGAGATAAAACTGTTTGATCTGTCATTTTTACTGGCAAGTATTCAAAAGAAAACAGTACCATATTTGTATTTATACCAGCAAGTTTTCTCTGCCAACTGTCTTGAAATATTGTAATATTTTAAAATTTAGTATTATAGGCTTAAATTTGCTTAAATAAATGACTTCATGAACATGAAATGTTTGGATAAATTAAAGGAAAGTGTTTTCATAACTTGAAAAAAAAAAAAGAATAAAATACCTAGGAAAGAAATCTAACCAAGAAGATAAAAGACCCATACTCAGAAAACTATGACATTAATGATAGAAATTGAGATGACACAAACAAATAGAAAGATATACTGTGCTCATAGATTGGAAAAATTGATATTATTAAAATAACCATACTACCCAAGGCAATCTACAGATTCAATGCAATCCCTTTCAAAATACCAATGGCATTTTTCACAGAACCCAAACAAATAATTCTACATATTGTATGTAAACACAAAAGATCCAGAATAGCCAAAGTAATTTTGGGAAAGAAGAACAATGCTGGAGGTTTCATGCTTGCTGATTTCAAACAATACTACAAAGCTATAGTAATTGAAACAGTATGGTACTGGCATAAAAACAGGCAGATCAATGGAACAGAATAGAGAGACCAGAAATAAACCCACACACTTATGGTCAATTAATCTACAACAAAGGAGGCAAAAATATACAATGGGAAAAGATACCCTCTTCAATAAATGGTGTTGAGAAAACTGGACAGCTACATGCAAAACAATCAAATTGGACTGCTTTTCTATACCACATACAAAAGTAAAGTCAAACTGGATTAAGAACTGAAGTCATAAAACTCCAAGAAGAAAACAAAGGCACTATGCTCTTTGACACTGATGTTAGCATTATTTTTTTGGATCTGTCTCCTCAGGCAAGGGAAATCAAAGCAAAAACAAACTAATGGAATTACATTAAACTAAAAAACTTTTGCATAGTGAAGAAAGCTATCAACAAAATGAAAAGGCAGTCTACTGAATAGAAGACATTTGCAAATGACAGATCCAAAAAGGAGTTAATATCCAAAATAAATACGACTAAACATCAAAAAACCAAACCACCCAATTAAAAAATAGACAGAGGTCCTGAATAGATATTTTTTCCAAAGAAGACATACAGATGGCCAACAGATATATGAAAAGATGCTCAACATCACCATTCATCAAGGAAATGCAAATGAGAACCAAAATGAGATGTCACCTCACACCTGTAAGAATGGCCACCATCAAAAAGGCAACAAAGAACAAGTGTTGGTGAAGATGTGAGGAAAAGGGAACACTGGTGCACTGTTTTAAATTGGTGCAGGCACTATGAAAAAGTTACAGAGGGCTCTCAAAATAGAACTGACATAGGACACAGCAATTTCACTTCTGGGTATTTATACCCCCTCCCCTCCCACCCCCCCAAAAAAACCAAAAACACTAATTTCAACACTAAATGCACCAGTGGTTAAGAATCCATCTGCCAACGCAGGGGACATGGGTTCAATCCCTGCTCCAGGAAGATCCCACACGTCACGGAGCAACTAAGCCTGTGCCCCGTAACTATTGAGCCTGTGCTCTAGGGCCCTCGAGCCACAGTTATTGAGCCTGTGTGCCTCAACTGCTGAAGCCCACGTGCCTAGAGCCCATGCTCCGCAACAAGGGAAGCCACCACAATGAGGAGCCTGCGCACCACAATGAAGAGTAGCCCCCATTTGAGGCAACTAGAGAAAGCCCATGCGCAGCAACAAAGACCCAACACAGGCAATAAATAAATAAATATATATATTTTAAAAGGAACATTTTCATTACATTTCAGTGGAGAATTGCATGCGGAAATATGGTCAAGATGGTTTTTTTCGCTTAACTTAGGTGGAACCCAAACATCAAAGTGATTTACATAACCAAATGATTTGGTTTGGAACAATCATTTGGTGCAAATGATTTCCAGTGCTTGATTTGGATATTTTGAGTATGTCAACTATCTCCTGCACGGTATAACGTTGACCATTCTCAATGTCTCGATTTGATCAGTGTCAACTTCAACTTGTCTACCCATGGAGCATCATCCAGCAAGAAATCTCCAGCACAAAACTGCACAAACCACTTTTGACACGTTCAATCAGTCACAGCACCTTCTCCATACATTGCACAAATCTTTTGCATTTCAGTTGTGTTTTTACCTTTCTTGAAATAATGAAGTATAATATAACAACAACAACATATATATATATGCACCCTAATGTTCATAGCAGTTTTACAACAGCCAAGATATGAAAGCAACTTAAGGGTCAACAAACAGATGAATGGATAAAGATATGGTATACATATACAATGGAATATTACTCAGCCATTAAAAAAAAGAATGAAATATCACCATTTGCAACAATACAGATGAATCTAGAGGGTAGAATAAGTATAGTTAAGTAAAATAATTCAGACAGAGAAAGACAAATATTGTATGATCTCAAATGTGGATTCTAAAAAACAAAACAAAACAAAACAAAATGAAAGCAGACTCACAGATACAGAAAACACACAGGTTGCTGTCAGAGGGGAAAAGGTGCAGGGGGCAAAATAGGTGAAGGGGAGTAAGAGGTACAAACCTCTAGTTATAAAATAAATAAGCCTGGGGGATACAATATACAGCACAAGGAATATGGTCAATAATATTGTAATAACTTTGTATGGGGACAGATAGTTACTAGACTTATCAAGGTGATTTCATAATGTACACAAATGTCAAATCACCATGGAATACACCTAAAACTAACATAATATTATACATCAACAATATTTCAGTTAAAAGAAATAAAGTAAAAAAAAAAACAAATCTGCAACCAGCTGAGTGATTGCCATTTTCTCTCTTCTAACTCTTTACAGTCATGGATATTTTTAAAAAATTGCTTAAGCAATAAGAAAGATTAAGTATTTACAAGGAATTATAAGTCTATAGTGAATATTCAAATACTAGGGAACATTTTTGGGTGGTTTTCAAATAAGCTAATATTAAACAAGGCAGAACAAGGTTTTCAAAAATAACTGAAGGACATATTTTCCCCGTAAAACTTATTTCTTGGAATACCACTCATTGGATTTGTATAAAGTATACAGTGTTTTTCTTGCAAGAATGACTCTTCTACATGCATTAAGATGGCTACTATTAAAAAAACAAAACAGAAAATAACAGGTGTTGGTGACAATGTGAAGAAATCAGAACCCTTGTGCACTGTTTGTAGGAATGTAAAACACTGTAGCTACTATGGAAAACAGCATGGGATAGCTACAAACAATTTAAAATAGAATTACCATATGATCCAGTAATTCCACTTCTGGGTACATACCCAAAAGAACTAAAAACAGAGTCCTGAAGAGTATTTGTACACCCACACTCAATAGCAGCATTATTCACAACAGCCAAAAGGGGAAAGCAACCCAAGTGTCTACAAACAGATAAAATGATAAACAAAAACTGGGTCTAAACATACCATCGAATATTATTCAGTCTTTAAAAAGAAGGAAATTCTGATATACAATAACAGGGATGAACCTTATTAAGGATATTATGCTAGTGAAATAAGCCAGTCACAAAAAGACAAATGCTTATAGGAGGTAGCTGGAGCAAATTCAAAGAGAGAAAATAGAATAGTGGCTGCCAAGGGCTGGGTGGAGGGGAGACTGGGAAGTTGTGAAATGGGTACAGAACTTTAGTTTTGCAAGATGAAGAGTGCTAGAGATTGGCTGCACTACAGGGTGAATGTGTACTACTGAACTGTACACTTAAAAATAGTCAATATGGTAAACTTTATGTTATGTGTATTTTACTACAATTTAAAAAAATAGCAAATCACATTAATAGTAGACCAGTTATGAACACACACTTATACCAAGGCTAGATCCACAAGCCAAATCATGACCATTTCTCCCCTGGTTTGGAAGTATGCACTGACCTTAAACTTCAACACTGTATGTCAATGTTTCATGCTCTCACCATGTCAGTGACAAACAAAAAATGTCCTTAGACATTGCCAAATATGGGGGAGTGAGGAAGCAAAATTACCTCCTGAGACCACTGCTTTAGAATCATACATTGTACATTAGTGTAAAAGTATATATTTTTACATATTGCTGTACATGAAAAAATTATGCATGCTGTACATTATGGGCAAAGTAAGGGATTTTTCAGAGAATAATTTTCATTAGATTTTCACCTTACCAAATTCTGAATCTAATCTCTGTGAAAAGTTTGTACTGTATTTATGCAAAATTCACTTTTTCAGAAACTGGGCAAAAAAGCCTGTAACTTGAAAGAAGACTGAAGTTACTGATTTTTAAAAAATGATAAATATGTGGAATGCAAACTTCACATTTAGAATATCAGGATCTTTGTAACTTTCATTTCCAATATCTATTATTAGACTCTAGAAATGTCAACTAGATCACTCTCTAGGACCCCCCCAAAAAGAACATTCACTTGGCTTTTTGTCACAGGGTAATCAAGAAAAACTACTAGATTGTTTAGGATGAAATGCACATACTGGTCTGGTCCTGTATAGCAGGCTTCCCAGCTCACACTGCACTGTAAATTGCTGTGTACCCCAGACTATGAGTTCTCTAGGAATGGTTATGCTTTCCTCGCTTACTGTTGCCTCCCTACGAATCAGCACCATGCTTGGCACACAGAACACTCAAATATTTGAATAAAATGAATGAGTCTTAGCATACATTTTCTTTAAGATTTATTTTAAAACAGGTAACAATGTAAAAAGAAATACATTCAATAGTACTAAAACCTATATGAAAGATACAATTTCATTAAGGTACAACCAAAATATTTGAAGTGGCATATATCTCTGTATTTCAAGCCAGTGCACTAGCTTTCTATGTATGCAAAAGCCTACTTTAATCTTTAAGACCAAAGGTTTCCCTCTTTGCTTTTATTTGCTTTAGGCCATATTTAAATTTTTTGCATTTCTAAGTGCATATATTTTAAATATATACTATCATGACCATGGATTTATTTACCTACTAATTAGAAAGATACTTTGGGGTGGTACGATAAGCACAGAGAATAGTGGAATGGGTATTATCTCCCTTAACCTGAATACAACTGCCTTTAGTTTATTTGCTTTTCTAGTAGCTTCTCTCCTTGGTTTCCACTGACCTTATGAGCAACTGACTGGTGAAGCCTAGACTCTTTTCACTTGAAAGAGTTCCAAGTTAGAGATTGTCCATATTAAACTTGTATCTTCAATTTATTATATTCTGGCCTTGGACAAGTTATTTCATTTCCCCAAGTTTTACTTTCCCCAGCTATAAATTGGAATAACATCACTAACCTTGCCAAAGATACTGCATATAATGTATGTTAGGTACTCAGTATACAACAAATATTCTATCATAAATATTTTAAAAACCTATCCATTCCTCATTTGTTCCCAGTAAATTTCTATCTTATTCATTTCCAGACAGTGTTCCAGCTTATCATAATCTTTAGAATCTTAATTCTACCACCTGTAAATTAGCTATTCCTCCTGGTTGTTATCTGGAAATCTGGTAAGCTTTTCAATGCCATTAATAATATCTGAATAGGACAGGAGCTTTACAGCATACCACTCAAGGTTGAAGAGTAGATTAATGATGTTATTCAAAGCTCTCTGGATATATCAACTAGCAAGAATTAGCTTCAAATTCACTTACTTACACTATCATCTAGTTGATAATTTCTTATTCCATCCACGAAGATTTCAAGGCTGTCTTAAATCAATTCCCTTGATTCACTATGGTAATAAAAACTACCAATGTATATCAAATATTCATTTAGGAAACTTATAAGAAAAATATGTCACGATAAGTTTGTAATTTGAAATGCAAAATAAAAATTTTAAGAATAGTTCTCCAGAAACCAAACTAAGAAATTTATAGTAGTAATAATCTTGAGATTATTTTTGGAGGAAGGGGAAGGTGGGGAGATCAGCTGAGTGAGAACTTGCCATTGGCAACAGAAACAAATATCAACCTGTCATTAGAAAAAATTGTTCACATAACCACCTAAGGTACAAATAAGAGGAAAGTTCAACCACCCATTTTTTTAATCTCTGCAGCTGAGACGAACAGTTTCCTAAGGATGGAGGAAGGATTATACTCACTAATAGACAAGTCAGTAGTTTTGTTTGTTTAATGACAGTATGGGGACAGAAGGGTTCCATTTCTAGCTATATATCAAATTTGATACCTAAATTCTTTCCTTTCAATAAAACACAGAAATGCTAGATAAGACATAAGAAATATTTTTTAAATGCAGAGCATAAGTTATAAGAAATGGCAGATCCTTACTGCCAAAAATTTTCAGTTTCAGAAGGAAACTAAAAAGCAGAGAGGTAAACGTGTGAGCTGATATTCTAGCTGTCCTGGAAAACTTACCAATCTCATTAATCTATGAATTTGAGCTATAACAGTGGGTAGTAATTAAATGCACCTCCCCTCATGTCCATAAAGTTGGGACACACGCAGGCTTACACTCTCAGTGAAAGGGGAGTCATCAGTAAAACATTCATAGGGAGATAATGCGGAAGATATCTGTCCTGGCCTGGGAGTCTTCCCTCAGTGAATTTATAGTACTCTTCAGGTCAGGAAACCCTGAAGCCAAGAAATTAAAGAGTGGTCCTCTGTCAGTGATAGTCCTGGGATTATGACATAAACAGACATAAAAATTTCCTGGAAGGAACTGTTCTTAACCCAGGCCACCCAAGATTCCCATGAGAAGGCCCTGCTGAAAATAAGCTCACCTTCTAAAATCACAAAATACATGGATAAACAGTGCCCCCAATACAAAAAACAACAGATACAAACAACAGAAACTTAAAAAAAAAAAAAAAAAAACAGAAAAAACCAGACATCATGAAACAAATAATAGGCAAATCTGAAGAATGATACATAGAAATGGAAAACAACTTTTGAAAGGAGAAACCCAATGAATAGTTTAAAAAGGAGATTACATAGAGACAAGAGAATTCATGAGCTAGAAGAAAGATATGAAGGCATCATAGAAAGATAAAGTACTGGAAACACAGAAGGCTTAACAGAATAAGAAGGTCAAATATACATTTCTAAAAAATAGTAACCATACTGTGTTTGTGAAATTTGTTCTCCATATCATAATACCTTCATTATTCAGTAACACTGAGAGATCTTACTACTGAAAATCCAAACTTATGTACCATGATATATAGATGGTTACAATTTCATAGTTCTTTTCTTCCTTCTATGTATTGATATTTTATCATTCATATATAATATCTGGGAAACAAGTTTTATGAAAAGCTACATGAAAACTAGCAGTATATTTATTTGTTCTAACTTATATTAAAGAAAAATCTGTCAGCGCTGCTCCTATACTCCAAATGCTTGCATTTTCAACTAAAGCAAAAGTCAGTGATTCTACTGAAAATGATACAGGCACGTACTTGAGAAGAAAAAATAAACATTTAGCTCAGAAGTAGAGCGTGACTGACAGTTATTTCTAAAGTGTGAGAAAACTGTTCCTTGAAACTATGAAAGCATCTTTAGGTAACTGAAGCAGGCATCAAAAATTTTTTAAAAAACAGTAATTTACCTAGTTCAATATTAATACCTATTCAAAGTATGTGGCTGGGTTAAAAATGAAGGCCAAAATACAATTCCTAAAGGTTGAGTTCAAAGACAATCACATGCTTAATATCACACCCAAGCTTTCCATCCTGGGAAAAGTCGGCTGAGATTTTTGGGGTCCATGGCCTGTTGTATGAGCAAATTCACCTGTCCACCAACACTGAGCACGGTTCCCTCCTCCACTCCTTTTAGTTTCTCTTGCAGTCTCATCAAGACACGTTCAGCTACTTTGTTGAAACTCTGGTCAATACCACTAATGATAAAAACACAAAGGTTAATGAGGTGAAACAATTTAAAGGGCCTTGGGAACATGAGTATCTGAACAACTGACAACAGATTCTTCACAAAATACTGCTCACCTGAGATTTCGTTTGCATTCCTGGTCATCTGCATTTGGAGTGGAGTGGAGCTCACTTTCATCTTCTGGCCTCTGCTGTAAATACAAAGCTTTCAAAGGATTCATGGTCCAGTCAAAGAGAGGATCATACAGGAGGACCTAGATAGAGAGAACATACGTATTAGAAGAACAATGTATGCTTTGATGATGTATTTAGAAACAGTAGAACCAGTATTATAAAAATAATAGAGGCCAGTCACATGGTAGTTGACTGGGATGGGTGCTTCCTGTTTCCTTGTGGAGGAAGCTACACTAACATGCTGCTCTGGACTTTTTCTGCCATCTGAATCCAGTCTTCCTCCATACTGGGGGCTGTGACATCCTTTGACCCACGTTTCCTCATCGGGTAAAACTAATCAAAAGGAGATAAGCCCTAGTCACTTTCTTTCCTTCTCCCTCTTCTCTTGATCAGCTCTTGGGTAAGAACATTTGCCAGAGCAGAGAACTGCAGGCCCCAATTCTCCCTCAGGTGAGCTGTACCAAGGGATCGACCAGGCTGTGCGAGCTGGCCGGCAGCAGCAAGCCTATTTGGACCTTACTCCTAAGCCATATTCTCCAACAGCTGTGTCAGTAATCGACCTGACGTTTTGATCTATCTTATTCTTATAAGGCTCTTTCTTTTCCACCCGATTAATTCCAAATTTGCGTGGAGAAAAAAAGGTGTAATTTATTGAAAAGACCTCAAAACCCAAGGTCTAGTTCTATGATTAGCATCTTGAAATCTACATATGGAGTAGAATTTGAATACCAAAATAACTGGCATGATGAGAGCAAGTGATTCTAGGTCTAAATTTTAGTCATTGAGGTCATGGGGATTTCTGACCTTGGCAATTCAGAACAGCTAACTGCCCCTGGTGTTTATAGGCACATATATATATATTATATATATATATAAAATATATATATTTGTTAAACAGGCCTCAGCAAATGCTTACCATACAGGTCTTAATAATAAGTTAAGATTCAATTCCAGGAATGACTGATTTTGAGGATATTCCAGCCTTACAAAGTTGGAATACTTTCTTGCTGCTTCCTTTTTTGTGTTTCTAGCTAGGTCTGTAGTCTGAGACTATAAAATGCCCTTAGCATTATATGTTTAATTCCAGGACAAATACTCGATCAGCAGTACCAAAATCTGGTGATTTGTTTATGCTGTTCTGAGCATCCTCCAGGGCTATTAAAAAATATGGAGGGACTGACTCAATATATGTGGTTTGTCCATAAATTTAAGGGTTCCTAAGTTACTTCAAATTGGGCACTGATATGGCTAGACTTTACGGATCCAACCCAGTTTCACCCACAAAAGGGAGGTACATTTTATTAACAACTAATGAAAAGAAATGGGGGTGCCTCTGTTATAAACATACTATAGTCTTCTTGGGTTGAAACAGAGAAACACAGATGAATTATTTCAAACCCAAGGGCTTGTGTTAGGAATCATATTTGCAAATTCTGGAATCAAAGAGGAACTGGAATAATTCAAAAAATATACTTGAGTTTTATTATCAGAACAGAAGTGGTTGAACAAAAACAAAAGGAATACAGATTAAGTTAAAGCAGGATTTCTCAATTTTGGCACTATGGATATTTTTTAGCTGGATATTTCTTTGGTGTGAGGGCTGTCTTGCGTATTGGATGTTTAGTGGCATCTCTTGCCTCTACCCACTAGATGTCAATAGTACCCTCACATCTCCCCCAGGCCCCAATTATGACAATCAAAAATGTCTCCAGACATTGCCAACTGTCCTCTAGGGAGCAAAACTGCACTTAGCTAAGAAGCACCGAGTTAAAAGGAGAGAGTACCTTAGTAGAATGGATAAAATCTTGGAGGATAGGATGGTCTATTATGAAAAAGAAAATGAGATCTTGAAGGCCAGTAGAGATGAATGTTCTGAGAGGGAAAGGGAAATGCACCCAAGTCACAGCTCTCTTAAAGAGGGTTAGGAAGTGAGGAGAAGTTTTAATTGCTATTAGATCAGAAACAGTGACTGCGACTTAATGAAGTCTAACAGAGCAGACGCACGGACTATAAGAGAGGAGACAGATTACATTCCAGAGGATTGCGATCCTTGAGAAGTACCCTGCTGAAGCTGAAGACATAAAGTCCATAGTGAGGTCAGCTGGGAAACTACTCTTGAAGACTGGGACAACCACACCAAATTATTTCAGGAAATTCAGACAGATATACAAAGGGAGGATTAGGCAGATGAGTGTAAAATACACAAAGCTTATAAAGCTTGTTAAGTGACACAGTTATTGCAGGTGGAGATGCAGTGGCCTGAAACTCCCCAACAGTTTTCATCTTACTCAGTACAATCTAAAATCCTCTCACTAATGTAGGAATCCCTAAACAATCTGCCCACTATTACCTCTCTAATATCTCCTACCACTCTTTAAAGAATGAGGCTCGTGAGCAATTTGGCATTCAACTAATAAAACTTCTGAAGCCTTGAAGGAACTACCCTCTTCTAGCAAGTGTTAACTCAGGATATAGGCACTGAAGGAAGCACCAAATCTACCCAGGCACAAAAATCCTTTCGAGTGAGACTGAGCAGAGTAAAATACTGGGGAATACATTAAACTTCTTTGGATTTTAAATTAATTTGAAAAATTTGGATTTTTTTGTCTTAAATGCAAAAAGGCAAGATAATCTGATTTTAGGCCTTGCTTTCTACATTACTGAGGCATCCATGTTATCATTTACTCTTGATGCAGCACCAATGGAAAACTGTAATAAATGACAACATAATATGCGGAAAAGAGAAAGCTTTTCCACCCTTGGAAATAGCACAGCCTTGAAGTTAATTTTATCAAAATACTATTGGGACCCAGTTTAACGCTCTTTGTACCAAAAATCCATACTGCCACCAGTGGTCCAAAGGAGATCTATAAAGAGGACTTTGGTTCATAAGAGCAGTAGACACAGGACTACCCTAATAGACTATTAATTTTACCTTCCTTGGGATATAGTTCCACCCTTGTTGATAATGGGCGTAATGGTTAATACCAGTGAATTAAGACAGTGATTCTCAACCTTGGCTGCACAGTAAGAGAGCTTTTAAAAAATACAAATGTTATCGCCTCATCCCTAGAAGTTTGGTTCAAATTTGGTTAATATCAACATTGTTTAAAAGCAATACAGGTGATATAGTAAAGTGCAGCCAGGTCCAGCAACAGTTAAAGGAACAAAAAGCTGAAAGAATGTAAGGGAGGCATGCTTCAACCCTACTTCCATGCTTCCCTGTGGAGGACACTTTCCAGATCTCTTGCCCCACATACCCATTACTAGGATAGAGAATGACCGCCTCGGGTACCCAATTCTTCACTGGGGTAGAATCAATGTCATAAGCACTGGAAACCTGCTGGACTTCCTTCCCTTTCTGCCCTGATCAACATGAGTCAGGGATCCTGACAGAGGGTCTATGTCCTGTAGGCCCAAACCCCACTCAGTGGGCTGTCCCCAGGTGAAGACGGCAGAGAGGCCCTGAGGTGGCACCTGCAGCAAGCCAGTGTGGCCCTCACTGCTCAGCCGTGTTCCTGCAGTAACAACGCTGACACTTTCATCTCCATCTGCCTCACTACATGGTTCTGAACCTTGGCATGGGAAAAGCAGACACAACTTACTGATTTCTCTTCAAACTCCAAAGGAAACCATTCTGAAAATAATACCACATGAGCTATCTAAGCTGCCCACGTGCTGATGTATGTGTAAAGCCTAGAGGTTACTTACCGTGGTAACACTCCTTACTCTCCTGCTGCTCAGCTTCACCCCACCACATTAAAACCAAGCACTGACCCTCAAGGCAGTCCTTCCTAACAAGACATACCATCTGTCAGGTAAAGAAATAGACATTTCCTTAAAATATACATTACCTCTACAATGGTTAACAGGGTTTCCTGAGAGTTTCTCATAACCTCCATGGTTTTCTCACAGCATCTGAAAACACATTATAAATAGGAATGTTATTATATACCAACATTTGCAACATATCTTTATCTCCTATATATTCATGTTTAGTATGCTGAGAAGGTTCTTGTTAATAATTCTCAAATTACTATCTCAAAGAGCATAGTACTTGGCAGAGCGGGTTTTCAGAAGATTTTTCTGAAATGAATACAAATATATATGTGTATGTAAGCTTAGCATTTATAAGAATAACACAATACTACTACGAAACATTTCTTTCAGTTGATTATTATGGTAATTACAGTTTACTCTGACTAGAATCTGCCCCATTAAAAACTGAGTATATAGAATAAAAAAAGACAGTTGATTATGTAGATCTATGCTGGGAAAACTACAGGGAACTGCAAAGTTCTTTTAGCAGGAATTGGTACCAGATCATAAGCTCCTTTAGGATAATTTATATATGCAAGAATGAGCACCCAATAGAAGTTCTGATCAGTAAACAAAGAGTTAGCTGGACAGAGGTGTGAAAGGTAAAGGCAGGCTGCTTCCAGAGGCAGCGAGGGAGGACAGTATGTGTGTTATATTGGGTGAGGTCCCAGGTGGTCTGAAGGAAGCGGAAATTATTACTGCTTTTACCCAAGGTCTCTTCTTTAGTACTGGTAAAGCACTGGAATGTACAATAATTCTAGTAAGGGTGAATTCTATAATCTATAGAAATCAGTAATCCAAATAACTTCGACACCAAAAATCACCTGCCCTACCTTACCTTATTTGGCTTACCTTCTGAACACACCTTCAACACCAGTAATGCCCATGCCGTCCACAATATCTCTGGTGAGTCTAAAAGGAACTGTTTCAGGGGTAGGAAGGATTTTACCCTGTTCAAAAGCAACTCCTGAAGTAAAAAATACAGTGAGGTTAGGAGGTCCCACAGCTAATTTACTTTCCTCTCAATTGGCATGTGACTTTGCAGAGGCACCAAATAATTTGTCACTAATATTCAATCAGTACTAAAACACGCAGTCATTTATCCTATTTCTGCTCTGCCTGCCTTCTTCATCTCCAGCATTCTTCAGGAGATCCACCTCAAATTTAAAAAAACAAGTTAAAAAATTATTTATTGACATAATTAGAGAAATCTATATTAAAGGGTGACATTTAACAATGAGGTAGTGAAGGGCAGAATTTAAAATTTTATACACCTTTGATCCATTTTCCCCCAATGGTAACATCTTGCAAAACTACAGCACAATATCACAACCAGGAGGTTGACATTGATGCAGTCAAGATATGGAATATTTCCATCACCACAAGGATCGCTCATGCTATATTAGCCACACCTACTTTATCCCCAGGGCCTACCCCTACCCCCTGTTCTTCCAGTAATCACTAATTTGTTTTCCATTTTTACAATTTTGTAATTCCAAGTATGTTATACAAATGGAGTCAAACAGTACATAACCTTTGGGGATTAGCTTTTTTCACTAAACATGACTCTCTAGAGAATCATCCAAATTGTGTATACTGAGTTGTATTCTATAGTATGGAAGTACCAGTTTGTTTAAACATTTGCCCATTTAAAGGACATCTGGATTGTTTCCAATTTGGGGCTATTATGAAGAAATCTGCTATAATTTGTGGTACAGGTGAACATCTTTTTGTGTACTGAATTTACTATCTGTATATCTTCTTTGGTGAAACGTCTATTCATGCCTTTTGCCCATTTAATAATTACTTTTGTTTTGTTTTGTTTATACTGTTGAATTTTGAGAGTTCTTATGGACTGTGTTTTTGGTGTCAAGTCTAAGAACTCTGCCTAGCCCTAGCTGCTAAAGATTTTCTCCTTTTTTCCCCTCTATTGTTCAGATTGAGTGATTTCCACTGCTCTGTCTTCACGTTCACTGATTCTTTCTTCTGCACCATCATTCTGCTTGTTGAGCCTAACCACTGAGTTGTAAAATTTTAATTATTGCATTTTACTGTTCTAAAATTTTCACCTGGGGACTTCCCTGGTGGCACAGTGGACAAGACTGCACATGCCCAATGCAGGGGACCCAGGTTCAATCCCTGATTGGGGAACTAGATTCCACATGCATGTCACAACTAAGAGTTCACATGCCATAACTAAGGAGGCTGCATGCTGCAACTAAGGAGCCCATCTGCCACAACTAAGACCCAGTGCAACCAAATAAATAAATTAAATTAATAAATATTTTAAAAAATAAAAAATAAAAAGTAAAAATTTTAACTGGTTCTCTTATATCTCCTGTTTCTATGTTGAGACTATTTCCATGCTGAGACTTACTACCTTTTTACTTGTTTCAAACGTGTTTGCAACTGCTCCTTGAAGCATTTTTTTAATTAATTAATTAATTTTTAGCATCTCCCAGTTTATTATTTTTATTTTTTTTTTATTTTTTTTAACCTTGAAGCATTTTTATGATGGCTGCTTTAAAATCTTTGTCAGATAATTCTAACATCTTTGTCATCTCAGTGCTGACATCTATTGTTTTTCATTCAAACTGCAATTTTCCTGACAAATGATTTTCAATTGAAATCTTGAATTTTTGGGTATTACATTATGAGACTCTGGACCTTGTCTACCACTTCTGTTTTTGCTGGCTTTGGGAGTAATCACCTTATTACTGCTAAGTGGTGGTAGAAGACCAGGTTTCCCACTTGGCCACCTCTGACATCCAAGAGGAGAGGGGGTTCCTTACTTCGGACTGGTGAGACTGGAAGTCCAGGCTCCCCACATGGTTTCCACTGACACCATGGGTGAGTTGAAGGAAAAATAAGGTTTGAAAAATATATACAAGGACATAAAGAGCATAAATGATACAGTGAGATGGTCTAATATTTGTTACTGGAGTCCCAGAAAGAGAGGGGAGAATCTGGATGGATCCTATGACACTGCTATGACTAACAGAATGCAGTAGAAGTGACACTGTGCCGGTTGCAAGCTAGCCCTCAAATTCTACTTCCTTCCTCCTGAAGCCCAAGTTCAGGTCATTGTGCTAGACAGAGAGGTCACAAGGAGGAGCAATGAAGCATCAAATCTGAGAAGCCACCTTGGACACTGGCCTTGCTGAATCCTGAGGTGAATGCAGCCCGAGATGCGGACTACAACTGCGTGAAAGATCATAAACGAGAATATTCCAGCTGAGTCCAGTCAACCCATAGACTATGAGAGATAGTAATTTTAAGCTACTAAACTTGGCGTGGTTTCTTATGCAGCAACAGATAATCAAAGAGATACACAGAAAAGGGTACAAATCATCAAAATCATTCAAGTGTACGGCTAAATAGAGATTTTACAAAGTGAACAAACCCATGTAACCATTACTCCAGAAGCCCCGCCTCATCTCCCTATCAATCACAAGACACCTCTTCAAAGGCTTACCACTATCCTGTCTTCCAACACTGTAGACTAATATTATTTGTTTTATATTTTATATAAATGGAATTACACAGTATATATTTTTTGTATCTAGATTCTTTCACTTAACATTATATTTGTGAGTCTTCCATGTTGTGTGTGGCTATAGTTATTCAATCTCATTGTTATATAGTATTTCATTTTATGAATACAACAAAATTCATTTATCCATTCTCCCATCCAAGTACTACCCAGGCCCGACCCTGTTTAGCTTTCAAGATCAGTCAAGATCAGGTGCATTCTGAGTGGTATGGCTGTAGACTGTTCATCCATTCTATTTGTGATGGGGGTTGGGGCTGTTTCTAGTTTGAGGCTATTATGAATAGTACTACTATGAACATTCTTATACACATGTGTACATTTCTATTGCAGTGGAATTTCTGGGTCACCATGCCTAGCTTCAGCAGATAATGCCAAACAGTATTCCAGGGTGATTATACCAACTTACCTTTCTCATTTACAGATGCGTTTAACACGGCCTGGACACAGGCTGCATTCTCCTTTCTCTACTCTGCAGCTTCCACTGCACTGTCCTTTCATTCTCGTGCAAAATTTCACTCCTCTACTGAGTTCACACATTCTGGCTCTAACAACTCCACTCATCCTCGTATTTATTATACCCCAACCTCTAAGAATTCCTATCAAATTCACTGAATGTTGGTGTGGACCCAGCTCATGATCTTTCTCTCTATCCTAACTCTGGAATTCATTCTGGGGAAAACCATATAATACCCCTGATTGTCTCTGTTCTAATGAAATTCAATTTACTATCTCTTAGCAAACCACTTAGCAAAACTTACACTATAGAACTTATAATTTCCTAAAACTGTAATTCCTAAGAAATCCTAAATCCTACAGTTTAATCAAAACCTCTTCTCCTTCTACCCCTTTATTCTTATTAATAGTCTTCAAACTCACTGAGATTTCTAGTCTATTAGTCTCTCTTCCTTCCCTACTCAGCTCAGGAGATAGCCTGCAAAGTTGATTACTCTCACTAGTACCTCAAATCTTCTTGGCCCCTTGCTCCTCCACACTTATCATTTCAAACTAGAACTTTAATTCCAGGGATGTTGAGGGCTGCTGGAAGAAATCATACAATGACACTACAAATTTAGGATTATCACCTAGGAAAGTGCCCCTTAAATGCTTTGGCATGTCTTTTTTATTTATTCCTTTCTAGTCAGTTGTTGGTCTCATTTCCATGGCACCCACTTTTAAAATTTTATTGTTCCTTTAAGGCCAATTACCAACCCTCCAATCCTTAGCAAATAAACATGTTTTCCAGTTCTCAGAGAAAACAGAATAGCAAACATAATTTCCCTCAAATTCTTTCCCCTCCGGCTGAAGATTTTCCTATTAGCACTCATCCTTTCTTCTTTTCTTGGAGGAAAAGCTCACACGCTTCCACTGCAAAGCCAGCTCTACGCCTTCGCATACCTCTCATGATTTCCCTTGCTATTTCAATTATCTTTGTCTCTCTCTTGTAAGTATCTCCCAAAGCAAATTAACAAGAACAAAAGATCCTCAAAACCAAAAGGGGGGGTGTGTGTGTGTGACAAATGTGTGTCTCCCATCTCTGCAGCAAATTTCTCTCCATCCTTCTCTTGCTTCTAAACTTCTTGAAGAACAATTCCACATTCTTATCCTACACATTCTTAACTTCCAGTCAATCCTTGCCTTTTCACAATCTCACTTCCTCCACTGTATCCAAAGTTTACTAAGATTGATTAATTATTAAACTCAAAGGCCTATATTCAGCATTCATCTTATTTGACCTTTCTGTATCAGATACTACTGAGTACAGAACTTCTTCTTTCATGAAAATTTGTCCTCCCTTGGCTTCCAAGATACTCCTACCTCTAGTTTCCATGACTTGTTGGTTATTCCTCATTTTTTTTTTCTGACTCAGGCTTTTTCCTTCTTTTTTCTTTTTTGGCCTGTGCAGCTTGTGGGATCTTAGTTCCCCAACCAGGGATTGAACATGGACCCTTGGCAGTGAAAGTGCCAAGTCCTAACCACTGGACCACCAGGGAATTCCCAAGAACTCAGCCTTTTAAACACTGGCATTCCTTACAATTCCATCCTTAGTTCTCTTCATCAAGGATGTATAAGACTAGAACCTCCTCTAGTCCTATGACTTCAACTAAAATCTACTTGCTGAAAGTTCTACATTTCTTACTATGCTCAATATCTTTGCCTTCCTATATATTAAACTGCCTACCTCCCCTGGAAATCCCATTAAAACCTCAAAACAAGGTACAAAAACTAAACTCATCAGTTTCTTATTCTCTACAAAACCTGTTGTTTTCCTTAGCTAGAAACTTCAGTTATCTTGGGAGTCCCCTCTTTGGCTGTTTCTACATCTAATATCACTGGTGCAAAATTACTACAAAAATGTCCCCCAAATCCAATCTCCTGGTCCACACAACTTTAGTCCAAATCATCTCTTTCATTATCTGTCTAAACTATTATAATATTCCCTAACTTGTCTTCCTACTGCTAATACTATTCCCCAAATTATCTTTCCAATAATCAAATACGATTATGTTCTGATTAAATATATCAACCTTTACTTCCCGTTGTTTAACAGAGTAAAGTTGAAACTTCTTGGCCTGGCTTTTTACAATCTAGTACCAATCTATATCTCAAGCTACTCAACTACATGCAAACTTCACTCCAGCCACATTTAATGTTTCGCCATTCCTACAACATGCTACATCTTCATTATTCTTTGCTCATGCCTGCTCTATCTTTTTTCTAGCTTATCCTTTCTTTCTTTGAGACCTTGCTTAAATGTCACTCATTATCCAAGGCAGAATTAGCTACCCCCTCCAGCATCACTGTGTTTATGCTTTTTTTATTGCTTTTTAAAATTTATTGTTTTGATGTATCTCTCTCTCTCTCATACTTGCAATATCCTGTCAGGCAAACAACATTTCTTGACAACCAAATATTTACTGAACAAAGAAACATACCTTTTTATTACTTACCTAAATCTATATGTACAAGTTCTGCTGACTGCTCATTTATCAAGATATTCTGTACATGCCTATCACCAAGTCCAAGTATATAACCAACTAGGAAGAAAAAAAACCTGAAGTCACTGATATCATCTATTTCTATGACACAATTAGCCATAATTTCAACTAATACCACTGACTATAATTTTTAAGTAGCGTAGGCTTTTTGCCTACTTAAAGGAAATTATGTACATAACTGGCCATTTGCAGTTTAAGTCAAATCTTGCCAGCTCTTTTCAAATCCCAGATGATTCGCTATAAAAGTCTTCCCTTTACTAATAAGCATATATATTAAAATATTAATACTTCAAAACTGAGTGTGGTTAAAATTGAGACCCATTATTTACCAAGGTCAAAGCAGTGCGTTATATGCACTCAAATATTTACTGTGTGTACTTTTAAATTAAGATGCCTATAGGTAAATTCTTCATTCTTCAGTGAAACTTTCTTCTGCTTGATGAATTATATTTAACATAAATTAATCATTAATTCATCTCATTAGGTATAGATCCAGGAAAAACTACATTTCTGTTTTTAAGACAGATGAAAACACGCTTTAAAATGCTTTTAACCTAATGAAAGACACCATGAGGTATTATAGAAAAAATAGTGGGCAGGGTGTCAGGATGCCTGGGGTGCATGGCTAGCTCTGTCATTAACTGGACCTACTTTCTTGTTTATAAGCTAAATTAGATGAATCAGATTAATGATTCTCAATGTAGAAAAAAAGAGGGATTCATTATTACCTAGAGGTTTTTCAAAACATACATGTCCTGCCTTCTTGGTGTATTGTATCTAAGTGATGAAAAGAGTGGTCTTTAATTAAAAAACAATAGATCACTGATATTCATGCTAGTTCTCATACGCTAAGATTTTGTTAACTATTCCAATCTCTTAGAAAATAAAAAGCATATATTGTACATATATTGTACACATAATATTTAAATATATATCATTATTTCTAATCCAAAACCAAAATTCTATTAAACAGAATCAATCACTGGGTGTTAATATCATGGTATTATAGAGGCTGTATGCAAAAGAACAATAATAATTAAAGGAAATAAATGGAACTATCACGAGTTTTATTATTTTCCAAAGAAAATCCCAGGAAATAATACACTGAGGGAAAATAAAATAAGCTATTAAACAAAGAACAAAAATAACTAGTCTTATTTCCCTATCTGGAAGAAAGAAATTCTCTCCTGCCAAAGCTAAGAAGAGCTACATTTAGAAGCTAAGAATCAGGATGAACAAGAAACACAAAGACCTAATGATGAAGATGGTTTGGTTAACAACCACCATCACCACCATCATCCCTTGCAACTTAGAATGCAGGAAGTGCTGAATCTACTAAAATGTATAAGAAGGTTACCAATAGAAGAAGTAGCCACACTCCGAGTATAAGCCAATCGTTTCTCAAACCAAACAGCTGGATCCAAGAACTTTTCCATGCAGAAGTAACGGAAAACTGGTTGAAAATTCTGGCAAATCTCCATGAAGGTTTCATATTTCTCTTCAAAAGACTTTCTTTGCACATCCTTTAATAGATAAAATATAAAATTACTTTCTGAATATTGTGTTCAACTAATTTAACTAATGTCTACTAAGAGTTTCAACAGGAAAATAGTATGATAGATATAAAGGCAATAAAAAGATGAACAAGATATGATCTCTACCCACAAGAAGCTAAAAGTCTGGTCAGGGAAGCAATTAATAACAGGTCATAATCCCTTTAGGCTTTTCATGTTAATTTTAAGGGAAGGAGGCACCCCAACAGTGACTGTTATTTGTTTTAATTCAATTCTAATTTGAATGATTCCGTAATCTATGTGGAAGTAAACACAAAATGCCAAAGGTAGCTCCAGATAGTCTTTGGTGTGTCACAGCACTAGGGACGTGATAGGAAAAAGGAAAAGAAAAAGAATGGAAGAATCAATCACAGATAGATAGCAAAGCAGCTGACATGTTTCAGATCTGTCCTTCAACATTTCCTTACTCTATGATAATTTCATGAAGCAAAGCACATCTACTTCAAGAGGCTCAAACCTCAACTATGGACTGATGACTTCCAAATCTGTATCTCTGGCTCAGATATTTCTAATAAGCTCCAGTCTGATGTGCCTCTCCAATTTCCCATTCAACATCTTCACTTGGAACATTTGCAAATCCAAACTATTTCACCTACTCATCATCTCAGCTACTTCCTCTATTCATCAACATGGTAAACAGCCTCTCCATCCACTCCATCGTGCCAACCAGGAAACTGGGTGCCACTGATATTCTTTTTCACCAACCCCACTTTTAAACAGCAACCAAATCATATCAGTTTTGCCTCTTTAATATTTCTTATATGAACTGCCTGTTCTCCATTCCTACTGTTATTACTCTTGGTTTAGACTCTGTCTCATGCCTCTATATCTCTCAAAAATACAACCCTCAAAAATATAAGTGTTATCAGAATTAGTTTTCTAAAATGCCAATCTGATATTACTATCCTTCTCAAGTGTTCTCTATTGCCTACAGGATAAAGTGCAAATTTCTTAACATTTCATGAAGCAACCCTCCATTTTTTGACCAACGACTACTGCTTCAATCTCATCTATTCCTCCTCAAAAATTAAGCCTATGCTATCTTTACCTGCCTGTTCATGCCTCCTGCCTTTTTGCTTGTATGTTCCTCTACTTGAAAAACCATTTATAAAACTCAGCTCAAACACCATCTCCTCTATGAATTTCTTCTTGGATCTGATTCTCACCACTACCCCCTGTCCCAGGTAGAACTAATCACTTCCTCCTCAATGCCTACACAATACCCTTCCATCACAATCCATATAGTACTTTACCATACACTTAAAAAAAAAATACAACAGAAAGCACAACAAAAGAAAAAGTAAATGGATTTCAGAGTTGGACAGGCAAGGTTTAAAATCCTTGCTCCACTATTTATTAGCTCATTGACGTGGGGTAAGCTAAATTCTCAGACTTCTTCTCATCTTAAAATGGGATAAGTATGATGGTGATTAGTCATATTTGTGAAGTCTCAGCATAGTACCTGGCAGAGAGGAGACATTCAATAAATGTCACTGATTGGGTGAATGAATGTCAGACCAGATGGCCAGTGTGATGTGGCAAAGGTCTTAGAATTTATCTATTTCATAAAGTTTTTCTTTTTGGTTTTAGTGTTTTGTTTGTTTTTTTCGTTAACAATTAGCTTACCCCAAACTGGAAGCAAATTTGTATACATGGAATAATGTTAATTTCTCATAGGACAAGGGTTGACACTTAACATAGTTTAAAAACCTTCCTTTTTCACTCACACACACATTCATTATGGCGAGATTACTTTCTTGTTAATGATAGTAAATTAACAATTGCCTGATGAAATTAAAGCTTTTTATATTCCATAATATTTGACAACTTGCAGCTTTAATAAACTATTAGATAATCCTGCAATAGCTTACATCTCTGAGTGTCACTCACCATCATTTTCTTGTGGCATTGACAGGAGCTGAAATCCTTTGGCCTGTACCTTTTATGAGCACCACTCTCATTGTTAACAAGAAATTCGCCAATAGGGACAGTTCCTGTGCACCATTCAAGAACACCACTTCGCTGAGAAAGGGGAACCACCTGAAGTTACAGATTAAATACTTTTGATTATGGAAAGGCATTAAAGAGCCAGTGATGATCACTCAACTATCAGAGTCAGTGTGAAGCATGTTTTCAAGTTATGTTACTATTTTGCTGTCCACAGAAAGAAAGCAACTGAAAATAAATCAGCTCAAAGAATAAGATTTTCTAGCCTGCTGCTTAGACTTCTGAGACCTGCTCTTCTCTCAATCTCCATGGTTCCCTGAGAGGTCAATCCCGTTAATTACACTCATCATCTGTGAATGAGGCATACTTAGTTTGTTCCATTTAGCAGAGAAATTAACTTTGCCTTCCTTATACTTTTAATATCAAAGAATTTCACTTTGGAAAATATCAAATGTAGTCTCAATTTTAATATAATAATTGAAAGTGTATGTGTTCTTGCTTTGTAGTCTTGTTAGCTTCATCAAGAGGAAATGTATTCCTAAAAATAAAAGCAATTTTACTGAGATTAAAAATTATGACATATTATAAATATACATAAAATGTAGAAAATAATATATACAAACACTCTTTTACCTACTAAACAGCTTTATCAAACCTAAGATTTTTCACATTTGCTGGGAAAGAGACAAAGCTCCCTTTGTACCCCTCACTGACCCCATGCCTCTCCCTACCAACAAGGTGACTGCTAACCTGCTTATCGTGTTCATGTAATTGTGGGTATATAGTATTGTTATTTCAAAGCTATACATACGTAAGTAATTGTAAGCTTTAAATAAAGAGTATTTATACTAGATGCACGTTTCTGCAATTTGCCTTTTTCTCACTCAACACTGTTTTACCTTAACTGTGTTAGTACATTTAATTCTAAATGTCATTCGTTTTAACAACTGTACTTTGTAAAAATATACAAGTTATCCAATTTATACAATCAGAATATTGATTAACACATACATTGTTTCCAGATTTCCCTGAAACACTGCTGCAGTGAATTAGTCTACTAATGAATATATCTCCATTTCCCTGGGGTACATTTGTACCTGGACACTGAAGAGCTAGGTCATTCGGGGTATGCACCTTCAGCTTAGTTAACCATATATTGCCAAAGAGCTATACACAGTAGTTGTACAAATTTATATACCCATTAGCAGAGCTTATTCTACAGCCTTCCAATGTATTGTCAGACTTCTACATTTTATCAGTCCAAGAGGTGTGTAATAGTATGTCACTGTGGTTTTCATCTGTATTTTCCAGATTCCCAGTAGAGTATAATTTGATAGGCTTATTGGCTATGCAGATGTTTTCTTCTCGTGAACTGCCTGTTTGTATTCTTTACCCTTTTTCTTACTGGCTTGTCTTTTAATTACTGGTTTGTAAGAGCTATTTACATGTTCCTTATATAAATCCCTTGTTACTAATATTATAACAATCCTTCTTGTGTTATTAACATTTTAAAATTTGTTTTCTCAGCCACCGGTCTTTATAGTATCTTTAATTCTATACATTTTTAATTTTAATGTACTCAAATATGTTTTACCATTTTATGTTCTGTGTCTTAACATGAAGAAGGTCTTTTGTTAATTTATTAACTATGTTTGTTGACAGTCTATTATGTGTTACACACGGTGCTAGGGCACTGAGAATAGAGTGGCAACAAGCAGATGAAGACCATGCCCTCATAAAGCTTCATCCTGGTGTGGGAACATATACACTTATAGACATTTAATGATGCCAGGTAACAAGTATTATAACAGAACAAAACATACATTTTAAGAAGTGAGTAACAGAACAGCAAGATCTTTTCTGATCCACCCCCTAGAGTAATGGAAATAAAAACAAAAATAAGTGGGGCCTAATCAAACTTTAAAGCTTCTGCACAGCAAAGGAAACTATAAGCAAGACAAAAAGACAATCCTTCGAATGGGTGAAAATATTTGCAAATGAATCAACAAAGGATTAATCTCCAAAATATATAAACAGTTCATGCAGCTCAATACCAAAAAAGCAAACAACCCAATCAAAAAATGGGCAGAAGACCTAAATAGGCATTTCTCCAAAGAAGACATATGGATGGCCAAGAGGCCCATGAAAAGCTGCTCAACATCATTAATTATTAGAGAAATGCCAATCAAAACTACAATGAGGTATCGCCTCACACTGATTAGAATGGGCATCATCAGAAAATCTACAAACAGTAAATGCTGAGAGGGTATGGAGAAAAGGGAACACTCTTGCACTGTTGGTGGGAATGTAAATTGATACAGCCACTATGGAGAAGAGTATGGAGGTTCCTTGGAAAACTAAAACTAGAGTTACCATATGACCCAACAATTCCACTACTGGGCATATACCCAGAGAACACCATAATTCAAAAAGACACATGCACTCCAATGTTCACTGCAGCACTATTTACAATAGCCAGGACATGGAAGCAACCTAAATGTCCATCACCAGATGAAATGGATAAAAAAGATGTGGTACATATATACAATGGAATATTACTCAGCTGTAAAAAGCAATGAAACTGGGACATTTGCAGACACATGGATGGACCTAGAGATGGTCATACAGAGTGAAGTGAGTCAGAAAGAGAAAAACAAACATCGTATATTAACACATGTGCGGAATATAGAAAAATGGTACAAATTAACCGGTTTGCAGGGCAGAAATAGAGACACAGATGTAGAGAACAAACATATGAACACCAAGTGGAGAAAGTGGGGAGGGGTTAGGAGGGGATGAATTGGGAGATTGGGATTGCCATATATACATTACTAATAAGAAAAAAAATACCAAATTGTACACTCTAAATATATGCAATTTATTGTCTCTTAACTGTATCTCAATAAAAGTTCTTAAAAAAAAAAAAGAAGTGAGTAACAGAGACGTGGTCAGAGAAGGCCTCTCTAAAGAGGTGACATTAGAGAAAAACCTGAAAGAATAATAACCTAAGGGAATAACTCATGCAAAGATCAGAAGGAAGTGAAAAGCCCTGAAGTGAAACAAAACTGGAATATAAGGGATATAAGACGCAGGCCCTAGTACCATCAGTTTCAGGCTACTTATCACTTTTCTTACAGAGCACAGCCAGGAGCTGATGAGGCAGGGCAGAGAGGGCTGGTTCCCCCTTTCCTCCCATCCTCTCCCAGAAGTTAACTGTCTCCAGTAGTGGAAGGACAGCGACTGTGAATTCCATGCTGTGTATCCTTCCTGAGCCTCTGCTCACTCTCAGGGGCAAGAAGCTCCCAAAATGGGGCCCTCTCTTCAGAGGCAGGGCCATGATCTGAGAAGCAGTGCTGGTTACAGGCATTTTAGTGAGCAGCCACTGAACAGGTTCTGGCTGCCTGTGAATGCGGTGAGGTCTCCCAGCTGGGCACAGTGGCAAATGGGCTAGAAGAACCCGGGCCCAGGAGACTCTGCTTGCTCCAGTAAGTCACAGCAACCCTGGGGTGATGGCCTTGTGTTGAGGGGCCACTGGGAGGTAGTGCGCAAGCCTCTTCCTATTCTCTCCCCAAGTGGTACTGGAGCCTCTTCCTATCCTCAGCCTGGGCCTTCCCCAGGGATGTTAAAGATAAGCATGATTCCTCTATCTTCAGCTCTTTTCATCCGCTAAAAATGCACTTCACATTTTGCATTATAATTGTGTGTCTGTTTCCCCTGGTAGACTGTGAGCTCCTTAAGGACTAGGACTATGTTTGATTACTTTTGTATTCCCAGCACCTAGTAGAGTATCTAACACAACACTAGGCATGTAAATAAACAATTACTGAACAAATGAATGAATGGCTCTCACAGCTTTTCCAACTGATTTTCCTTCCTGCTTAAGTACCTCTAAATGCCTTTCTCCCAGAAAACCCAGCCCTATCTTTGATTCTGAGCTAGCTGTGACCCCTAATCCTTGATCACATTAACATTCTTGCCTCCTAGAACATTCCATCAAAGATCCCTTTTCCAAAATTACTCTCTATTAATATCTAGTTATGGCAAAAAAAAATCAAACTCTTGTCTTTTGTTAAGAGACCGATCTAGAAAGGACTAGGTTGGCTTTTTTCTATCTTGTTTCAGAGTTCAACTGTGATGTTGGTTGATGTAAAAAAGTTGAACTCAAGTTTCAAAAGGCAAATGGCAGTGTTTTCTGAGGTACTAAGATTCCCTGGAATGGCCTATTTTATCTGAGTATCTGAGTATTTTGCCTGGGTGTCACAAAAAACAATTGATGACTATTTTCTCAGTTTCCTCAAGGTACACAGCTAATACCATCCTAGATACACAGAAATGAAGTTAATTCATTACATACAGTGAATGCCTTAGGGCATTACGACTTCTCTCCCAGAATCCTGACTGAGAAGGATGCTCTGAAATATGTATCACAAAGAAGAAAAATTATTTATTGGAATAAGGCATAATGAAGAATTAAATACAAAGCTTCTTTCAGCATTTAAATATTGTTTATAAGAGACTTTGATTTTAAAAAGTGAATCCTTTCATATCTAAGACTTTAGGCTAGTTGTTCAACATACTTTCTAAAAATGTTTTGGTAGAGAGAAACTAGTCTAGTCACACAAATTCTAGTTATCAGAGGGCTACGTCTCAGTGCCAGCATACACAAGAACTGTGTCTTCCTTCATCTCCACATGATTCTCTCTGATGAAAGATATGCGGTATGCCTCAATATACAAGTCTCTCTTTTTGAGGTTGCATATTGACATATGGGTACCAAGAGCTAATTTCAGGCAGTCAATCATCATTCTTGTTGACACAATGATCACAGGAAGCCTGAATGCCAGATTGGGAAGGACTCCATAGAAGACATGGACTAGGCAGACTGCTTCCCTATCTACACTATAGTACTTCCAGGAATCTTAGCTGAAATCAAGAACAACTAGCAACATAGTTATAACTTTCACATTCTTGGCATAATCTCAAAATAACAGATCTATTGGCCCAGTGTTATAATTCTAAACAATAAAGTCAAACCTAAACTCTCATATTTACAGGTTTTTTTTTTAAATATTCAGATGTATAACAATAAGTAACTCCATTATTTAATTGGTAAAACAGTTCTCTGTAAAAATCAGATATTTAAAAAGTCATAGGTAGAGATAGAATTTAGTCATTTCTGCCTTCAAAATATTTTAGATCAAGGCCTTCTCTCTCTCATGCTTTACAGCAAAGAACTTTGGAAGCTAAACTGTGTTATCTGCTCGGAAGCTGAGTTGCTTTCTGAGAAAACCAGGTGATCTTAAAGCTCAAACTTTTTGCAATGCATTGTATCCCAGTTCTTCAGTCATCATCTTTGTGATCTAAAAGTCTGAAATTTAGAGCATAAAAATTTCCTTTCATTCATGTTATTGAATATCTGCCCTCTAAAAACTTCTCAGCAATCACTGAAGTATCTGTCATATAGAAGACAGTTCACAGTTCATCAACTTTGTCCTACAATTAAGCAAATCAACAGAGAGCAAAGTAACTAGACTGGTGGGTCTAAAAGCGTGGTTTCTGAATCACAGCTTCATCAGCCATCACTTGGTACCTGGCCAGAAATGCATATTTTCAGGCCCCATCCTAGAATTAGAAATTCTAGGGGCTCAGCAACTGTGTTTTAACAGACCTTCCCAGTGATTACAATGCCTGCTAAATTTGAGTAGCACTGATCAAGAAGTCCTTCTGCAGAATAAATGTCACAGATCTTTAATTTTAGCTTTTGCTCTTAGCATTCCATGAGAACTTGTTTTTTTGTTAACTGCTAATAGAAAGCATTAATTATATTAGTTAATATCCTACAAAGTTTCCTGTGACAAATTTCTCACAAACTTGAAGGTAAGAAAATAAGTATGTTTTTCTTAATGCTTTTCTACCCCTCAACCTCATCCAACTAACAAGTGAGGTTTTTTATTTCTATCTCTATAGGCAGTTAAGAAGCTCTAAAAAAGTTCTGTTTTCAATTACAATAGCCTGACTCAATCAGAATTTTGGAGGGTAGATCTAATTTCTTTTTCCCTGCTCACCTAACTATTTGGTGTTTTTAGTTTAACAATTATTTTATAATTTAAAAAAAAAGCTCATTGAGGGCAATTCAAAAGATACTAAAAAGCAGGTATTACCCATAATCCCATCATGCCCGGAGTTAATAGCATTTTTAGGCTTATTCAGGAACTTTCTAAAAGCTGTATACTGATTTTTATAAATGTATATATAAACATGTTTCACCTATCGCTTTTATAAAAGACATTTTAGTTATATTTTTCAAGATAAACTTTTTTTTTTTGGCTGCATTTGGTCTTCATTGCTGAGCGCGGGCTTTCTCTAGTAGCAGTGAGCAGTGGTAATTCTTCATTGCAGTGCATCGGCTTCGCATTGTGGTGGCTTCTTCTGTTGCGGAGCACGGGCTCTTGAGCGTAGGCTCAAGAAGTTGTGGCTCCACAGCATGTGGGACATTCCCAGACCAGGTATCGAACCCGTGTCCTCTGCATTGGCAGGCAGACTCTTAACCACTGCGCCACAGGGAAGTCCTCAAGATAAACTTTTAAATCGTGTTGCCATGTTATAAAAATTTTTACTAGAATTTCATTGTCTATACATTAATTTCAAATGAGCTGACATTTTTCAGTGTCTTCCTGTTTAAGACATGGTACTTCTCCCTTATCCTAGTTTTCCTTTATTCTTTCTTGTTATATTTTTGTAATTTTTTTTCATACAGTCTTGCATATTTCCTATTAACATTAACCCTAGGCAGTTTATTCACATTATATAAATCATACTATTGTGAAAGGGACTTCTTTCAATTATATTTTTAAACTAGTCTTAGTTGATGGTTGGGATACCTCGAGGTTAAGCAGGGTTAACTTGCTAGAGATAATAAACACTTGTTGGTATGTACCATTTGGCAGGTTTAAGAAACAGATATGGGACTATCCTAAGTGTCTCTGAAAGACTGCTTCTCTGCTATACAGTAATTAGCTTAATTTGTTTATATTTTCATAGAAATAGAAACAACAAATAAATAAATAAGCCTTGTTATAGCAGTGACAGAATAAACGGCAAAGAGGAGATACAGGAATGAAACCAGAAAGAAACACCTATAGAAAACAGGCCCTTCAAAATGAAGGTTTACTGCTATTTTTAAAAATGTAAACATGCTAGATGAGCACTCATTTAAGGGCCAAAGATGATTAATTAATAGAATAACATAACTTGAGAATTATCTTCTCAAGCAAAAAGCTAGAGGAAATGCAAATTGATACATCCCTCTATTAAAGGTAATCTGACAGTATCTACCAAATTATAGGTGCATTTACCCATCAACCCAACTCTAGGAAGTCTATCCCACAGATTCACCTGTACATACATGAAATACTATATGTTCAATGTTATTTATTGCAGCACAGCATTGTTTGCTACAGCAAAAGACTACAAGCAACCCAAATGCCCATTTTATATGATAAGAACCTGTATGACAACTACGTACTAATACATAAAACAGTTGTTAAAAAATTTCTATAAAATACTGCTGAATTAAATATATATGCTGCTATTCACCTAGGAAAGGGGGGAAACAAGAAAATATATTCATATATTCTCTTTGTATAACACTGGAAACAAATGAAAATGGTACTTATAAGGGCGGGGGGGCATGAGGTTGATAGGGAAAAGGGTGAGAGAAGGCTTCCCTTTTTATACCTTTATTAGATTTTTGAACCATGCAAATGTATTACCTAGTCAAAAACTAATATATTTAAAATTTTTTAAATCTACATTATATACTATATTCTTCACTGAATCAGTATTTTCTTTTTAACATCACTTTTCTTCTTAAGAGCAATTTTATACCAGAAATTGGCCAAATGGTCAAATGTAAGGGGACAATACTTTAGCTGATTACAAGAAACAAGATTTCTTGAAGCAAAAAATTGCTGAAATTAACATTAATGTGTACTTTTACAAAAGAAAAATACTGTCTACATCAGAAGTTGGCAATATATGGCCTCTGGACCAAACCCAGTCCCAGACTGTTTTTATACAGCCTGTGAACTAAGAATGGTCTTTCAGGTTTAAAGGGTTGTGAAGAAAAAAAAAAAAATGCAACAGAGACCTTACGTGGCCCACAAAGTCTAAAATGTTGGTCCCTCATAGAAAACGTTTGCTAACCCCTGCCTGAATAATGGCGTCTTTTCTATGTTCTTGATGAGGCAGCGGAAGTATAAACTAGCTACCTTATATGTGCAGATAGTCAATTTCCTCTTCCTAGTTTCAGTATTTCTCTGCAGCAATGTATTACACATCTGGAAAACCTGCTGCATGACAGCATCTTGTCTCAGGTCATCACGGCCCTTCAGAATAATCAAAACACGAATAACTAAGCACAGTTCATTTTCTTTATTATAAAATCATACAAGGAGTCATCTGAGGACAGCCCAAGGGCACTCAGAAGTCAATCTGAGGATCTGTGCCCTTCTTAACAGTCTCTTAAATAATTAAGACCTAATACTATTCTTTCTTTAGAATAAGGTATATCACTGGCTAGGCAGACCAATTTAGAAACAAGAAGTTTCCCCCCACTAGCTGCTTTTGTAATTAAAATAATTGGAACCCCTCCACTTGAAAGCACACTGCAAAATACTGGGGTAGAGGAGCACTGTTGTTTCTCTACTGCTTCAAGGCCCAAAGAGCTTATGAGCGGAGTAAGGGAGGAATGCTGTCCCTTTCTGATACATTTAACAGCACTTAGCACAGTGCCAGACTCAGGATATTGAAGCAAGGGCCTTCAAATTGAACTACTCAAGAAAATAAACAACATTCATCAGAAATTTTTCTTCCATAACAAGCAGGTTGAATGTTAACCTCATCATGTCTGTACATGTTAAAAGGATTCTTTTACTTCAACGAACATTTATAAGGCTGGTCTTTCACAGACACCAAAAAATGAGGAAAAGCATTCTGCTTCTAGAAAACAATACATTTCTACTTTATGTTTTCCTCACCTGTAATTATTCAGAATAAAGACCCCAAGAAGGAAGAAAATATCAACTAAAGTTTATCTTTGACTTTTTCCATTAACCACAAAAGGAAAGTCTCACCTTGACAAGCTGTCTCCTTTCCTTGCCATCAGAGCCCAAACAATCTATTATTTTTGGTAAATTTAAACCTCCTGCTAAACGAAATTCTGCTTTAAATGACTGTATAGTCACCAGATTTCCATATTCCCCTGTGGGGTCCACCTAATAAAAATGTAAAAATATGACAAAAGCTCAGATACACAATTTGCATTTAGAGAAAAAGGAACTGTAAATGACAATTTCAATATTAGACAGAGGAATGAATGACAATGTGCTGTTGGTTAAAAACTGAAGTGGTAACTTTATAAATGAAAGAAAGAAGATTTGACATTGGAAAGGCTTTAAAAAGTGACATAGATAACACAATTTACCTCCCTAAATATCTCTTAATAAAAGTAGGGCATACAAAGTTAGAACAGCGTTGATGAAAAACTATTGAAAAACCCTGATTCAGGTCTTGCCACTGACCTGTATATGTTAAGTCATCTGTATAAATTGTCATCTCCTCACAAAAACTATTATAATAAGGTAAATTTTAGAAAAGTATGGAGAGGAGTTTTCTAGGTTGTAATTGCTAAATCTGGCATTTTCAGCTAAATAATTTTGCTGATAGGTTAATTCACATGATGAAGCTACATTTCAAATCAAATAACTACAGATATTAAACACAAAACTACAAACTCAAAGGACAGATTTTACAATATGGTTAAAATGATCATTTTCTAAACTGTAACCTTTATTATTAAGTATCTGTTATCATACTTCTAACAATAAAAGACCATCGGGACATAGCTGAAAGTGTCATGTATATTATAGTCAATTTAATATTGTAATACATATTGTATTATTTAATACTGTAATACATCACAGTCAATACATTCTAATGCATATAGAATTTGTAAAACCAATATAAAACAATTAGGGGCTTTCTTGTTCAGTTAAAAATTAATCTTGGCACAAACACATGAAATCTTTCCTTCTTCTGGCCAATAAAAATAACAGTCATTAGACTTCTTAATAAGAAAGATGATAGCTGTAAAACTGAAGGCAAAAGAAAGGCCTTTAAGTATGTTAACTCTTGGGCAAAGGGAATCCAATAAAGAAAAAAACCATAGGTTGGGGGCTTCCCTGGTGGTCCAGTGGCTAAAAATCTGCCTTCCAATGCAGGGGATATGGGTTCCATCCCTGGTGGGGGAACTAAGATCCCACATGCTGCGGGGGAACTAAGTCCACGCGCCACAACTAGAGAGAAGCCCATGTGCCACAACAAAAGATCCCACAGGCCGCAATTAAGAACTGGTGCAGCCAAATAAGTAAATGTTAAAAAAAAAAACTATAGGTTGAAACAAATGAAATTGCCAATTTTGACCTATTAAAAAAAGGCTATTTCAAATGGTTTAACCTACTAAAGAGTAATTTAGTTTACTTAAAAAATCAAAACAATTAATGGTAAATTACCTTAATTTCCATAGTAGGGACAACAACATCTTCTAAATTTTTAAGTTTGATAATGGGCTGGTCTGCTGGAATACTTATGCCTTCTGTATTTAAAATAAAGAGGTTTCAGTGACAACTGCAAATTGAGGAACAGTAGTGAAGGTAAAGCAGGAGAATTCAGCAGATATCATAAACCCAAACTGTGGCTACTCTGTGGTTCAGGCCCTGATTTAGGAATGAAGACCAAGGAATCGGGATGCAGTGCCACTCATGGTCAGGACATGACAATCGTTAACATGGCTTACAAATAAATTTGCAGGTTACCTGGCACTGGTAATTAGACCAGATTCACCTGAGGGGCCAAGCTAAGCAACTTAAGATAATTATATAACAGTGTAAACAGCACATAATGTACTCGTCATATTACTTATTAAATGTGACTAAAGGACATGACAATATTCTTTGTTTGCTTAGAGGAACACTATGAGAAGCCTCATTCTTATTTTAAAATAATAAAAATTTAAATGTGAAGACATGATTCTGAACAGAAAAAAGAATATAATTATTAAAGTTTGGGGAGAGAGATACACATAACAAAATATTATAGCAGCTTATAATTATTTAAAGACACAGCAAGAAGAATGATGGAGAAAATAAGGTCTTTCCATTTTTAAGTCCTAGAGTGCAGTCATCTATTATTAGTTCCACAAAAAGATATTATGTAAAAAAGTGACTAGAGGGGTGTTATTAGACAAAAGGGGTGTTATTAGACAAAAAGTGACTGGAGGGAAGTTATTACACAAAAATTGTCATGAATCCTGTGTGAGTTGTAATCATCAGGACTTTCACATCTATAATTAAAGTAATGTATGTGAGTTGAACATTTATATTATTAAGCTCTATAATTAACATAGCCCTACAGAGAATAATACAGCAAGAAAGCAACACTCATTCTTTCAAACTGCATACTTCTCTGAGTCTTCCACTGAGTGGCATCTAAATTTGCTAGAATAATGTAAGCATCACAAAGTGCCTCAACACTTCTGACCATCTGAGGTCTCCCACTTCTGATAGTACGTATTATTTTGTTTGCAGCCTCGGTTCGATCCTATTAATAAGAAAAAATGTTACATAATTAAATAGCCAACACTTAAACTTTTCAGATTTATAATAACAAAAGGAGAAACAGAATTTATGCGCATATCTAGACAACTGAAGGACTATAATCCCTCAGAGACAAACAAAACAGTTATCATACTATGAATGAAATACACCAAAGGTACAATTGTCTCAAAAGTAAATGACTTGGGTGTCTTGTAAAATTTATTTTTTCTTTGCTCATTGCTCTGATATCTCTTATGCTCTGAGAAATATTCAGGAATTTTGAACTAATTTTAGGTAGCATCACAACAACAAAGGATTTACAAACTGAATATTGTCAACAACACACACTTAGAATTCCTGAGACTTAAGAAAGGAATATATTGGGAAAAAATGAGTATCACAATTCAAAAAGGTATGCGTGTTCAATCCAAATACCTCATCAATCTGTGAGCTTTGTTTAGGTGCATTTTTAGTTATCCTACTCCTTCTTGCTGCCTCTGGTTTGGTCAAAAATTCATCTCTGTTGGCATTTGCTAAGGCCAGGATAATAAACAAAGTGTGATGAGGGTGATCCATTGCAACTCTCGAGATGAGCTGTCATAGAATTAAGAACTGTTAGTTTCATGGAAACAGAAACTAGAAAATCCATAACCTTTTACATTTTGCTTAACATTAAGATATGTATTATGGTGTTGGGTGGACTGTGTGTGAGGGGGGTAGTGTGTGTATGTATGACAGAGAGAGACAGAGGTACATGAGGAATAAGAGAGAGAGAAACTGAATAACTTACGCTATGAGAGGAGACAAAAGGAAAGCTTTATTCTTGCCCTTATATAGCATAATAAATACGACTGACTAAACTTTTTTTGTATTGCCACATCCTGGAATGGAACAGTAGTATATAATAACATAAAAGAAAAGCAATTGTGGTTTGATTTTCAAGTTTGCTTACATTATTGAGGACTTCATGAAATCCTAGGCCTCCCATCATCTTGGTCCCCATTCTAGCAGCCAACTGGTACATAAGAGGCAAAAATTTATATGATGGTATCTTCATTCCATCTCTCTATCATTAAAAAAATACAAAATTAAAAAACAATGCATTTCAAATAGTGTCACATCTAAGCACATAAATTATGCTAAGAAAATGCTCTTCTACTAGTGCAATCATCTAGCAGATGTTAATAAAACTTCACTAACCACATATTTTCCCTTATCATTTATCTTAAGTCTAGATTGATTCACTGGTAAGTCATAATATTTGAACCTAAATCAAACTGCATTCAGAAGTGGAATACTTGGCACTGCTTATATTCCAGTGAATCCAAGGTGGACAAATGTGAATCTGAGGACTACTGTAATCTTGACTCCTGAGAAGTCAGTGTGAATAAAATGGAATAACTATTTTTCCCTACATGCTAAAAGTAACTGGATTTAATGTATACCAGTAGCAGAGACTGGCTGTATCATTCTCTTCAGCCAGAAGAACCATTTTACTTTTAAGCTTCAAACTGATGGCGAATATATACCTTGTCAACAAAACTTTAATATTAGGTGTCATAAATAAAACCTAAGATTTTTAAATAAAAATTTATAAAATACTGCTGCCTTAATGTTTTCTTAAAATCATTTTTTCCATTTACAAAAATAATTTACTGTAAAAAACCCTGAAAAGAATAAAGCAGGGGGAAAAAAGCCGCCTGTGATCATATCTTTAACTGCTTTTCAAATCTCCCAATCTAACATTCTGGGCATTTTTCTATGGTAATTGCAAAGATATAGGAAAAGACTGACCTAAATTCTCTCATATCCACATAAACCTACATCATGAGAGCTAATTAAGTACCTATGTGTAGAGCCCTGAACCAAGTGCCAAGGATACAAAGTATACAAAATCCATGACATTGAGGGGTTTATATCTAACTTTTAAAGCACAGGCTAGAATATTGGGTTGGAAAAGGAAACTTGCCTTCATCATGCCATTGACTTCAGAAACTCCAGAATTTTCAAGCCAGAGGGAACAAAGACGGAATATCCACATATCATGCGCTTCTCCACTTAATAAGCAATTGATGTAATTTTCAACTGCCTTACATAAAAAACGTTTACGATCTTCTTTCAACGCACGGAGTGCACATTCATCCAACTCCAGCTCTCGCTGAACCTTTATTGTGTATCTTACATTTGGATAATTAAAGTAAAACAAAAAAGCCATCAGATTTTATAGAACTACAAAATCATACAAGATATACAACATAAATGAAAAATCAGGTGTCCATCTTAGGAGAAAAAGCAAAATTCAAAGAATTATAAAGGGAACAAACTTAGTTTTATCTTAAATTCAATTCAAAGGCTATCTTAGGCAACCAAAGACAAAGTGGACAGGTATTCCGTTAACTTTATTCTCTACTTATACTAAAATATACAGACCAAAAACAGGTTTGAATAAAGGATTTAATTACATCAAAATAGGTAACTCCTCTCTATTTAATTTCAACACCTATCTCTTTTCCAACTATGACACCAACAAACAAACTAAAAAAGCAAAACAAAAAGCTAACATCAATATACTCAACAATTAGCTTACAACCAGAGCATGAATTCCCATCTGGTTCTCTATACCTGTATATATACTGTATATCTTGTCACTTGTAGACCACTAGTTACCTGTTGGTCTGAATTTTATGTTCCCTAAGAAGGCCAATCTCCTCTTTGGCTCTTTTCAGGAGAGCTTGCTTGTTTTCAAATTCTGATGATTTCATGTAGTTTTCAATTCTTTGGTACTGAGTATCTGAGAACCGAGCCAATGAGAGAAATGCCTTCATTTTTCCATTTCTGAGCCCATCATTGCTTTCTCCATCATAATTTCCAGCAACTTCCACTGCCTTCAAGAAAAAACAATCCATTTATATTTACAGATACTGAATGCATCTAAAGAATTACTCAGATCAAAGAAATATCCACACTAAAGTCTAATTTATATATATGTATATAAGCTAAATTACATGAAGTACAGTATTTTCTTTACTTTTCAGGACAACTTTGACAGAGCAGAAATAACCAAAATAGCTAATATTTGGAAAGAACAATGCAAAACCAAGAAGTTCTATAAAATTTTTAAAAAACCATATTATAGGGCGGGGCTAATGGCAGACTTCAGGAGGGCTCGCGCCAATGAGCGCTTCCCAGAGCCCTTGCTGCCAGTGTCCCTGTCCCAGCCCTGGGCTGTAGCAGCCCCTCACCTCTGCAGGCGACCCTCCAACACCAGCAGGATCTTAGTTACCCCACTGGGGATCAAACATGTGCCCCCTGCATTGGAAGCACAAAGCCTTAACCACTGGACCGTAAGTGAATTCCAAATGCAGGGGCTCTTAATTGGGGTGCAGGCTGGGTTCCTTTGAGTAAAGGCCTTGCCATGGAGCCACAGATACACACTGTGAATCTTCCTCCACGCCTTCCCCAGGAGGGCCTGTAACCATCTGTCAAGATGACTGTGCAGTGGAGAAAGGGAAACACCCAGACCTTCCAAGGGTTGTAGGAGACTAGCTCTGAACTTATGGAGTCCTCTGCAGCCCCAAGTGCCACTATGGTCCACTATTTAGAGTATATGATTATGGAGGTCAGGTTATGGTCTGAGTCCAAGAATCAAAGACCCTTCCCACGGGGTTTTTATCCCTTCCCGGAATAGACACTGGAAATGGATTTAGTTGAAAACTAGCAGAATCTGCACATCGGTTCCATGAAGATTAATGTTGATTATTATGGTAGCAAAGGCCAAGAGGAATTCCCCAGAACTTCCCTTCCCTTCCTCACTGCCAAGTTAGTAAACTAAAAGCAGTGCTGGGACTTCCCTGGTGGCACAGTGGTTGAGAATCTGCCTGCCGATGCAGGGGACACGGGTTCGATCCCCGGTCAGGGAAGATCCCACATGCCATGGAGCAATTAAGCCCTTGTGCCACAACTACTGAACCCATGTGCTGCAACTACTGAAGCCCATGCACTGCAACAAGAGAAGCCACTGCAGTGAGAAGCCCATGCACCACAACAAAGAGTAGCTCCCACTCTCCACAACCAGAGAAAGCCTGCACACAGTGACAAAGACCCAATGCAGCCAAAAATAAAATAAATAATAAATAAATAAATATTAAAAAAAATAAAGTTTGTATCTTTAAAAAAAGGCCAGGTGTCAAACAAATAAGTAAAAATCATATGCTTTTCATGTTCATTTATTTAGTGAAGTAGCTATTTTTTAAAATTAAACTAAATGAATAAGAGGGAGGAAACAGGAAAGTCAAAAGCAGTAGAAGCACTGGAGTCCCAGTTCTACTTGTAGGGCTGGGCTACAAATGAATAATAAAGGTTGACTTGCATATTCCTTAATCAGCTATTTTTACAGATAAATAAATGGAGAAATGATCAGAAACAACTTGTTGGAAGAGTAGCTGGTGGTGGGGGTAGAAAGAAGACACATTTGGGCTTACTTTCCAAATATGCTCCTTCTTTTGTAACACTGTTTCATTCTGCCCTGAAGAGTAAATAGAGCTACAATAGTAATAATATATAGAAAAGTGAAATTGCACTTTTATTTGCATTTGAAATACATCTGACCACAATAAAACAATCAAATGTAGACTTACCTTTTCTAGATAGGTCTGCATGATGACTGTAGGATTTTCTAAGCAAGTTTCTGCTAACCAGGTGCCACAAACCCTTAGACATTCTGTGTGTATAAGTTTTAGGTTGGGATCATTCTGTACACGAAAGCAAAATCTTAAAATGTAATCCATTATCACGACTATATAAAAATATCTTCCATGTAGGGAGAAAAAAGTAGGTTAAAAATGCCTTTCCTCATTTGCTTTCACCTTACAACTATTTTAATAATTGCAAATATGTAGGTTTATAAAATAATATCCTCTACTGTTGATTACTATTACTATTATTGGAGCAACTCACATTTATTGAGTACTTTTATATGCAAGGCATTTCTACTGGCTTTATGTATAATAACTCATTTAATCCTCACAAGAGCCCTATGAAATAAGTATTATTATCATCCTTAATTAGAAAACTACAACTGAAGTACAAAGACGAGAGGTAACTCCAGGGCCCACACTGTTAAGCAATATTTAACATCATATCATATGAGCTCACAGGACTTTGGTATAATGATGAATTCTCTAATAATGAAGGATGTCATACAAGTTTCCATTATTGAGAAGTACAGAAAGTTGATATTCACCCAGTAGGTGTATGTCAGGGGGACATCACTGTGTCCAAATCTTTAAAATACTTCATGATTTCTACAAATGCTGCTACTTTGTCCATCATATGCTGGAGATAGGGTTGAAGAAGTAACCAAGTTTATAATAACTAACGTAGGTAATGTTAGATAAAATACTAGATATGATTCTTTCAAGGTATTTGGATTGATAACCCAATTATTCCAACTTGCTTTTTTCTAAAACTTTTGTTCTCATCCATTTTTTTGTCATTTCAAATTTACAGTAGCGATGTCATCTTTGTTTCCCACATACTCTCCTTGAATACTGTAGAAAGTTTAAAACAATGAGGCTTATAACTGGGATAAATTAACCTATGACAAGATGGGCTGATAGAAATGCCATAAATAGGAAAAATGAATACTTTCTAAACTTCTTTTACAAATACTAATTTTCAAGACTCCTTTTTACAATTTCTTGTTCATGGATCAGTAATTTCAAAGCTTTAATAAAATCAGTAATTACACTAAAATTTATTTAAAATATTTTAATACACAGTAATTTTTCTTATAATAGTAAAATACTAATTCAGACAACAGAAAAAAAGTGAACCTCTGTACAACTGGCATCCAGCTTCTTGATCATTTGCTTGAGAATACTCAGGGCAAGACTCTGTTCCTTTTTTGCCCAGAAAACTTGTGCTTCCTCCAGCTGCCACTCAGAGACTCCACAACTAGCTGAATTATACTGTTTAATTTGAAATATTGCCCTTTCAGGGAGCTGAAATGAAAATGACAAATAGGAATAAATACTTTTACTACTACTACTACCAATACTACTACTAATAAAAGCAGTCACAACCATTCACCGAGGACTTGGCTCTTTGTCAGGACTGTCTTACGTGCATCTCTGACTGCCTTCCCCAGGCCCCATGTCTGCCTATCTGTTTTTCTCTTTATAAAAAGACATATATATAATTATGTGTGTGTTTATACACAGTATATAAAATCACTGACTTGTTATAAGTACAATAAGTAAGTTAGGTAGCTTCTCATTTTTTTAACCAGGAAATTGAGGTTTCGAGAAGGTATATACCTTGTTCAAGACTCAAACTCAGGTCTAATTCCAAAATGGGAAGTCTTAAACAATTATGCTACACAATGTTTTAATAGCAATCTCTGTCTCTCAGTGATGTTTCTTTTTTATTTATGCTATTTTCTGGGTAATAAAAGGCAAGGTCAAGAGATGAGATGATATAGTTTTAAATCTGATTACCTGAGTGTTCTTGAAAGTTCGCGCTAATACAGAGAGTTCTACAAGATGCTTGGTGAGAATGTCCCTAAGACACTCTCTTTGGGAGTCTTCCATTTCCTTTTCCATCAAGATCTCCAGAATGACTGTGCGTAGAGCCATTATAGGCTCCTGAAAACTGAAGTCACTGTCTTTGAGAAGCTGGGAATGTTTCCACCACTTAATGTATACTTCAGAGGGCTGCCTATCTGTTGTTGATCTGAAAGCCAAATCATAAAATTCACATAAGCAAGAAAAATGAAAAAATTTCATTAAGTTCTTAAGTTCTAAAACTTAAGATTTAATAAACACAAAGTAATTTTTGCAGTAACATGACTGAAACTTCTAAAATAATCCAAAATAAGGACCAAAGTTTAGAAACCTACAATATAGTTCACAACTGAGGGTCAGTCAGCAGAGAACCCAACAGATGATGAACTTTTAAAGATTTTCTTTCTCTTTTTATTTTTTTCTTTATTTTTTTAAATTTTCTTTTTATAAAGTGAAGTATAATTGATTTACAATATTATATTAGTTTCAGTTATACAGTATAGTGATTCAATATTTTTATAGATGATACTTCCAAGATTTTCTTAAAAATACTCTTCAACCTCACAAATAACAGCACTTCTAAATTAACATCCCTCTGAAATGAGAACACATTCATCAGGATGTATTCAGAACCTTCAGAACATCTACACCTCTAGTCCGGCTTCAGTGCTTCCAGGGGACAGTCCACAAGGAAATGTATAAACTCATTAATTATCTGCTGTGCCCACCAGGCACAGGGCATGACTCTACACAAAACTGCAGCTGTTAAAGAAAGAACAATTCAATGAAGGAAATGCTGGCGTCTGGCAAAGGTTTCATATACCAACATTATTCATTAAAGGAAGAGAAAATGCATATTAGTTTATGAACAGAGCACTTCCCAGATGTTCAAACTAAGCAATACTGTCCACTCCTTTAGGACTACTATATAGCAAGGAGACTAAGAATATGACAAGGTGATGACTAGGAAATGAAAGCTCTTTTAGTTGCTTGATAAAGAAGGAAAGAATAACACAAATTCATAGGAATCAAAACTTTAATTCCTCTCAAAATGATCCTAGAGCAGCAGGTCTCAAATTTTCTAATCTCAGGAAACCCTTTACACTCTTACAAATTATTTAAGACCCCCAGAGAGCTTTCATTTATTGGATTATATCTATTAATATTTACCTTATTAGAAACTAAAACTGAGAAAAACCTAATATGTATTAATTTATTTTAAAATAATAATGAATCAACTATATACCATATATCATAAATAACATTAAAAAAAAAAAAAAAACTACACTTGCCCAAACAAAACAAATTTAGTAAGAAGAGCACCATTTCACATTTCTGTGAAACCCTTTGATGTCTGGAGACAGCTGAATTCTCATCTTTGCTTCTGCATTTGGTTTGCTGTGCTATGATGTTTGGTTGGAGTATATGAAGAAAATCTAGCCTTATACAGATACACAGTTGGAAAAGGGAGGAGTCTTTTCAGATAATTGTGGCTATTCTCTGATACCTCACCAAAACTTCACTACACCTCATGAGCGAATCAGAGCAAAAAAACCAGGTAACATTTTGCTATAATTTTAACAGTAGCTTTTATTTCATGAACCCCTGAATGGATCTTGGGGAACCCCATGATCTCTACACCACACTTTGCGAACTGCTGTCCTAGAGTATAGGTATTTGTTACAAGCTCATCAAACTTGCCCTTTCTTCCTTATAACTCCCTAGCAGAGAAAGATCCAGGAATACTGGAAAGTGAGATCACTTCCTTTTCACCATTAGAAGAGTCAATCTCCCCTAAATACTTACTCCATATTCATTAACACTGACTGCTTACTAAGAATTGGTCACTAGGAAAAAGCACTAGGGATACAAGAATAAGCCTCACTTTTAGGGAGCTTCTAGCACAGCACAGCAGAGTATCCCTAAATGACACTAATGCAATGCAGTACTAAACCAGAATGGAGTATAATGTTCTATAGTAAAAAACAAGAGGAAACAATTTCATCTAGGGTAGAACAGGGAAAAAGCTGTAATGAGAAAAACACAATAAAGTTAAATTTTAAAAATGAATTTTTACAATGAATATTTTTGAAAATGTTTATTTCAACAAGATCACAGTTCATTAGGTTAATTTACTTATATCTTGATAAAAGGAAATAAACCTTTGGCTAGTCTCTATATAGTTTTTATTTTTTAAAGTCACTGTTGTTAACAGAAACTTTGGGCCACACAGTCATTTGAATCACATACCTTGAGAAAAGCTCCCCAATGTTTTCGAGCTCTCCAATGGCCTGCAATCTGCTAAGTGTAGGGTAGAGGCAATACACAGACTCAAGACTGCCCTTACACAACTCTTCCACTTCTTTAATTCTAGTGGCAGAAAAGACAAGACACTTGAAAACTAAGAAGAGGTTTGCAGGAAGATAAAAGTTGAGTTCTCAATATAAGCCTTGGTGTTGATCTAATAATACTAATATTCACAAGCACTAGCATCAGGTAGTGGAAACAAAGTAAGCCTTGGAATCGCATAGACCTAGATCTAAATCCCAGTTTTGCCAGTAATGGTTGTATAGCTTTGGACACATTACTGGATTCCTCTAAACCAAGTTTTTTCACTTCCAGAATTATTTTGAAGATTAAAGAATACATATAGAAAAAGCCTAACAAAGTAGCCAGCCACGTGATAAGCACTTACATGGTAGCAAGTATTACTTCTGTAATAAAATACAGGATTTATTAGGTCACAACTTCTGTTAAAAAAAAGACGTGTTACACTTGTTTAGCCTGTTATAGTTACGTTCTTTCTTGTGCATTATCTCATTTGTGCCTCATAACAAGCCTTTAGGTATTGACCATTAGTCACCATTGTATAAAAAGAACACTAAACGCTGAGAGAAGTAAATGCCACACAACTTCTAGAGGAGACAAAATTAAAATTCTCAGTACACAGGTGCAGGAAGAGAATGAAGAAATGGTAAACAACAAGACTGTCTTCAGGGTTCTGAGTAAATAACTGATCAGGGTTCCCAAAGGGAATCTTATTTTTAAAGGCAGAATATACTTGAACCACATAAGCAAAGAAAAAGTTATTACATAAGAAAAAAACAACAGTTTATGTAAGTACCTAACATATAAGCATGCTCTTATATCTAAAACAAAAAATTAAAAGGTAATATTGGTGATATATATATATAAACATTTGTGTGTATACATATGGGTACATATACATTTGACAAGTGTGTATTAAAGAATTCTTTCATACAAAACATTTAAAATATGAAGTAGAGAAAATAAGACAGGAACAATTATAATTCTTAAGAAAACACGCTTGCAAAAGATAAAATTCATCTGAGGACTCATTTCTCAGATGTGTACAAGCTATGAAATTGTTAATTGTTGAATATTTCCTCCCACTTTTGCACTGTTTTGAGTTTCAACACTGATTAGTATGAATTATGAGTTACCTGGGAAATTTTTTCAAGGGAGAAAAAGCAGTGACAAAGAAACAACTTGACCACAGCTACCAGGTCCTCATCCCTTCACCAGCGCAAATCCTGTATTGAAATTACCCTTCAAGTTTTCAGAAAAGAAGCTATGACATTAAATGTTAAAATACAGAAATTCTTTCTTTTTATACCTGGCATATTTGAGACTTTCATAAAAAGTAGAGAATTCTCTATCTCTTAGAGACTGCAGAGCATTATACAATGATTCATGGTAACTGGTTCCTTCTATTCCTTTGCTGTGAAATAATTAAAAAATGAAAGAAAAAAACATATTTAATAATAGAGAATCCTAAGATATGTGTACATAAACAGTGTCACCAAAAGGCAAAATTGTAAACTAAAATTAAGATACCTCCATTTTAAAAAATGTACTTCTAGAAAATTTGATAAGAATTACAAGCAATTTTGTGGATCATTTAAATTCTTCAAGCAGAAAAAAGTAAATTTCTCAGATATTTTTCCTGGCTCTAAATATGTTATATTCTCATTTATTTATTTGATGAACACCTACTATGTGCCAGGCATTAGTCAGCAGGTTCTAGATACAGGGAATCCATTAGTGGACAAGTCAGATCAGGTCCCCATTCTCATGGAGTTTATGCTCTGGCTTGCAGATGGACAATAAAAAAGAAAAACACCAGATAGTGACAAAGGACAAGTAGAAAAGTAAAACAGGGTAACAAAACAGAATGACTGGGTGGCTACTTTAGAATGGATGGTCAGAAAAGATCTATCTGAATGTCACATTATTAAACTACAATCTGAATGGCAAGTAGCCACCTTCATGGTAACAGGGGAAAAAGAAGACATATTTAAGGCTTTTAGGTGCAAACAGCCTGGCCTAATGGAAAAAAAAACATGGAGAAGGACTATGCGGCTGAATATAGTATGCAAGGGGAAAAACAGCATATGGAGATTCATGAGGCAAGTAGGAATAAGCTCACAGAGTAAAATATTTTTAAAATATGAACGCACATCTCTAATTTTATAGCAATCTAACAGTTTGAAATCTGAAAGAAACTTTAATTAATGAAATTTTTTTCTATGAAAGTGATTAAACATGCAATTAATATGATTTAATTTTTTGGTTTATAACAAAAATACTTTTTACATAAATACACAATCTTTTATTAGATTAGGTGTTTGGCTTTTCATTCAGAACACATGGTGACCTTACATGCAGGTTATAAACATTATCTTCCTGTGCTAGCAATTTAGAAGTGTTTTTTAAATAAAAAACCATATTTCACAAATAAAGATAAACAGTCTTTTGTGTACCATCCAGCCAATGAAAGTGCCATCTGACTAAATAAAATGTTTGCAGCAGGGAGTGGAATGGGAAATGCCTATATTTCTCTTTGGATTTATAAACAGTAAGTGGGAAGATTCTCATGAGAAAATAATTTTTATATTTCTATTTTCAAAAGTATCTTGAGGGTGGAGGGAAAGGTGCCCTAATATAAGAAGAGAGTGAAATTCAAGCCTACATATACTAACTGCATATTGCTATCCTATTTAAGCATTTAGCTTACAGCGCCTACAAAACATGAAAACACAAGTCCAGCTACATTCATAGAGCAAGATAAAAGCAGTTCATTATTCCTAACTAGAGAACTGGCAATTAACAATGTCTGAATTCTTCTTACCTGACAGAAATGCAGTGGTCCCACTGCATATTCCTCCATGCTACTTGGTAATGAAGTTCCTGAAGTTCAGCACACCACTCTTTATTTTCATGATCTAATCCCCTTAAATAGACGGAAAGAATATGGCAGAGTCCCAAATTCTGTAAGGCCTGTGCAGAGGTTTTTTTTTAAAAAAAAAAAAAAAAGTTATCGAAAATAACAGAAACAAAAAAGAGCGATCAAACATAAAAAGTAACTTTCAAAATTTTAGTAGTTCACAATATCACTTAAAATCCCAAAAAAACTGTTTGTGTGTTCCCCCTAAAACACAAAGATAGAGCTCAAACGGCTCTGATATTTGATAGAAGAATGGCTAAGGAATATTTGCCAGTAACAGAAATGATAACTTCTGGGACAAACTCTAGTGCAAAATATGAGAAATAGTTTACATGAGATTTTCCATACAAAGGACTTAATTCACTACTGGGCACATTGTACACAGTCAAGAAATGTCTTCTACTGTTAGCTAAGAAGATTATGACTGGCAAAACTACAGTATCTTTCAGGTCAGTGACCTGTCCTACTTACCTGTATATCTGTCTGAGTTTTAATCCCAGTGCCTGAAAAATAACCTTCAGTCTTATCTCTAGGGTTTATCTGATTGTGTAAATATCGCACTGACATACTGAAATAATCTGAGCACTACACTAGCAGTGTTTTACCAAAGCTGAAAAAAAAAGTACCTGAATTATTCCTGCCTGGCGAGCTGGTGAGGAGATTGCCGTCTCGAGGTCATAGGTTCCTAGGGCTTTCCCCCACATTGCTTCATGTTCATATGTTCGTAGTCTGTAAGAAAAGAGTTTTTAAATGCCTTTGAGGTCTACACACATGTAACTTCTTTCATAACAGAGTTACTATAGTATTATCTATAAAAAAGCAATTTACCTAGTCAGGGGTTGTAACATTTTCCCTCCACCACAACCATAAAGACTATCTGGCTCTCCAATACTTCCATAGATTTCTAAGAGCAGATCCTAAAGACATGGGAACAACAAAAATTGGAGGGGAAAAATATCAGTTTATGAATTTAGCAAATTTGAAATTATATCATTAGTATCACATAACTCCAGCTGCACAGGCTACGTTATACAAGTGAAATATAAGGACACTGAAATACACACTAAAGGCATGGATCAGCATCGCAACAAGCTGGCACCAGACAGCAGAAAGCCTGGGACTACCTGAGAGGAACTGCTCACAACTTAGTGACTTAGACAAGAGACAAATCCCAACCTAACAGGCTTCTAACACATGTAAAAATAATCATAAAAACAAAAGCAAACAATCCTGTCGGCAGGTAAAACTACATGGGAAAATGAAGTTCTGCAAAGTGTGACTCTGAAAACTGAATTTGGTAAAAATAAAAGCTGTAAAGGTTTCCTTTGAAAGAAAATTCAAAGTTGCACTATGTTATATGATAAAATGTGATATGGATAAAGAATTGGTTTGATGACTCAAAACTGTTATAAAATTTGCTCAGGAAAGAACTGGTTCTGTTTAAAATAATCTCAATAAAATCAAAACGAAAACAGAAAACAAAACAGAAAGAAGGAAAAGGAAAAAAAAGAAAAAAAATGAAAACAGAGTTAGAAACTGCATTGCATAGAGAATTGATCAAGCAATTTAATTATCTTAATGGTACTTGCTCCAGGAAATAGTTTCTAAACACAAATTGATATTGGCATAATTCTATTATTCTAATCAAACTGTTTCTATTCATAAACATGATATCAAGCCCTCAGAACATTCAGTCCTGAAGCACAGCACCACTGCCTGGCGCACAGGAGATACTCTAAAAACTCAGAAAAGAGGATAAGACTATAAAGAAGCAAAAGAAGGAAGGAGAAAAATCAGGAGAATGGTATCAAAAAGGTGGAGAGAACATATTTCAAGCAAGGCATGGTTGATGGTGTTAAGTGTTGATGAACATTAAGGAAGAAGCTGAATGAAAGGTGACAGCTAGACTCAGTAACATGAAGCTTATGAGTGACATGAGCAAGTGCTATTCAGTGGAGAGAGTGGAAGGAAAGGAAATGGAGACAGAGAATACAGAAAATTCTTTCACAAGGTTTGGCTATGATGGGAAGGGAGAAAAAAAGGGTGTCACCTTTAAGAGAACATAGGGAAAAGGGAAATGATTCTGCGTTTGTTTGAAGGGGAATGTTTTTAATAAGAAGAGTTTGAAAATTTGGATATGTTGAAAAGGAGCCTGGCACAATAAAAAAATTAAGTTCCTGAGAAAGAGTTGATAAAAAAACAAAGCACAGAAAGGACAGAAGAAGAAACTATTTCTCTGCTTTAACAAGAGGAAAGATTACAATGGGAGCAGATACAGGGAGATTTCTATGTTCGACAGTCGGATTGGTGGGATTTCCTATCTACGTCCCCTATTTTGTCCAAGAAGTAGGAGGGACACTGAAAGCAAAAGCAGAGAAGAGAACATCAGAGGTTTAAGCAAACTGAAGAAGATGAAACTCATTTTAAAGGAATTAGTTGACCAAAGAAATTCAGTAAGAATGGGTCAATTTAAGAGTAAACATTAAAAAATTTACAGAAGAAGCCATATGCCCTGAGATTGACAAACAATAAACAAGTAAACAAATAAAAATATAATTATAAATGTTTAGTGCTATAAAGAAAATGAACACAGTACTGTAGCAGAAAATACATGGTATAAATTCACCCTATGAGATAGATGGTTTTACTTCCATCTTTCAGATAAAGGAACTCAAGGTTGGAAAGCTTAAGTAATTTGTGCATGATTATTACAACTAAGATTATTACAACTAAGTCAGGATTAGAATTGAAGTTTGTCTACTCCAAGGCCTAAGCGTCAAACCATGAATTTACTTATATGACAGTCCAAAAAGCAACTTCAGTTTGAAAATCAAATGAAAAAACAAATCTATATAGTCTTTATAACAAAATGATAGTCTAAAGTGTAAAACAAATATTATCACTTATAATAAGGTCTATAATATTTACCTGTAAACTTATTCCAGTTTCTTCCTTACTTTTTTCACTCAAACTGGAAATAGTTGTACTTTGGCTTCCTTCTTCAAACGTAAGACTTCTGTTTGTCACAAGAGCACCTCTTTTAATGCGAATATACTATTTTGAAGCTTGCTAATACATATACTATAGACTTCAACAGAAAAAACTAACAAAGGTTACAAATAAAATATAATGAACCATTTATACTTGAAAACCATACCAGTTGGGCCTAGAATAGAAAAGCAACTTGTGAGTATTAATTCTTTGAATGAGAATTACATTTTAATGACAGTCTCATTTATGGGAAGGCTACATGCCTAAATATGCTTATTTACTGGGCTTAAAAATAGAGCAGAAGCCCCTGAGTTCAATTTCTAAATGTCCTGCCAGTGGTTTTATACCTGAAATTCAACCTCATTAATAAATACAGGCACACAAATTAAGACCACACTTGAGATACCACTTAACACCTGATAATTTGGCAAAAATTAATAAGTCTGATAATATTAAGTTTTGAAAAGGAAGTGGATCAGTAGAACCCAAAGTAATAAAGCTAATAACTGACAGTCAGAATTAGAACTCAGATTTCTGTACTCCGTGGCCTCAGCTTTACATATGCATGTGATACTCAGTCCTGTAAGGAACTTCAATTCTAAAACCATGCTAGCTATCATGTTTATGACAATAATCATCCAAGGTATAAAACAAATGCTATCATAAATGATAGTATCTCTATTATTTACCTATAAACTTATTTCAGTTTCTTCTTTACTTTTTTTACTCAAATTAGAAATAGTGGTAGTTGGACTCCCTTCTTCAAATGTAAACTTCCTACTGAGCCACTTCATCATGAACTACATTTCTGAGTTGGTATAACTACTTTAAAAACCAATTTGGCCCTATCTTTTAAGACTGAAAATTTGCATACCCTGCAACACAATAACTCTGCACCTAGATATATATCATTAACAGGTGAATGGTTAAATGAATTGTGGCATCTTCTACCACTGGTATACTATGTGGCAGTGACAAATTAATGAGCTACAGCAACACACAACATAGACAAATCTAACCAAAAAACTGACTGAAAAAAACAAACTGTAGCAAAGTACACATATAATTTCTAATGAAGCTCAAAAATACGGAAACTAAACTATATTTATGGGTTCCTACTCACATGATAACAGTGTCATCCAAACGAATGATCAACACAAAACACGAGATAACATTTACCTCTCGGAGGAGCACAGAGGGATGGGATAGAGGAGACCACTGACTGACAAAATGGCACTGACAACATTCTATTTTGCTTTATAACCTTTATATGTAAATATCACATATATTTTCCTTATTTGTAAGTCATGCAGAAAAAAGTTAGCCTTTAGAGGAGAAAGTTGGAAAGTAGGAACAACAGTATTAGAGTCTATGATTTTGAGTCTAAAGCTATAATTCATCTAGGCAAAAAGCAGAGTTGCCAGGACTTTTGTCAGGCATTGCCTTAGGTATGAGAAATACTGAAATGACTAAGGTTGTGAACTACCACATGTTGTCTAAATCCTGTTTGAAGGAGTTTTGACTTCTTTCTAAAAAAAATTATGGATACTAACTTTGAAGGCTCACACCTTCTCAGGAGCAAGTTAACAAACAAAATAAAACCATATGTATTTCTCAATACCTAGTATAAGGCATTTTGCTATTAACCAACTTGAATAGAAAACCTAAGAGAGCAATTCATTTTTTTGACCTGACAGTGTTTGTAAACTTTTATACTTTTACACTTCTCCTGGTCACTTTAGATTTACAGAAGTCTCAGTTCACCTGAGTCACTGAAGAAAATTAGCATTCTCTATCCTCTCTATACACCTCATGTCTCTTTGCCCGCCCCTTCCCATCAGGCATCTGGAAAAAAAATTCAAAATCAGACTGTCAAAGCAAACAGCAAGCCCCATTTGCCAAGTACTTTTCCTCTAAAGTTATCCAAAATAAAAACTAGGCACCCCTGCTTGTTAAACAAGCAATTCTGCAAAAATGTGCCACATTCTATATAATCACCTACCCTCAAATTAAAAGGGCTTTTATTTATACTCAAATAAGAACTCAGTTATTCACTCCTGATTAGTAAAAAATATTATTGTATGGAATCAAGATACTGGGGCACATCCAGATTAAAACTATTATTCCTAACTATGCAGGACTTTTGGCAAATTTTAAGACCAAGAGTAGACAAAAATCAATTTCTTACTCTTTTCATACTTAAAGGACAACACATCAATACCTGTCTTTGCACAAAGACTAACTTATCACACACATATTAATTACACATTATACACATGATTTACCTAGTGTAGATTTTTAATTGCTTTCAATTGAAAAGTAGAAATTAAACCAGAGAGTAAAGAAATCAATCCAAGTCTACTAAGTTAATTATATTTGAATTAGGATCTGGTTCCTGGTTTTCCACAGTCCAAACACCATACTGCTTCCAGCTTAATGACAATCCAAAGTAGAAATTATAAGTAGCAAGCATAAGAAAGGCATCAATATAACACCTCTTTGCTATTTCAATTTTGTAATATGAGTGATTTTGTGGTGGGAAAGTGAAGCCAACTATAAAAATTAACACTAAGCTATTTCAATGAACAAAGATTTGAGGAGGGCAGTTGGGACAATAAACTGTTGGGACAATAAACTATTTCTTCAACTTTCTTGGCTATTTTTTGCTTTTCTCTATTATCTAGGATACGTGTTAAAACTCTTATGCGAGTTCTAGCTCAGAGGAAAAGCAAAGTAAAGTAGTAGAAATACAGGTAGATAAAATAATGAAAAGTGATTTAGTCATAGAAAGCAATCAGTTATATTACTTCTAGTCAATAAGTAAAATGGATCTTGAATAAACTGAGGAAATAGAAGAAACTTAAGTTAACTGAAATTAGGGAATCACTCAACCATTTGAAAAATAATTACTGATCACTTATATATTAAGTTCCCAATGCTAGTTACTATGGGTAATATAGAGAAAAATAAGGATGATCTCTGTCCTCCAGGAGCTTGCTGTGTGTGTAATTTTTATAATTCTTAAGTAATAAACATCTCTATTTCAGAGCAGAATTCCTTATTTCTTTAAAAAATTTGTATTATCATTTCTCTTTAAAAGGTAGACGTCTATCTAAAATATCTTTTAAATGGGAGAGTGGCAGTAAAACAAATCTTTAACATATACCTTTAACGAAACAAAGTCTACACCAATTTTACAAACCAAAACTTCCAAACCGTATTACCTTTTCTCTTGATCATCCATGTTCTTCTTATCTGCATAGATTTCTGCATAGAGCAATGCTGTAAAATGAGCAGCACAAGACTGAGCTACCTTGGCAACCTCTAGATAATTCAACTCCAGCCAGAAAGCATCATCAAAAACTGTTCCTGAAGAAGGTCTAAAGAAAAATATTTAAATATCTAGTCATGTCCATTTCTTTAACTTAAATACCAAAAGAAAAGTATGTTGATATAGAATACAGTGGTAGCAAGTGCTAGGTAAAAAGAAAATTACATTCAAATAACCCAAAACCACATATCCCCGATATATAACTATAAACATCTAAGATAACACAGCTGAAGACCTTTGGCACTCTTTCTGGATCACATACCTCTCAGATGAAAGCTATGGGCCATCATCCCATACAAATCTGGGGTTCATACATGCCCTCCACTGAGGGATCAGATTTAATGAAAATATTGTTTCTTCTAAGACACATTTACATGTCTTTCCTATTGCAGTTAATTTTCTTCTTAGTTAATTGCGTAGGTTGAGGTTATTTAATAAAAACCTTCCACTGTGGTAACAGTAGGCCATAACTGGAAGGGACCATATTATCTTTTTCAAAACAAACATTAGAGATGTGACAAGGTAGTGGTTAAGAGCACTAGTATTAGCATAGATACTCTAGCTAGGTTCAAATCCTGCAGGATCACCTGCTACAAGTTTTAGAACTTTTAGCAACTTAACTTCTTAACCCTCAGTTTCTTCATTTTTAAGAACCTGAAACAATACACACCTCAGAGAATAGTTGTAATGAGTAAATACTGCTTACAAAGCTGATGCATAAAGTGCCCATCACATAGCTAAGACTTAATTGTAGCTGTTTTGAGAAACGTGAACCTGAACTCAGGTCCTTACCCTTTATTCTATGTCCCAGTCATACTCTCTCAATGAAACTTCTTTAAGATCATATTCAGAATAAAAACATAATATTGAGAAATTTTACCTTCTTCAAGGACAACCAATGTCAATACCATTCTAATGCAATGATAAATATACAATGAATGATTCAGAGGTGAAACTGCCTTCCAACATAGAGAACAGACATTCTTCCAGATATAGTTAAAGCTTCTTATGGGCTTCTCATAAGAGGATTCAATACAAAACAAAGTGGTGAATCAGTAACTTTGTAGCCAGAAACACAGACCCTGAAAGGCCTAACACTTCTTTTTCTAAGAGTGGGATGGAAAGGTATGAGGGGGATACAGAGGAATTAATTTTTAAGATGTAAATGCACTTAGGTTAAACAATTGTTCATTTTACCCCCACCATTCCCTCCCATTTTTAGCAACCACTGCCACTACCACCATACAAACTAATGAGACATCGATGCCTACCTATTCAAGTTATAGACCTACTACATTACTTTTTTCAAAGTTCTGGTCAGCTCTGGAGCAGTACAGATCAGTCAGATCATCCTCTCTAGCAATTCCTGCACTCACTGTTAAAAATCCCAAGAGAAATAATAGAAATAAAAAAACTATATTATAAAGCAATCAAGAAAATAAACACTGCTACAGCACAGCATCACTATATAGAACCACAGATTTTGAGGACCATGGTACACAGTAAAGAAACTTACGTTTCATAATAAAGATACATAAAAAAGCTTTTTACATAACTCTAGCTACTTCTGAGACAAAAAGTAAAGAGAAAAGTTAAAAGAGGAGTAATGCAACTAAAAGTAACCTGGAAAATCACCTACTCCTTTCCCATCTCTGTAAATGAAATAAAGCCCCCAAAGATTGAATGATTTAGCAAAGATATCACTGTTATTATTACAGTTAGGGCTTGGAGTTCCTACAGTATTCACTATCTTGTAATGTATTTTGAAATAAACTATAATGGAAAATAATCCGGAAAAAAATACATACATATAACTGAATCACTTTGCTGAACACCTGAAACTAACACGATATTGTAAATCAACTAAACTTCAGATAAAAAAAAAAGATTTCAGACTTCCTGATATTGATTTCCCCAAAGTGCCACCCTGAATATGGATTATTACAAGGAGATATAAGCATCACACATATTAATGCAGCACCTTGCAGTAGCTCTACCTGTGAGTAGTAGTAGAAAGTAGTAGAAAGAACCATGTGAAAATTTGGTCAGGAGTAACAAGTTACACTTCTAAATCCCCAAACTCAAGAACCAATAGTCACATTACCTCTTTTGTCTCCTCATGTAGTCCACAACAGCAAGCATTGTTCTTTGTGATTTTTTATCCAGATGGCATCGGAAAAAGTGCTCTGACTCTGACAAACAAAGATATGTCCTCTCAGTCCCAGGCCGACTTGCTTAAGCACTTTCTTCCCTTTGTTTGTGATCTGACCTCCTCTAAACTATAAGGTTCTAGCACAAAATTGGTTCTCAATAAAGGGAAATTAATGGCATTTCTTTTTCTTTTAAAAGAAACTACTGAGCTTAATAAAACTGAGAATTTAATAGTAATTTATATTTTATTTCTGAAGAAGACTAATTCACTGATTCAAAAACCGTTTACCTAGGATTTTTCAGTGTACTAGCTCAGCATATAACCATACAACAAGGACTATTTCTGACCACCCAGAACTCACCAACTAGCCTGAAGAAACACTCTCTCTCTCTAATTGTAGTATAACTGCTTTAGAACATTGTGTTAGTTTCTGCTGTGTACTGAAGTGAATCAGCTATATATATATCTATACATAGATATATAGATATATCCTCTCCCTCTTGGACCTCCCTGCCAAACCCCACCATCCCAGCCATCTAGGTCATCACAGACCACTGAGCTGAGCTCCCTGTGCTATACAGTAAGTTCCCACTAGCTTACCTATTTTACACATGGTAGTGTATATATGTCAATCCTAATCTCCCAATTTCTTCCAACCTCTCCTTCCCTGCTCCTGTGTCCACACATCCATTCTCTAAGTCTGCATCTCTATTCCTGCCCCACAAATAGGTTGATCTGTACCATTTTTCTAGATTCCACATATACGCATTAATATACAATATCTGTTTTTCTCTTTCTGACTTCCTTCACTCTGGATGACAGTCTCTAGGTCCATCCATGTCTCTACCAATGACCCAATTTGATTCCTTTTTATGGCTGAGTAATACTCCATTATATATATGTACCACATCTTCTTTATCTATTCCTCTGCCAATGGACATTTAGGTTGCTTCCAATGACCTGGCTATTGTAAATAGTGCTGTAATGAACACTGGGGTACATATATCTTTTTGAATTATGGTTTTCTCAGGGTATATAGCCAGTAGTGGAATTGCTGGGTCATATGACAGTTCTATTTTTAATTTTTTAAAGAACCTCCATACTGTTCTCCATAGTGGCTGTACAAATTTACATTCCCATCCAACAGTGCAAGAAGGTTCCATTTCTTCCACATCCTCTCCAGCATTTACCATTTATACATTTTTTTTGATGATGCATTTCTCTATTAATTAGTGATGTTCAGCAGCTTTTCATGTACCTCTTGGCCATCTGTATGGCTTCTTTGGAGAAATGTCTATTTAGGTCTTCTGCCCATTTTTGGATTGGGTTGTTTGTTCTTTTGATATTGAGCTGCATGAACTGAACTGTTTATATATTTTGGAGATTAATCCTTTGTCTGTTGATTCGTTTGCAAATGTTTTCTCCCTGAGGGTTGTCTTTTCGTCTTATAGTTTTCTTTGCTGTGCAAAAGCCTTTCAGTTTCATTAGGCCGCATTTATTTTTCTTTTTAATTTCATTACTCTAGGAGGTGGATCCAAAAAGCTCTTGCTGTGATTTCTGTCAGAGTGTTTTTCCTATCTTTTCCTATAAGAGTTTTATAGTGTCCAGTCTTACATTTAGGTCTATAATCCATTTTGAGTCTATTTTTGTGTATGGTGTTAGTGAGTGTTCTAATTTCATTCCTTTACATGTAGCTGACCAGTTTTCCCAGCACCACTTACTGAAGAGACTGTCTTTTCTCCTTTGTATATTCTTGCCTCATTGATTACATGACCACAAGTGCATGGCTTTATCTTTGGACTTTCTATCCTGTTCCATTGATCTATATTTCTATTTCATGCCAGTACCATACTGTCTTGATTACTGTAGCTTTGTAGGATAGTCTGAAGTCAGGGAGCCTGACTCCTCTAGCTCTGTTTTTCTCCCTCAAGATTGCTTTGGCTATTCATGGTTTTTTGTGTTGCCACACAAACTCTAACATATTTTGTTCTAATTCTGTGAAAAATGGCATGGGTAATTTGATAGGGAATGCACTGAATCTGTAGATTGCTTTGGATAGTATAATCATTTCCACAATATTGATTCTTCCAATCCAAGAACATGGTATATCTCTCCATCTGTTTGCATTATCTTTGATATTTTTCATCAGGGCTTTACAGTTTTCTGAGTACAGGTCATTTGGCTCTTTTGGTAGGTTTATTCCTAGGTATTCTACTCGTTTTGTTGCAGTGGTAAATGGGATTGTTTCCTTTATTTCGCTTTCTGATCTTTCATTGCTACTGTATAGGAATTTAAGAGATTTCTGTGCATTAACTTTGTATCCCACAACTTTACCAAATTCATTGATGAACTCTAGTATTTTTCTGGTAGCATCTTTAGGATATTCTCTGTACAGTATCATCTCATCTGCAAACAGTGACAGTTTTACTTCTTTTCCCATTTGTATTCCTTTTATTTGTTTTTCTTCTCTGATTGCCATGGCTAGCACTTCCAATACCATGTTGAGTAGTACTGGTGAGAGTGGGCACCCTTGTCTTGTTCCTGTTTTTAGAGCAAATGCTTTCAGTTTTTCACCACTGAGAATGATGCTTGTTATGGGTTTGTCATATATGGCTTTTATTATGTTGAGGTAGGTTCCCTCTATGCCCACTTTCCAAAGAGTTTTTATCATAAATGGGTGTTGAATTTTGTCAAAATCTTGTTCTGCATCTACTGAGATGATCATATGGTTTTCATCATCTAATTTGTTAATATGGTGTATCACATTGATTGATTTGCATATTTTGAAGAATCCTTGCATTCCTGGGATAAATTCCACTTGATCATGGTGTATGATCCTATTAATATGTTATTGGATTCTGTTTGCTAGTATTTTGTTGAGGATTTCTGCAGCTATGTTCATCAGTGATATCAGTCTGTAATTTTCTTCTTTTGTGACATCTTTGTCTGGTCTTGGTATCAAGGTGACGGTGGCTTCATAGAATGAGTTTGGGAGTGTTACCCCCTCTGCAATTTTTTGGAAGAGTTGGAGAAGGATAAGTGTTAGCTTTTCTCTAAATGTTTGATAGAATTTACCTGTGAAGCCATCTGGTGCTGGACATTTGTTTCTTGGAAGATTTTTAATTACTGTTTCAATTTAATTACTTGTGATTGGTATGTTAATATTTTTTATTCCTTTCTGGTTAAGGCTTGGAAGGTTGTACCTTTCTAAAAATTTGTCCATTTCTTCCAGGTTGTCCATTTTACTGGCATATGGTTTCTTGTAGTAGTCACTTATGATCCTTTGTATTTCTGCAGTGTCACCTGCAATTTCTCCTTTTTCATTTCTAATTTTATTAATTTGAATTCTCCCCCTGTTTTTTTGATGAGTCTGGCTAAAAGTTTATCAATTTTGTTTATCATCTCAAACAACAAACTTTTGGTTTTATTGATCTTTGCTAGTGTTTTCTTCATTTCTATTTCATTTACTTCTGCTCTGATCTTCCTCTCTCCCTCTCTCCCTCTCTCTTTAAATTTGTTTGTTTATTTATTTACTGGCTGAGTTGGTTCTTCACTGCCTCGTGTGGGCTTTCTCTAGTTGCAGCGAGTCGGGGTTACTCTTTCTGGCAGTGTGGGCTTCTCACTGCAGAGGCTTCTCTTGTTGTGGAGCATGGGCTCTAGGTGTATAGGCTTCACTAGTTGTGACATGTGGGCTCAGCAGTTGTGGCCTGTGGGCTCTAGAGGGCAGGCTCAGTAGTTGTGGTGCATGGACTTAGTTGCTCAAAGGTATGTGGGATCTTCTTGGACCAGGGATCAAACCCATGTCCCCTGAATTGGCAGGCAAATTCTTAACCACTGCACCACCAAGGAAGTCCTCCCCCCCACCCCCGCCGTGTGGGCTCTTCACTGCAGCATGCAGGCTTCTCTATTTGTGGCATGTGGGCTCTAGAGCACAGGGACTCAGAAGTTGTATTGTGTGCTTAGTTGCAGTATGTGGGATCTTAGCTTCTTGACCAAGGATTGAAGCGGGGCCCCCTGCATTGGGAGCATGGAATTCTACCCACTGGACAACCAGGAAATTCCCATCTACTCTGATATCTATGATTCCTTTCCTTTTACTAACTTTGGGGTTTTTTGGTTCTTCTTTCTCTAGTTGCTTTAGCTGTAATGTTATATTGCTTATTTGAGATTTTTCTTGTTTTCTTGAGGTGAGATTGAATTGCTATAAATTTCCCTCTTAGAACTGTTTTGTTGCATCCAATAGGTTTTAGGTCATGTTTTCATTGTCATGTGTTTCTACGCAGTTTTAAGACAATTTTATTATTATTTTTTGGCTGCATCAGGTCTTTGCTGCTGCACTTGGGCTTTCTATAGTTGTGGTGAGAGGGGGCTGCTCTTCGTTGTGGTGTGCAGGCTTCTCATTGTGGTAGCTTCAATAGTTGTGGAGCACAGGCTCTAGGCATGTGGGCTTCAGTAGTTGTGGTGCACAGGCTCAGAAGTTGTGGCTCAAGAGCTCTAGAGTGCAGGTCAGTAGTTATGGCGCATGCGCTTAGTTGCTCCACAGCATGTGGGGTCTTCCCAGACCAGGGATTGAACCCGTGTCCCATGCATTAGCAGGTGGATTCTTAACCACTGTGCCACAAGTGAAGTCCCCGTTTCCATGTATTTTTTGATATTTTGTTTGATTTCTTCAGTGATGTCTTGGTTATTTAATAGCATACTGTTTAGCATCCATTTATGTTTTTTTTTTTTTATAGTTTTTTTCCTGTAGTTGATTTCTAATCTCATAGCATTGTGGTCAAAAAAGATGCTTGACATGATTTTAATTTTCTTAAATTTACCGAGGCTTGATTTATGACCCAAGATGTGCTCTATCCAGGAGAATGTTCCATGTGCACTTGAGAAGAAAGTGTATTCTGCCAATTTCAGGTGGAATGTCCTATAAATATCAATTAAGTCTATCTGGTCTATTGCATCATTTAAAGTTTGTGTTTCCATATTTATTTTCTGTCTGGATGATTTGTCCATTGCTGTAAGTATGGTGTTAAAGTCTCCTCCTATTATTGTGTTACTGTCGATTTCCCCTTTAACGGCTGTTATCATTTGCTTCATGTATTGAGGTGCTCCTATGCTGGGTGCATAGATATTCACAATTGTTATATCTTCTTGGATTGATCCTTGATCATTATATAGTAACCTTCCCTGTGTCTTGTAACAGTGTTTATTTTAAAGTCTATCTTGTCTGATATGGGTATTGCTACTCCAGCTTTCTTTTTTTTTATTGGCTGTGTTGGGTCTTTTTTGCTGTGTCTGGGCTTTCTTTTTAGTTGCAGTGAGTGGGGGCTACTCTTCATTGTGGTGCACGGGCTCCTCATTGCTGAGGCTTCTCTTGTTGCAGAGCTCAGGCTCTAGGCGCGTGGGCTTCAGTAGCTGCAGCACATAGGCTCAATAGTTGTGGCTCATGGGCTCTAAAGTGCAGGCTGAATAGTTGTGGCGCACGGGCTTAGTTGCTCTGCAGCATGTGGGATCTTCCTGGGGTGGGGATCGAACCTGTGTCCCCTGCATTAGCAGGTGGATTCTCAACCACTGTGCCACCTAGGAAGCCCTACTCCAGCTTTCTTTTGATTTCCATTTGCATGGAATACCTTTTTCCATCCCTTCACTTTCAGTCTGTATGTGTCCCTAAGTCTGAAGTGGGTCTCTTGGAGACAGAATATATAAGGGTCTTGTTTTTATATCCATTCAGCCAGTCTGTGTCTTTTGGTTGGAGCATTTAATCCATTTGCATTCAAGGTTATTATAGATATGTATATTCCTATTACCATTTTCTTAACTGTTTTGGGTTTGTTTTTGTGGGTCTTTTTCTTCTCTTGTATTTCCTACCTAGAGAAGTTCCTTTAGCATTTGTTGTAAAGCTGGTTTGGTGGTGCTGAATTCTCTTAGCTTTTGCTTGTCTGTAAAGTTTCTGATTTCTTCGTCAAATCTGAATGAGATTCTTGCTGGGTAAAATAATTGTGGTTGTAGGTTTTTCCCTTTAATCACTTTAAATATCTTGTCACTCCCTATTGGCTTACAGAGTTTCTGCTGAAAAATCAGCTGATAACCTTAAGGGGGTTCCCTTGTATTTTATTTCTTGCTTTCCCCTTGTTGATTTTAACATTTGTTCTTTGAATTCAATTTTTGTTAGTTTCATTAATATATGTCTCGGTGTGTTCCTCTTTGGGTTTATCCTACCTGGGACTCTCTGTGCTTCCCGGATTTGGGTGGCTATTTCCTTTCCCATGTTAGGCAATTTTTTGACTATAGTCTCTTCAAATATTTTCACAGACGCTTTTTCTTTCTCTTCTTCTCTGGGACTCTATAATGTGAATGCTAGTTCATTTAGTGTTGTCGCAGAGGTCTCTGAGACTGTCCTCAATTCTTTTCTTTTTAAATTTATTTATTTATTTTATTTTTTAATTTATCGGCTGCATTGGGTCTTCATTGCTGTGTGCGAGCTTTCTGTAGTTGTGGAGAGTGGTGGCTACTCTTCACTGCAGTGCAAGGGCTTCTTATTGTGGTAGCTTCTCTTGTTGCAGAGCACAGGCTCTAGGCTCATGGGCTTCAGCAGTTGTAGCACCTGGGCTCAACAGTTGTGGCTCACAGGCTCTAGAAGTGCAGGCTCAGTAGTTGTGGCACACAGGCTTAGTTGCTCTGCAGGATGTGGGATCTTCCTGGACCAGGGCTCAAAGCCGAGTCCCCTGCACCGGCAAGCAGATTCTTAACCACTGAAACACCAGGGAAGCCCCTCAATTCTTTTCATTCTTTTTGATTTACCCTGCTCCGCAGCAGTAATTTCCACCATTCTATCTTCCAGGTCACTTATTTGTTCTTCTGCTTCAGTTATTCTGCTACTGATTCCTTCTAATATATTTTTCATTTCAGTTATTGTGTTGTTCAACACTGTGTATTTGTTCTTTAGTTCTGGGTCCTTGTTAAACATCTCGTATTTTCTTGATCCATGCCTCCATTCTCTGCCTGAGATTTCAGATAATCTTTACTATCATTACTCTGAACTCTTTTTCAGATACATTGCCAATTTCCTCTTCATTTATTTGGTCTTGTAGGTTGTTACCTTTGCTCCTTAGTCTGTACCATATTTTTGTGGACTCATTTTTTTGTGACGGGTGGGGCTATGTTCTTGTTTGGCCTGAGGTATCCAGCACTGGAGTTTGCAAGCAGTTGGGTGGATCTGGGTTTTGGTGACGAGGTAAGGACCTCCAGGAGAGCTCACATGGATTAATATTCCTTGGGGTCTGAGGTTCTCTGTTAGTCCAGTGGTCTGAACTCAGAGCTCCCACCACAGGAGCTCAGGCCCAACCCCTGGTCTGGGAACCAATACCCTGAAAGCCATGCGATACAGCAAAAAAAAAACAAAAAAGGCGGCAAACAAAAAAAAGCAAAACAATAACAAAGAATAAGAAATCAAATAAAATCAGAAGAATAAAAAACATTAGAAAATATAAAAATAAAAATGAAACAACAACAAAAACAAAGCAAAATAGCAAAAAAGAAAAAAAAAAAAAAAAAGGCCAGAAAAGGCCTTAGGTTGGGGGGACACTCAGGCCTGGGACCCTTGTGGCCAGAAGACAGCCTAAGAGACTCTTAACGCATTGCAATGTGTGCTATGATAGGGAAAGCTTAGGATACCGTAGTAGCATATAGAAAAGAACTCTGAACAAGAAGTGTTTCACAGAAAAAAATAATATCTGAAAGAAGAGTAATGGTCCATCTGGAGAAGAAGAAAGGATAGTGTTCAAGGCAAATAGTGATAAGATGGCTGAAAGAAGGACGTACATGGAGAATCTACTGAAAGATTTCATTGCGTTAAACCACAGAGGTGGAAAGCAGTAAGGATGCTGTGGACAGAAAGAAACAGATGGACTAATGTTATTTATAACACAGAATTCACAGGACTTGGTAATCAGACGAGGCATGAGAAAGGTTTCTGGACTGGACAACTGCATGATGTTTACTGAAGAGATACACATTAAAAGACCCAGGCTGGGGGAAGGAGGTGAGGATGATAATTTTACCTTTCGACAGCTGAATCTGAGATGCACATGGGACATTCAAGTGAAGGCAGTGAGACTTACAGACATCAGAAAGGAAACCATTTAATTTGATAGAAATCTATATTTACTTTCCTTTTCAACAACAGATTTACATGTGAAGTTTAAATTTTCATTTAAGGCAATGAAAATACTGGCTCTCTACACAGACATAAAATAAAACTGGCTGATTTTACCTTTGAACGGCAGTAGTATAAATATGTATGTATAAATGATAAACATGAAAAAAAGTCTTTGCTATGTTCATGATAACAGATTATCAGGTTATCATAAGTTGGTGATTATGTCAAACTTGGCATGTTATAAAATTGTTTTTAATATTACTTCAAATTACATAATATTAACGTTTAAATGCTTACTGGTAACTGTGAACCACTTGTACCTGTATTTCCCAAATTAAGAATAGGAGATATAGGCTGGATAGTTTGCAAAGTCTCTATGAGAATTTTTATTTTAGGATTTTCATTTCAATGGCATAAAGAAATTTCATATAAGCATATTTGAAATTATTTACATGACCAACTTATAATCTAGTAGGACCACAGAATGGGCATCCATATTTATATTTAGTAATTATATTATTTCAAATAGAAGATTTGTAACTACTGTTAGCCAATAAAAGGAATACACATGTAATAAAAAAGCACAGTCAAGTCTAAATGGCAACACAGTCATGTCACAGCAAGGTTGTGGTAGTGAAAATAAGAGGAAGTAACTGGGAGAATTGAGTAATCACAACTGATGTCAGAGTGACTGGAACTACAGTCAAGGTTGGGAAGGACAATTTAGTTAAAGCAAAATATCATATTAAATCAATATTCTTACAATTGTGTTGGTCTTCAAGTACAGTAAGGGAATTTGTACCTTGTTTTATGTTTGTACATAAAACACATTAATAATATGCATCAACATTAACAACAGAAAGTTAACATCACGAATCTGTAAATTTTTTCCTTTTTTCAAATTTAGGTTTGAAAATCTGACTCACAATGAGCCCTCAACTATGTATATATGGATCATGTGTACCCAGTTCCTGGCTAAATTTCTCCAACAATAAGCTCTTAGCATGGGAAATACTTCTTATATAGCATGGAAGGAAAGTAGGTTATAAAAGTAAGTAAAACATAATTCAATCTTTGTTTTAAAAAACCTGATGTATATATACCAAATGTTAATTGTAGTTCTCCTAGATGACAGAATTATAGGTAAGTTGTTTAATTTAGGTCAATTTTGCTAGATTTTGCACAGTAAATAACTATCTTTCCCTGGAAATGAGATGGTAACAGAATGAATTTGAGAAAATTAATAGAATACCTGAATCCAAAATTGCAGGGGTTGTGGATCGGCTTGTTTGTGAGGAGTGTCTGAAACAGTTAGTGAAAAATCCCTGAATGTGTGTAGAAAGCAGATTTCTCCATGATTCATTTGTATCTTGGAGTAAAATATCATGAATCAAGTATGGAAGCACAGTCTGACAAAAGTCAGTTTTCACCTAGAATATACAAACACATCCAGTAAATAGGTTTGAGTAAAAATATTTTACTTACATTTTCATTCCCTGTTACTGACATATTAAGCTTTTAAAAAAAATGACAGACGAGTCTGTCATGAACTCTATGTACTACTAAAAAACATAGAAAAAACGTATCGGATAGTATTAAAAAAAAAACTAACACAGAATATCAATGTCAAACATTACATTACACTACAATTGTTCATTTTCAGTCTAGGCCATTTGCATATAATGAAATAGGATATTGCTTACAAATGAAATTATATCACTATTGTAAAAAAAAATTCACAGTTGAAAAGTGTTACTAACAACAGAAGCAGTTTTCCTATTTGATAAAGGGGAAAATAGGGATCAAAACTTAAGAGAAAAGCTGAAAATTTGACTTTTGCACATTTTCTACATTCAGTGAAGGTCTACAACAATCATGTTAAAAATTTATTTTTTTGTTTAACCATATTTCTTTTCTTAATACATCTATATTGTGTTAGTTTCTGCTATACAACAAAGTGAATCAGTTATATGTAAACATATATCCCCATATCTCCTTCCTCTTGAGACACCCTCCCACCCTCCCTATCCCACCCCTTTAAGTCATCACCCATCATCGAGCTGATCTCCCTGTGTCATGCAGTAGCTTCCCACTAGCTATCTATTTTACATTTGGTACTGTATATATGTCAATGCTACTGTCTCACTATGTCCCAGCCACTGCTTCCCCCCGTGTCCTAGGTTCCATTCTCTACATCTGTGTCTTTATTCCTGCTTTGTCACTAGGTTCATCAGTACCATTTTTCTAGATTCCATATATATGCATCAGCATACAGCATCTGTTTTTCTCTTTCTGACTTACTTCACTCTGTATCATAGACACTAGGTCCATCCACTCCACTACATATAACTCAATTTCGTTCCTCTCTATAGCTGAGTAATATTCCACTGTATATATGTGCCACATCTTCTTTATCCATTCATCTGTTGATGTGCATTTAGGTTGTTTCCATGTCCTGGCTATTGTAAGTAGTGCTGCAATGAACACTGGGGTACATGTATCTTTTTAAATTATGGTTTTCACAGGGTATATGCCCAGGAGTGGGATTGCTGGGTCATATGGTAGTTCTATTTTTAGTTTTTTATGGAATCTCCATACTGTTCTCCATAATGGCTATATCAAGTTACATTCCCACCAACAGTGTAGGAGGGTTCCCTTTTCTCCACACCCTCTCCAGCATTTATTGTTTCCAGATTTTTTGATGATGGCCATTGTGACTGGTGCGAGGTGATACCTCGTGGTTTTGATTTGCATTCCTCTAATGATTAGTGATGTTGACCATTTTTTCATGTGTTTGCTGGCAATCTATATGTCTTCTTTGGAGAAATGTTTATTTAGGTCTTCCACACATTTTTGGATTCAGTTGTTCATTTTTTTGATATTGAGCTGCTTGCATATTTTGGAGATTGTTCCTTTGCCAGTTGCTTCATTTGCAAATAGAATGTTTACTTTTTAATAAACCCCAATTTCTGGGCATAAAATTATTTCTTGTATAAGCCAAAGTATAGAAAAGTGCTTTAATATATGTGATACATTAAAACAGTACACAATTTTATTTTTGCCAAGACATTATCTTCGGGCTTCCTAGGTGGCACAGTGGTTAAGAATCTGCCTGCCAATGCAGGGGACATGGGTTTGATCCCTGCTCCAGGAAGATCCCACATGCTGTGGAGCAACTAAGTCCACGTGCCACAACTATTCAGCCTGTGCTTTAGAGCCCGTGAGCCACAACCACTGAGCCTATGTGCTACAACTACTGAAGCCCATCCACCTAGAGCCCATGCTCTGCAACAAGAGAAGCCACTGCAATGAGGAGCCTGCGCACCACCATGAAGAGTAGCTCCCACTCACCACAACTAAAAGAAAGTCCATGCACAGCAAAAAAGACCCAACACAGCCAATTAAATAAATAAATAAATAAATTTATATAAAAAAAGACATTATCTTCATGTATTCATCATATATCACACACATGAAACAGATTATAGATTACCAATTGTACACTTTTTCCCTTTTTAAACTAAAGACAAATCAAAAAGTCAGTTTTGGAAATACAGAAGTTAAGTAACTAAGAATTGCTGTGCGTTCATGTGTCTGTGTGTGTGTATACATGCATGTATATTTGGAACATTTTATCGTCTGGCCCAAACTCAGAATGTTATAAAAATCTTAGGTTTATTCACTAATGAGAAATGAGTTGTGTGTGTATCAAGGGTATTAATCAGGTTTTTTTTTTTTCCAAAAGATGAATTTATTATATCAAACACATGTGGGGGTGCTTAACTCTATGCCAGTATGCAAGAGGGAGGCAGTATCAGCATGCAGTGCAGAAGGTTTATTAGGGAGTACTCTTGGGATCAACATCTGTGGAAGGAAAGGAAGGAAGAAGCAGGACCGGAGAGAGGGAAAAGTTAGGGTGTGGTGCAGCAGCAACAAAGGCCTCCACCAACCCTGTGGGGACCTTGGATGCTGAGGTGGATCTTCAGAGTTGTCTTGAGTTGTGGTAATGGTACAGGGCTTTCATACCCTCACGTCAACCAGTCTCTGGATGCAGGCTGCCCTGGGAAGAGGGTGTAATTTGGAGTGAGACAACTCTCTACCACCAAAGCAACTCTGAAGGGTGTTCACAGCTGGCAGCCCTTGTACCACCTGCTACAAAATGCAGTGGAAATAGTGTGATGATTTATTCATAGTCAACACTTTTTCTGCAGGAAAAGCTGCTTTATAAATTGCTTTGAATAGGAGACTTTACTAAAACATTCACTTCTTTATCAGTTATTTTTAACTGGTAGATGTTTAACTAGTCAGATATTTTGTTTTCACATTGCCGTTGAATCATGCTTGACAGTATTATAAATTAGGTTAGCTTTTAAAGTCTTAGAGCATCATCACATTTTCTTGTTTTAGATGATATATTTGATAAAAGTGTATAAACTTTTTGCTTGACTTGGTAGGTATCATTATTCTCTATTGAAATAAATGATGGTGCACCTTGAAAAAATAAAAAAGCAAGGTTAACTGCAACCTCACCTCTTTCACTCACTCAAGAAAGCATGTCATGGACTTCCTAGGTGGCTTAGTGGTTAAGAATTCGCCTGTCAATGCAGGGGACACGGGTCTGATCCCTGCTCCACGAAGATCCCACAGGCCACAGAGCAACTAAGCCCACGTGCCACAACTATTGAGCTTGTGCTCTAGAGCCCATGAGCCACAACTACTGAGCCTGTGTGCTACAACTACTGAAGCCCATGCACTTAGAGCCCAAGCTCCACAACAAGAGAAGCCACCAAAATGAGGTGTTCGTGCACCCCAATGAAGAGTAGCCCCCGCTCGCTGCAACTAGAGAAAGCCATGTGCAGCATCAAAGACCCATCACAGCCAATAAATAAATAAATAAATTTATATTAAAAAAAAGTAAGAAAGCATGTCGTAGAACTGATGCAGTAAAAGCTTTCGACAAAATTCAACATCCATTTATGCTAAAAACTCTCCAGAATGTGGGTATAAAGGGGACCTACCTCAACAAAATGAAGGGCACATACAACAAATCCACAGCAAACAGCATTTTCAACAATGAAAAACTGAAAGCATTTCCTTTAAGATCAGGAATAAGACAAGGATGTCCACTCTAGCCACTTTTATTCAACATAGTATTGGAAGTCCTAGCCACAGCAATCAGAGAAGAGAAAGAAACAATTGGAATAGAATAAGAAAAACTGTCATTGTTTGCAAATGACATGATACTATACATAGAAAACCCTAAAGATGCCACCAGAAAACTACTAGAGCTCATCAATGAATTTAGTAAAGTTGCCGGATACTAAGTTAATGCACAGAAATCGCTTGAAATCCTATACACTAACAACGAAAAATCAGAAAAAGAAATAAAGGAAACAGTTCTATTTACCACTGCAACACAAAGAATAGGATACCTAGGAATAAACCTACCTAAGGAGGCAAAAGACCTGTACTCAGAAAACTATAAGACACTGATGAAAGAAATCAAAGACGACACAAACAGATGGAGAGATACACCACATTTTTGGATTGGAAGAATCAATATTGTGAAAATGACTATACTACCCAAAGCAATCTACAGATTCAATGCAATCCCTATCAAATTATCAATGGCATTTTTCACAGGATTAGAAGAAAAATTTTAGAATTTGTATGGAAACACAAAAGACCACAAATAGCCAAAACAATCTGGAGAAAGAAAACTGGAGTTGGAGGAATCAGGCTCACTGGCTTCAAACTATCCTACAAAGCTACAGTAATCAAAACAGTATGGTACTGGCACAAAAACAGAAATATAGATTAATGGAACAGGATAAAGAGGCCAGAGATAAACCCAAGGACCTATGGTCACAATCCATGACAGGGCTTCCCTGGTGGCACAGTGGTTGAGAGTCCACCTGCCAATGCAGAGGATGCAGGTTCAATCCCTGGTCCGGGAGGATCCCACATGCCATGGAGCAACTAAGCTTGTGTGCCACAACTACTGAGCCTGCGCTCTAGAGCCCGCAAGCCACAACTATTGAGCCCACGTGCCACAACTACTGAAGCCCACGTGCCTAGAGCCCAAGCTCCACAACAAGAGAAGCCACAGCAATGAGAAGCCTGTGCACCACAATGAAGAGTAGCCCTCGCTCACCACAACCAGAGAAAGCCCGCACACAACAAAGACCCAATGCAGCCAAAAATTAAATAAATTTATTTAAAAAAAAAATGTGACAAAGGAGGCAAGAATATACAGTGGAGAAGACAGTCTCTTCAATAAGTGGTGATGGGAAAACTGTATAGCTACATGTAAAATCAGTGAAATTAGAACACTCCGTAACACCACACACAAAAATAAACTCAAAATGTATTAAAGACCTAAATGTAAGGCTGGGCACTATAAAATTCTTAGAGGAAAACACAGGCAGAACACTCTCTGACATAAATCACAGCAAGACCTTTTTTGATCCACCTCCTAGAGTAATGAAAATAAAAACAAAACTAAACAAATGGGACCTAATTAAACTTAAAAGCTTTTGCACAGCAAAGAAAACCATAAACAAAATGAAAAGACAACCCACAGAACGGGAGAAAATATTTGCAAATGAAGTGACAGACAAGGGATTATGCTCCAAAATATATAAATGGCTCATGCAGCTCAGTATCAAAAACACAAACTCAATCAAAAAAATGGGCAGAAGATCAAAACAGACATTTCTCCAAAGACGACATACAGATGGCCAAAGAGGACATGAAAAAATGCTGAACATCACTAATTACTAGAGAAATGCAAATCAAAATAACAATGAGGTATCACCTCAGGCAATCAGAATGGCCATAATCAAAAAATGTACAAAGAATAAATGCTGGAGAGGGTGTGGAGAAAAGGGACCCCTCCTACACTATTGGTGGGAATGTAAATTGGTATAGCCACTATGGAAAACAGTATGGAGATTTCATAAAAAACTAAAAATAGAACTACCATATGACCCAGCAATCCCACTACTGGGCCTATACCCAGAGAAAATCATAATCCTAAAAGACACATGCACCCCAATGTTCACTGCAGCACTATTTACAATAGCCAGGACATGAAAGCAACCTAAATGTGCATCAATAGAGGAATGGATAAAGAAGATGTGATACATATATACAATGGAATATTACTCAGCCATAAAAAGGAATGAAATGGTGCTATATGTAATGAGGTGCATAGACCTAGAGTCTGTCATACAGAGTGAAGTAAGCCAGAAAGAAAGAAACAAATATGTAGAATCTGAAAAAATTGGTATAGACGATCTTATATACAAAGCAGAAATAGAGACAGATTTAGAAAACAAATGTATGGATACCAAGGGGGAAAGGCAGAGGGTGGACTGAACTGGGAGACTGGGATTGACATATACACACTATTGATACTATGTATAAAATAGATAACTAATGAGAACTTACTGTATAGTACAGGGAACCCTACTCAATGCTCTGTGACCTAAAGGGGAAGGAAATCCAAAAAAGAGGGGATATATGTATATGTACAGCTGATTCACTTTGCTGTACAGTAGAAACTAACACAACATTGTACAACAATTATACTCCAATAAAAATTTTAAAAAGTGTGGAATACAAGAAATAAATAAACAGGTACAGCCACTATGGAGAACAGTATGGAAATTCCTTAAAAAACTAAAAATAGAACTACCATACGAACCTGCAATCCCACTCCTGGGCATATATCCAGAGAAAACCATAATCTGAAATGATACATGTACCCCAATGTTCACTGCAGCACTATTTACAATAGCCAGCACATGGAAACAACCTAAATGTCCATCAACAGAAGAATGGATAAAAAGGATGTGGTGCATATAAACAATGGAATGTTAGCCATGAAAAAGAACAACATAATGCCATTTGCAGGAACATGGATGGACCCAGAGATTGTCATATTGAGTAAAGTCAGAGAAAGACAAATACAATATGATATTGCTTATACGTGGAATCTAAAAAAATGGTACAAATGAACTTATTTACAAAACAGAAACAGAGGCACAGATGTAGAAAAGAAATTTATGGTTACCATGGGGAGGGTGGGGCATAAATTGGGAGACTGGGATTGACATACACATACTACTATATATAAAATAAATAACTAATAAGGACCTACTGTATAGCACAGGAAACTCTTCTTAATACTCTGTAATGACCTAAATGAGAAAAGAATCTAAAAAAGAGTGGACACATGCACATACATAACTGATTCATTTTGCTGTACAGCAGGAAGTAACACAGCATCCAATACGCAGCTACCCCACAGCTGAAATCTACTGCATAAAGCTGTGGCTAAATAAAGACACCCTGTTGGATGGATTCACAATAGCTGAGTACAGGTGATGTTGCATGAAGAAGATGTGCAGTACACCGCACTCTTTTTTTATACATAGGCTATGAACATTTACACAAAAGCCAAATGCAATGAGACAAGCAAAGAAAGTTATTATGAGAAAGCTCAAATGAAAAAAACAAAGGTAGAAAGGGAATAAGTCAGACTAATTAACCTCCTTACCTCACACATTGGCTTTAATAACTGAAGAACTTCACTTTTTGTCCCTCCACTATTCAAAAAAGCACAAGTCAGTGTCTTTAACCAAACGTCATGATTTTCACTTTGAGGAATCCACAGACTTGTATCATCCAAGCCTTCTAAAGGACTTTCTTTGTCAAGTCTGGGTACTTCTAAAAACTAGAAAAAAGTGATCAGAAAACGTAAATAAGGTAGCCAGAAATACATTTTACCTTTCCTATACCAAACAAATATCTAGGCATAAACAAATCTGTTTCCAAATAAAACTAAATATGCTTAAAACTAAATCTGGAGGCGTCAGTTACCTTTTAAAATTAAAATCTATTTATGTGTATGAGAGGCAGAGTCATCTGGTAAAAATTACTGATCTAAATAGAAGGAAATTTAACTTCTGCTTTCTGCTCACCAGTGCTATGTTAAACAAATCACAAACTCTCTGCCTCATCTGTCTCATGCATGAATCCAGTCCAAATCTACCACACAGAATTCATTTTAGGGTGAAATGAAATTTTAAAATGTTAAAATTACAGTGTTTTACAGGTTATATTATTAGTTTTATTAATAGTTTATATTGCCAATAATTTCACTAAGACCAAAATTATATTTATGATACATTAAAAGTATCATTTCAAAGATGGGTGTAAGCCCTGAAGTTAAACTGGTGAAAACTCAACAGCATATTTTTCAGTTACTTTATGAAAACACTATATTAAAGAAAAATGCTTAGTTTAAAGGAGAAGTAAGAGTTCTAAAGTACTTTCAGTGGAACCTTGTTATGATAACAATATGGAAAAAGGAGAAATCTATAGGTCATCTTAATTTTCACTAGAGGGTTGTGACACTTTAACTTGTTCTGGAAATGAACACTTGCTTGCTGATCATAATACCTATAAGCCACACCCAGGATCAATGGCTTTCATGGAATCAAAGTAAGGATTTCCTACTCCTAAGGAAAAAAAAGCTGTCATTAAGAAGTCCTCCTATACCCCCCAAATCAACCATCATTTCTTTAGGCTACCTATCTCAGCTTTTCCACACTGCCATAACTAAAAATACAAATCCTTTGGATTAAAAAAGTACAGCTGGAATTATTCCCAAGAAAGGTTAAATGTTAATATAATTAAGCAACATGATATTTATATCCCACAGCAAACAGAACTGTTCTAGATATAGTGGCTATTCAATAAACATTCATTGTTTAAGAGACCTTTTTTCTTGATGTTCGAAAAGGCTGTAGATAGATCAGCATGGGATCAGTTGTCGTCTTATAAATCTCCCAGAAACTATGTCCAGTTTTTGTGGCTAAAATGCTTTTCAAACAGGTAACAGCTGCTGATCGCACTTTGACACTGAAAGACACAGGTAATTCAAATGCCTCAAAGTACATTAACTATTAATCTTGATGAATGTTAAGCAACTCCCAATGAAAAAAATTAAAATCTAAAATTTTAAATTTATATTAGGAAATGTTTACATTTATTAGGAAATTTTACATCTGCAAAATTCTGTATCATCAAATCAAAATTTATCAAAGGACTTTAATATTCCTTTAGTAAACTTGAGTTACTAATCACTCTAACAGCAATTCCCTTCATTCAATTCAATAGTTTATGACTACTATAAATTAAAAACTCATAAAAAGAAATACTTGAAAATAACATTCACTAATAAGAATGAGTAATAAGAATGACAGAATACCAATTCACCCAAGAAAAAAATATTTTGATACCATTCTAAGTACAAATAACTTGCGATAAAACAGAATGGAATTTCCCTATAAATGATAAAATTATTGTTTAGAACAATTTTAAGCAAACAGTAAGTATGTACTTATTCTGACCAGAAGCTAGTTTGAATCATTAAGTAAGGGATCTAAAATCTCTAATAAAAAATTAAAGGTCCTTCTCTTTTGCAAAAAATTAGGAAAGGGAGGGCTGCAATACAAGAGTACTGAAAACATGACAGCTGACAAAAAACGTCATAAAGCTGGATACTATAAATGATGATGATCTATCAAATAAAGGCTTAATTCTATGTCTCGATTTAAGACATAGAAGCATAAACCCTAAACTTGGATTCATCCCTCATTCCTCTTTCTTTCCCTCACTCCTCCATACCCAGTTCATCATCAGGTCTTGCTGTCTCTATGCTAAAAACATACCCTGGTTCCATCCACGTTCCATCTCATCTCCATTACTGCCACACTTATCCAAGTCACCGTGATTTCTCCTCTGGACTACTGCAACAGTTTCGTAACTGGGCTTTCTGTTTCCATTTTTGCCCTATCACAAGCCACTTGCCATATATAAGTCAGAGTAAAAATATAAGTTACATCATAACACTACTCTGCTTAAAACTCCATGGCTTCCTTATATATTTCAAATATAATCCAAACTTCTTATTCAGAATAGTCCTACCTTTCTAGTTTCATTTCATACCATTTTCTTCCACATAAGGCTTTTTCTGATCCTCAAACACACAAAGCTTATTTCCACTCCAGCTATTCCCTGTCTGGAATATTTTATCCCTAATTAACTTCTAGCTGATTCCTGATAACTCAGATCAGCTACATGACACCTCCTCAGAGAAGCCTTCCATGATTCTGTGAATTCCTTGGTCAACATCCCCTTTGCATACCTGAGGCCCCTCAAACATGTAATGAACTTTTTTTGCTCTTACAAAAAACACAGGAAAAACAAACTGTACCTATTCCCTGTAGTTCTCAAGTTTAAGTCATACTAATATTTCTGTGCACTTTCTTCAGAAAAACCAATTGCAAATTACTGTGTAACAAATGAAACACTTAATGCTTGCAAATTTTCTGTGGAAAATCTCTTCAAAAACTGTGCCAGATATAATTGGAAATACGTTTTTAAAAATGAGATAGATTAATAAACAGAAGGATGGCTAAATGTGATAAAGCAAGGATAATAATGGTAGAATCTAGGAAAAATCTAGGTGGTGAGTACATGGGTGTTTACTGTAAAATTCTTTCAACTTTGTTGTATGCTTGGAAATTTTTATAATAAAAGGTGGGAAGGAAAGCATACATGTCCATTAAATCAACAATGAAACATAGCAGGTAGACATTACTGCCAATCATTTATTACCCAAGAGAAGGGGAGGGTGTTATAGGGAAATGGATGCAAAAATATCTTTTACCTTAGAAAATGCTCAATTGTGGGCAAAAATCCTTTGAACCCAGTCCCCCAAAATGGTGGTAGTGAGGTAAATAAATCAAAAATAAATACATCTGACCCTTGAACAACAAGGGTTGGAACCGTATAGGTCCACTTATACACGCATCTTTTTTAGTAGTAAATACTAAGCACTATACAATCTGCAGCTGGTTGACTCCTCGGATGCAGAACCATGGATAGGGAGGGCCAACCATAGTTATACATGAAGTTTCCATTGAGCAGAGGGTCAGCGTCCCAACCCCCACATTGTTCAAGGATCTGTAAATAATAAATAGATAACTGCAAATAAACAGATAAATGGGGAGTGGAAGAGAAAGCAAAAGTAATCTCAGTAAGCAAGCTGAAATTATACTATCTGGTGTAATTTTGTTTTGCATTCTATGAATTAACGGGCAAAAGAAAGCCCTGTTTGATTAGCTTAAGACTTCTGGACTTAAAAATTTTCTGCTCTATGACTTATTTTAAAAGGAACAAAATGTCTAGCTGAGAGAAGAGTGGCACCTTTGATTCTGACAAGAGCCCAAAATATCCCCATTTACATTCCCCTATTTTAACGTTTTGTGTGGAACCACTCAGTAGCTTTCATGTTGTTTATTTGTCTAGTCTACTCTCACTAAAATTTAACATGGACATTGCCTGGTATATCCATCACTATATCAAGTACCTGGCACAGAGTAGGGTTTTAGTAATTATGTGAATTAATAAAAATACGATGATTTTCATTAAATATTTAAGACAACGTATGGCAACTTAAAGGAGAATGCTTGTTATTGGAAATGTTAATTCACATGAGGTATCAATCTTGAATGTCAGATTAAGTAAGTGCTATCAGATACAAGGTATGATTAAATACTCACCAATCTTCTACCAGCGTATTATTCAAATAGGTCAGCATTATGAAGGTCCACTGAAGTTCTTTATCTTCAAATAACTCAAGGGCCTTGGTATAAGATGTATCTTTACTATGTTGTATAGCTATTGTAGAGAATTCTATAGGACCCACTTCTCCCAAGCAGCTTCCAACAGCCTCTACATATAGAAATTCCTTTTCAGTAAAGTTATAGCTAAGAGATCATACATAAAACAGAAATTTTCTAATTTCAAAAGTATGTTTTGTCATCCTTTAAGTGTTTTCTGAAAGATGTTGAATAGATTAAAGAAGCTACAAAATAATGTATCATTTCCTTTACATATCATCCATGTCAGCAATATTTTCCCCTATAAAATCATATCTAAGACGTAGATTATCTAGTAGTATGTAGTTATTAAGGAAAGTCTAAATATAGCTGCTGTATACAAGTATCAATTTTTGGCGGGGGGGGGGGGGGGAGGGGTATTACATAAAGTCCACAAATCTTAAACACTCAGTTCAGTGAAAATTCACACACACATGTAAGCACACACATTTTTTTTTTCAACCTGTATCATCACTACCCAGATGAAGACAGATGTTTTCAGGATGCCAGAGGGCTCCTTCATGTTCTTTCCCAGTCATGATGGAACTTAATAAAATGTTAAAAATTATTTGATAGTCCTCCTTTCAAAAGGTGGAGCCTAATTCTTCCCTTGAATGCAGGCTGTACTTAATGACTTATTTCTAAAAAACAGAATGTGTACAAGTCTTTCACCTCCTTAACTAAAATTACCCCAGGTATTTAATTCTCTTAGATTCTATTATAAATGGAACTGCAAATGGAATGGAATTTCCTTTTTATTTTTATTTATTTATTTTTTGTTCCACGCGGCCCCCGGCCCCCTGGAATTTCCTTTTTAGATTGTTCACTGCTGGTTTACAGAAACACAAATGAATTCTGTGTGTTGATCTTGTATTCTGCAACTTTGCTGAATTCACTTATTAGCTCTCTCAGTAGCTTTCCTATAGATTTTCTGGGAGTTTCTATATATATATACAGTAATGTCATCTCTGAATAGAGACAGTTTTTACATCTTGCTTTCCAATTTGGATGTTTATTTCATTTTGTCCAATTGCTCTAGAACTTCCAGTATAATAGTGAATAGCAATTGGCAACTTTGTCTCATTCCTAATCTGAGGGAGACTTTCAGTCTTCCACCATTAAGTATGATGTTAGCTGTGGGTACAAATCACTAAGATTTTAAGCTACGCAGGAAAGTCGCTTACACTTCCTATAGCAAGTTACGTTTGTCCCCAGAAGGAGTGCTACTTTAGACAAAGGGTAAATTCCCTGGTGAAAAGGAAAGTTCTGGAGTATTGATGAGGTTCTGTTCCTTGGTCTGGATGCTAGATGCACGGGTGTGTTCTCTTTGCAAAAAGTTCTTCAAGTTAAATACTTATGACTTTTCTCTATGTAAGACATATTTCTATAAAAAATTTACAAAAAAGGAAGTATCCTAGACACTAGACTTACACTGAGAAGTTAAGGAAGACTCTGTTGAAAGACGGTAGACTCTGTGAAGCATCTCTTATTTCTCCCACTCTTCTTATTTGAAGCAATTCTTTCATGACAATTTCAAGCTGACTTTAATCACGTGATTTTTCTAGCCTATGATCACCAAACCTAAAACACCTATACTAGGCGTGATGCTGGCTATTTATCTTACATTAGGTTACCCCCAAATGGTGGTAGAAAAGGACTTGAATGTGGTTCTAATATCGGAGCTTGATCTAGCCCTCAAAGTCCTCATTCTTTCTGTTATACAAAAAAGATATTAAGTACTAGTCAGTTATATCTATAAAATGTATCACAAGTCAATTTATTAACAACTTAATGCTACAAATAGGTTTTTCTGACTTTGCTAAATATTTACAAGGCATTTTCAAATTAATAGTTATGCACGTGTTAATCACTAACTTTTTATTTCATATGAATGTCTAAGGGAGGAAAATATGAAAGGAGGGCTGTTTACACATACTTGAACTAAACAGAAATATAACAAGCATTTATTTCCCAATATTCCAAATGACAAACTTTTACTGATTTCTAAAATGTTACGAAGATGACCACTCAAACAAAAAAACTCTTATTCATTCAGCCAAATAGTTTACCTAGAACTTCTCTTTCACCGGTGTGGTTCACTGCCATCTTGGATAACTGCAACAAGCTGACAACTAGCTTCACCATGATGCCATCTTGAGGGTTATCTAGGAGCAGTTTTGAAAAAATTAGTTTAAGCTGCGGTGGAGACATTTTTCTTTATAATATGCTCATATGTTAAACTGTGTTACTAGAAAACTTTTATAAAATTTTTAAAAAGATTTTACATTGTGAGCACTTCAAAAATACGAAGTGAACAAATATATCTGAACTTCCTTCTTAAATAGAATCATGTAAAAATGATCAACAATATCTGGCAGACAGAGAGAGAAAAATGTCTTAAGTTGTGAAGAGAAATCAATACTTTAGCAAAATCAGTTAGAAACACAAAAATCATTCAACATTAAACTAGAAGGAATTTTGTGAGCATGCGTGGTTTTTCAGCCTCTTGCATTCAGAATAGACCAGCACTGTCCAACAGAACTTTCTGCAATGATGAAAATGGTCTATAATCTGTGCTGTGCAATGACAGCCATGAGCCACATGTTACTACAGAGAACCTGACAGGTGCTAGTACAACAAAGAGACTGAACTTTAAATTTTATTGAATTTTAATTCATTTAAATTTAAATAGCTATAAACACCTATTGGCTTTATTAGTCTGGATCAATAAAATACCCAAACACACAAGAACAAGAAACAGAAAGAGGGGTTCATGTTTTATATATATATATCTCAAGAACAAATACACTAGAAACTCAGTTTGGATGGTCAAAATAAAATTAATTTTTAAAAGCACTGAGGATAAAAATAACACAATAGAAACATGAAGTTAATGAGCATGGGAAGACGAAAATCAAAACATAAGTAGAAAAAGTTTCCACCAAGTGCAGTACTATAATAACCTAAACTCAAATCAAATCAACATAAAAATGGGTGTTTTCTTAAGTTAAAAAAAAAAAGCTAGAAAATACATATGCAAATATGTGTATATATACAAAACATGCACACACATATACATACACACAACACATACACGGCTAAGATGCTTAAAATTAATCATGTTTCTTTTATTTAAATAAATTGGGGTAGTAGGCAGAGACAGATTACCTTGCATGCCTGCTCTAAGGAATTCAAATTTTTCTTTTAGGCAGTAGCAAATTGTTAACATTTTTTAAGCAGCAGAATAACATGATTATATTTGGACTTAGAAGTCATTCTGGCAGAGGTGCAGAGGATGGATAAAATGGGAGTTAAGGTGAGGAGACCACTTAGGAAGTCTTTCATAACTAGATGAGAAACAATGAGGGTCTAAACTAAACTAAATCTGTGGCAGTTAAACCAAGAGCAAGAATTTATAAAAGATTCTTTCAAAAAGAAATGGGTACAAATAACCCAAGACATTTAATTTAGTACCCTGAGATGCTTTCATAAGATCCATCATCTGATGTTTATGCTGCTCTAGTTGTCTTCGAAGATCCTTCAAGCCTTCAAGCCTTGTCAATGGAAGTGCATCATAAACACTTACTGAGAGAAAATGGTTAATTTCCTAAAAGAGAAAATTAGCTAAAAATGTTAACTTGCTTTTGACACGTATTGGTTTGAGTCTGTAAAATAAAACTTCACAAAAATTTAAAAAATTAGTGCCTTCTACAGACACTGATTCACATCACTGTTACTACCAAACAAGGTAGCAATAAATTACTTGTTTCACTTCAAATCCTACAATGTTTTAATCATTTAAATTCTAACATACTCATGAGAAAGTATTTAGAGTTTGATTGCTATAGCACACTCAGAGGGAAAAGCTTAAAATTCTATTTATTTAGTACTGCAACTCTAGTTTTATATCTTAAAATATTTAACTATATTTTCATAGTATAGTCAAATATAGAGTACAATTTTAAAATTATAATAAGATTTATAAGGAAAAATATATCTGAACATAGTTTTGAAGTTTATAAAGGTTAAAACAAGATTAAAACTTGAAAAACTCTTCAGAAAGTTACACACATAACTTCTCTAGTTCAAACATTACATTGTCCATCAGAGGATCAGATGGTAACATTGAGATATTAATGAATCTTACATGTATGAAAATCAAGCATATTTTATATCATATTTCTTCAATATTTAAATTCAGATCTTTACCAAGAAACTTTGATATTTATACTTTTACTGCAATGCAAGAGTATATATTAAGATTCAGTTGTCTATTTGTTAAGAGGACAGATTTCATGTTACTTTTTTTTTTAATCACAATTTTTAAAAAAGATTGGTTTTTATTTTCAGAACATTAGAGGTCTCCAAAAAGTACTACTACCTTCTCTAATACAAAATAGTAAGATGATGGAATAATTATTACCTCCAAAAGTGAAAAGGGTCCTCTACTGTATTTGATTTTCTGCTGAGTAATACGCAAATCCTTAAAGACAACATGGTCAGGAAAAGGATCTA